>NC_143053.1:60517196-60820227 GCF_052426305.1 Pelodiscus sinensis | reverse complement strand
AGAAAAACCTTTGTGAGTCACTTAGGATTTTATGATTTATCAGTTTTACTCATCACTACTACAAATCGAATTCCTCAAACCTGCCTATTCTTTAACATTTAAATGCTACGTGCATGTATTGTAAGTCCTATGGCATGCCCTCTACACAGAGAAACGAGAGAAGAAATTGACTAAACTATATTCAACATAATTAATAGCCATGAACCAGAATTTTCAGAGCTTTTTCAGCTTCCTTATAAAATGTAAAAAACCCCAATGGGAGCATTAATGAAGTTCCACTGACTGATGGCAGGAAACATCCTTGCTCAAGTTCTCAAAGGACTTGTACTAGATGCAGATCTATGAAACAGTTCAACTTTAGGTTAGTGTAGTACCCTCCATGTGGTCACCATTGTAGCCAATAATTTTATCTTATAATCCATGTATTGTGTGATGTTATGATTCATCAACTTGTTATATCATATATATTCATTGTACATTACAGTTAATTTGTGGGATTATAAAAGTGGTCAGCATTTAAAGTAACCAAATATCAGTTCTTCTTTGTCTCCCTTTTATCCCTGCTACTATAGCCTATGCATAAGGGAGACAAGCAAGAACCTGTAGGCAGAAGCCTCCAAGATTTTATCTTAAGTATTTTAGGCCTTGGAAACAATAAATGATGACATAAGTTAATGACCACAAAATAACCAGGAAGATTATGGGAAAAGAGATACCAACCAGTAATATTGCAAAGTCTAGTGGGGAAACTAGACTTTTAACTTTTAAATTATAAAAAGCTTTAACAGCAAATAGTCTCCAACATGTCTACACAGGATAGAAGTGGTGCATTGATATTAATAAGATCCTAGCACAAGTCCTTACACAACCTATGGAATTCAGGGTCTCTTATATTCCTAGGGGACAGCAGACCCACCAGCAAGGGGAGGCAAAGGAGCCAGTTGCCCCAGTGCCCGGCGATTCAAAGTGGCCCTGGGCTCCTGGCTGCCACCACTGCTACTGCAGCAGTGGTGGCAACCGGAGTCCAAAGTCTTTTAAATTATAGCTGTAGCAGTGTGCTGTGAACTACAGGTGGCTCTGAGGGTTGGGAAGGGCTCACTGTGGTCCAGGAGATGCTGAGAGTTAGCTGCCCACAACCCTGCCCCTTCTGCCTGAGGCTCTGCCCCTTCCAACAAGGCCCCGCCCCTTCCAGAAGTGCAAAGCCAGACCACACACACACTTTGCCCAGAGGCCCTCAGTGGCTCTTGGCTCTCCTGGGGGACACAGACTAGGGTTGACATTTTCATGTACCTGGGCAGAATGTAGCTACTGTATAGACTCAATCACAGTATTTAAAAGGATGCTCACAGCATCCTGAGCTTTCTATAGAAAACTCCGGCAGGAACCATCCCCATATCGATATTCAATCCATGAGAGGGCAAATAAACTCCAGTATTATCTAGGATGACGTGAGTGCGTCCATAGTTATTACTTGTATATTGTATATTTAGGAATTGTGTGATGTTTGTAACTCTGTCGGTAACTTTAATAAAACTGCTCAATGATGGTGGATCTTCTGCTTGTATGCATTCTTTGCCTATGTGTTCCAATGTGCTTTAGAAGAACAAACAGAAATAACTCTCTTGAATTTGAGACTGTAGCTGCCAGAGCTGAAACTACTGTAGTATAATTAACATTAAATAAAAAAATGCTATACCACTGGTCAGATGTCTGTATACAATGAACAGTTTTATAAACATGCATAATAAAGATAGTTAAAAAATCACCAGGACAGGCTATTATTGGAACAATAGAAAAGTTCCTTATCAAATCAGATGTCAGAGAAAGTTTGCATAGGACCTATATGCACTATATGATATTGGTATTCCATCACTGGGGTGATATGTGAATTAAAGGAGAAAAGTCTCTTCAGGTAACACCAAGGAGACAAAGACACACATTTTACTTCCTCTATGGCTTGTACTTTTCTAGAAAAAAATAACTTTGTTCTCAGTGTAAACCATTGGTTTCACTACAGAGACTGCATGAACAGTTGAATAAACCTGAGTGTGAATGTAGTAAAATAGATAAAAATTGCTCCATAATGTCAATAACCACAGGCACTTAGAGTGACAACATTATGCTTGAAAGATGCATTTAACAAAGCACTTCTGTACTCCAGTGGGTAAAAGTAAGCCAAGGTTTCTGCCAAAAAAGCTTTTGTTGCATGACCTTCAGAAGCCCAATGAAGACCAGCCATTGGCACAGATGATGACCTGCCCCTACATTCTGAGAGTTCTGGGATCTGACCCAGCAATTCTCAATGGGAGTTGTGTTGCTCAGTCATTGAACAATGCTTTACATTTTTAGGAAGAAGTTTTCTGGAGGAAGTTCTGGGAATCAAATAGACTCACCAGGAAGCTCTTACAATGCATTGAAAAGGCAAGAAACTGCAGAGCAAAAAGGAACCCCAACTTTAAAACAATATATACAATCTTCACTAAATAAGGGTACCCAGTTAACACGCTTCAGAGTACAAAGTTAGCTGCTGCTGGAATCAGGATGGAACTTTTTCATCTTCCATAGACAGCCAGTTGAACTGTGAGAGGGAGGGTATGTCTACACTACCCCGCTAGTTCGAACTAGCGGGGTAATGTATGCATACCGAACTTGCTAATGAAGCCCGGGATTTGAATTTCCCGGGCTTCATTAGCATAAAGCCGGCGCCGCCATTTTTAAAAGCCGGCTGGTGCGAACCCCGTGCCGCGCGTAGGAGTACAGATAGTTCGGAATGGCTACGTAGTTCGAACTATCTAGCCCGTTCGAACTATCTAGTCCGCGTGGCACGGGGTTCGCACTAGCCAGCTTTTAAAAATGGCGGCGCCGGCTTTATGCTAATGAAGCCCGGGAAATTCAAATCCCGGGCTTCATTAGCAAGTTCGGTATGCATACATTACCCCGCTAGTTCGAACTAGTGGGGTAGTGTAGACATACCCGGAGTTACTACTTCCTCTAAGGCATCATTTTTTGGTCATTGCCAGAGCCTACATGTGGCAGTGGATAGATCAAATGGTCTTGTCTGATCAGGCATCATCTATTTTATGATCAAACCAAGATCATTCCCAAGGCCCAATAATAACATGTAGGATAGTGTTTATTTTGGAGCAGGAACCATTTGTGGGGAACAGTACAAACACTAGTAAAAATAAAAATCAGTAGTCCTGTGTCATCTTAGAGACTAACAAAAATATATATAACATCATGAGCTTTTGTGGTCAAAACCCACTCCATCAGATGAGCTTGAGTGAAAACGAAGTGGGTTTTGCCACAAAAGCTCATTATACTATATATTTTTGTTAGTCTCTCAGGTGCCACAGGCCTACTTGTTGTTTTTAAAGTTACAGACTAACATGGCTATCCCACTGAGGCAAATGCTATCCAAGAAGAAAATAGCTGCAGGTAGCATCAATACACACATTACTGAAAGAGTTAAATTTGAAAACAGTGCCAGTACTAGCATTTAAAAGCCTACAGGGTGGTAGTTGGTCAGTTAATAGAGAGAGAACAGATTTCTTCAAGCAGGGAAGACATCCTGTGCCTAATATTACTGCATTATAATGACTCTGTGTGTCCTTATTCCATGGCCTCAAACAGACCAAGTCACTCTAGATCTTTCTAGTTCCCTAGTTTTCATTGTGCCTGGTATTAAGAGAATGAATGGGTCATCAGAGAGCATGACAGCAATCTCTTTTCTGAGACTGTTCAGCTTACATATTAGAGGAACTCGAAAGGGCTCCTAAAAATTCAATTTAATAGAACCATATTGCTGAATGGCATGTTCCAGACAGACAGCATTTCCATGGGCTAGTACAAAAGTAGACTGCATGCTGTCACTAAGCAACAGCACATGCCAACTTAACTTGAATGAAAGCCAATAGACTCAAAGGAAACCAAAGGGCTGAAGAGCAGAAAGGCTCATACCCAGAATACCAACTTATGGCATCTTTCCTCCACTTGACAATCCTTTCTGAACATTGCAGAAGTGAGTTTGATTGGAATGGATTCTACATGAGTAACAGCAATTTTGCCAATTTTCCTAATTCCACTTCATTGCAGTGATTGGTAATGGCAACATATTAATGATAGGATTTGTTCATGAATTGTGAATTCAGCAAGACAGAACACATTGCTGTACAAAATGTTCCACTCACACCAACATGTACCCACCCACCTATTTTCCTCCCATTTGAATATTATTTTCCACATGTCTCCCACTATTGCTTCTTTTTAATATATTTGCAGATTATTATTGCTTAAGGCCTCATGACACAGCCATGCTTTTAAATGGACACTGGTCAAATATTAAAACTGACTTTGAGAATAAAAGCACTGAGTTTATTTGGTTTTGGGAGGCTATGACGTCTCAGGTATGCAGAATGATCACATATGTGGGAGAATCCTCAAGAAACTCAAAAGTTCCTTGAATTGTCGCATAAATTGTCAAAAATAAATACCATAATTGTGCTACTCACTATTAATCTGTTATTTTCCAACTATAATACAGCTTGAACCTCTCTAATCTAGCACCCTCAGGACCTGACCAGAGCTGAACCAGAGACTTTGCCGAACCACGGGAGTATAATATTGTCCAGCAGCATTACCAACACTCCTGCTGCTTACTGTGCTCTTAGAAGACATTTAGGGATAAATTAGAGCCAAATAACAGCACAGAACACTGGGAGCCAGAACTGATGGCTTAACCAAACTTTATGGGACTGCTGGAAACTTGGCCACACCCAGTGGACATTCAGCTAACTAAAATCATGCCAGCGCACAGATGTTGCCGGACCCAAGAGTGCCAGACTAGAGAAGTCTAACCTATAGTTGCAATCATCCTGCAGAGAAAAAACAAAACTGTGTAATATAAGGGGTTGATCCCTGATGAATGACAGTTTAAGTAAATAAGTAGGGCCAGTCTAGTCAGTAAATACAGTCAAAGAAATCAGAATTAGTCACAAAGAGAAAAAAGGGGAATAGCAGACAAAGACTATTATTCACAATTACTGATTCAGCCAGCTCTAGTTCTAACCATTTCCTTTTGGTCAGAGTGGGGAACCCCCATGTTGGGAACCCCAGGGACAGGAGCCAGCAGTGGGGCAGCCATCAGGGAGCATTGACCTCCCCTGGTCTGGCAAACTCCCTGGTCCAGGATCACTCAGGTGCCCGTGTAATGTTAAAAGTTCCTACCTTATAGGAATGTGCTACAGGTAGCGCTTTCTTTCTACATTACACCGGACCAGGGAATTCCAAACTGTATTATGAAAATACCACAATAAGCCTTTATACAAATCTAAATTCTTATTACCCTCACAACTCAGTTACCTTTTAACTATATTTAAAAGCCAGTAGGACATTTAAAGACAATACAACAGATGTAATTACAGTCTTATATAAAACTTTAATGAGCATACCTGGAAGTTACGTACAGCACCTTGAACAAGGCCCACAGCAATTTATAGAATCAACCACTGAATCCATAACTTAAACGTCCAATCCTGAAATCCCTGTCACAGAAGTAGTCCTATTGAAATAAATGTCAACAATTGTAAATGACATGTTCATGGCTATATTTTCCACTATCCACTGTTAGTGGGACTGGTCTTGCTAGTAAGGCTAGTTGCATGCTTAAAGGCTGAGGGACCAAGCCCTGAAAAAGTATTACATTCATATTAAATACTGACAGTTCCTTATTTCACTCTGATTTTAGCAACTTTTCCCAATGGGGAAAGTTACCAACAGAATGGCAGTGAGCTAAGGACAGAGTGGCAGCCTTATTTCTAAATCGACTGTTTTTTGTCAGTTTTTGTTACAATATTAAGATGATTTGAATGTAGGCGGGTGTTGCTGTGAAACAGACAGACCATTGACACTGTATGACATGGGTGACTGGGGGAGATTTTGCATGTCAGGATATATTTGCAGCTTGGCTATTCTACCCACGGATAGATCTGTTTTTAAAAGCTCTAGTTTACACCAGGTCCTGTAGGCCATTTCTTTGAGTCTGAAGAGTGAATTAAGTATTTTTTTAAAAAACCTCCTTTACCATCAACTTGCAAGAAGATGTTGCATGAAGATGTTGTCCAAGATTTATTGGTGCTGGTTTAAGGATTTCCCTTTGAAGTTGTACTGAATTACCAACTAATGAGTTGATTTCTTTGATTGTTCTTTCATAGATAGGGGCAGCTGGACAAGAATCAACAACAAAGGGATCTTTATTTTGTTCATCGTTAATTCTGACTTCAACAGATGAAGTCTGGCTACCGTTGTCACCTTCACAGTTCGCCTTTATATTACATGAAGCTCATATTCTCAATTAACAAACTGATTAACAAGTTCTTTAATTCTTCAAGTAGTTTTTCTATTATTGCCAATACATCAAATCCAATGAGACAGACTATAAAGTATACTGGATTTCTGCTTGCTATAACAAGATTTACAGTAGTAGCGTCAATGGACTTCTATGCACCTACAGATACAATTAGTAAAGTATCTGAACCAGGAAGGCAAGAGTAGAAGGCTAAATCATATTTAAAAATAATTTCAGGGCACTGTTATTATTCAACATTATTTGACCTAGCATCAGCTTTCTATGTTCAATTGTATTACAGAAAAAGTTTCTTTGGTTTCGCTTATTTTGTATAAAACCTATAGTACTTATACAAAGGATAAAGTAATGTGACATTTCAATATCAATTTGTAATTTAATAAGCTATCAACAAACACGTTTGCAGCAAAGATGAGCTCAAATTAAAGTACTAGATTCCCCAACATTCATGAATTTGGGGAAAATTTAGACCTGGCTCTAGAGTTAATAGCTCCTACTCAGCTCTAGTTTACAATAGGAGTAAGTCTGAGTCTAACCCATTTATCTTCTGTATCCTTCAATTTGCAAGCAGTGTTCTATAGAGTCAGAATGAGGGCAGGTCACTTGAAGAGGGATGACCCTCACAAGGTATGGAAGTCTGGTTCAGTTGTTAATATTAAAAACTAGAATGTTAACTGGAATTTGTTTGACCTAGATCAGAAGATGGGAACTCTCCTTAAAATAGTCTCTTATGGTTCTAGCCAAGTTAGAAATAATTTTTAAAAAATCATGTTTTGCGTTAGGTGAGTAGGATTGCTTCTGATTTCAGATAACACCAGGAAGCATGTGTGCATATGAAGATAAGAAAACATGTAAAAAAAAAATCTTCTGAACTATTCCGAAAGGGGTGATGGCATCTGTTTATTTTTGCTTAGTTTTGTTTTTTCCAAACACAGATATAAAATGAATGATTCAGCATTGTTCAGGTAGGACAGAAAGGAGATTATATATCTGCTTACACACTAATCAACCAGAAGTAAATGTAAGATGATTATTTTTTATTAGAAACCATGAGGAGTCCTGTGGCACCTTAAAGGACTAACAAGTTTATTCGGGCATAAGTTTTCATGGGCTAGAACCACTTTGTCAGATGCATAAAGTGGAAATTTCAGCTTATCAGGTGTGTGTGTGTGTATACACGCACGCACACACACACCCAAAGTTGGGTGTGCTACATTATTGTGTGGAGGACCAGTGTTAAAGAGGTCAATTCGATCAGGGCACATCCATCTTGTTAGCACTAGTCTTCTGCACAGTAATGTAACACACCCATCTTTGCATGTGTATATATATCTGTCAAACTGAAGTTTCCATTCCATGCATCTGATGAACTGCGTTCCATCCCATGACGCTTATGCCAAAATAAACTTGTTAGTCTTTAAGGTGCCACAAGACTCCTGTAGTGGGGTGGAATGGCCACCCACTGAGCCGGAGGCGGAGGAACCCCTCTGGCGGCCATTTTGGGCCCGGCCTAGCCCCGCCCCCTCACCTGACCGGAAGTCAGGGGGTGGGACTAGGACTATAAGAAGGTTGCCTGGGAGCTCAGTCAGGGCCCAGCCTCCGAGGGAGCCGGAGGCCTGGCTGGAGCTCCTGCCTGGGGAGGCTAAGACCCGGGCTAGGCCGCCCTCAGCCACCTTCCCAGAGGCCGGCCAGGGCCTCCCTGCCCGGGCTACTAAGGCCTGGTCGGGCCCGCCAGCTGAACCACTCGCGGACCCAGAGGACGGGACCAAGCCGCTGGACCAGCTGGACCCCCGGTGGGTACGAGAACGCCGGGCCGGACCGGCCCCGCGGAACACCCCAGAGCTCCGACCTCTTGACCCCTGGATTGGGCCGCCGGCCCCTGCGGAGACGACGCGGGCTTCAACTCCCCGACCACTGGACCCCTGGATTGAGAGAAAAAACTGCCTTTTCAACTCCCTCGGGGTTGTTCCACTTTAAAAGGATGCCGTTTGGACTCCATGGGGCCCCTGCAACATTTCAGCGAATGATGGACCGCTTGCTATCACCGCACACGGCATATGCGGCCGCGTACCTAGATGATGTGGTAATTTACAGCCAAGATTGGGAGGAACACCTCGAGCGGGTAGCGGCCGTAATGCGGACATTGCGGGATGCCGGCCTGACCGCCAATCCCACGAAATGTAAAATTGGCTGGCAAGAAACCACCTACCTCGGGTACCAGCTGGGGCGCGGCCTAGTCCGGCCCCTAGTAGGGAAGGTGGAGGCGGTCCAAAACTACCCGGCACCCACCTCAAAGAAGAAAGTAAGACAGTTTTTAGGATTGGCAGGTTACTATCGCCGGTTTGTGCCACACTTTGCAACCCGAGCCGCGCCTCTCACGGCGCTCCTCAAAAAAGACAGTCCTCAAAGGATCCGGTGGTCGCCGGAATGCGAGACTGCTTTTCAGGACCTAAAAGCCGCTCTGTGCAGCGAGCCGGTCCTGTTCAGCCCCGATTTCTCCCGGCCCTTCATTGTCCAGACGGACGCGTCAGACTGCGGACTGGGGGCAGTGCTGTCCCAGGAGATTGAGGGAGAGGAACACCCAGTGCTGTATATCAGCCGAAAACTATTTCCCCGAGAGCGTCGCTACGCCGCAATTGAGAAGGAGGCCCTAGCAATAAAGTGGGCCATCGAGGCGCTGCGATATTACCTCCTTGGAGACTCTTTTATTCTTTTCACAGATCATGCCCCCCTGCAATGGCTCCATCAGATGCGGGACACCAACAGTCGCATCATGAGATGGTACCTGTCTCTCCAGCCGTATGTATTCACAGTGAAACACCGAGCGGGGAGGGACAATGCAAATGCCGATGCCCTGTCCCGTAGGGAGGAAGAGCAGAAGCCCAGTCCCGGAGATCGGGAACTGGACTTAAGGGGGGAGGAGTGTAGTGGGGTGGAATGGCCACCCACTGAGCCGGAGGCGGAGGAACCCCTCTGGCGGCCATTTTGGGCCCGGCCTAGCCCCGCCCCCTCACCTGACCGGAAGTCAGGGGGTGGGACTAGGACTATAAGAAGGTTGCCTGGGAGCTCAGTCAGGGCCCAGCCTCCGAGGGAGCCGGAGGCCTGGCTGGAGCTCCTGCCTGGGGAGGCTAAGACCCGGGCTAGGCCGCCCTCAGCCACCTTCCCAGAGGCCGGCCAGGGCCTCCCTGCCCGGGCTACTAAGGCCTGGTCGGGCCCGCCAGCTGAACCACTCGCGGACCCAGAGGACGGGACCGAGCCGCTGGACCAGCTGGACCCCCGGTGGGTACGAGAACGCCGGGCCGGACCGGCCCCGCGGAACACCCCAGAGCTCCGACCTCTTGACCCCTGGATTGGGCCGCCGGCCCCTGCGGAGACGACGCGGGCTTCAACTCCCCGACCACTGGACCCCTGGATTGGACCACTGGCCCCTGCTGAGACGATGCGGGCTTCAACTCCCCGACCGGCTGCTGGGGCTACAGGTACTGGGGAAGAGGGAAGGGGGAGACAAGAGGCGGTCCAGGGGGTAGCGTGGGCTGAGAACCGCCCTAGGCCAGCACGTTGCGGGCTGGAGCCCCTGCTGAGCCCGTAGCAGCTGAACGGCTGCATCCAGGGCCCCTGGGCCGGGGCGCAGTGGAGTGGGCGGGCCTGCGCCCCTGCCACCCACCAACCGGGTGGCAGTCTCTCCCCCCCCCTTGTCACAGCTGCAGCTGCCCTGCGTGCCCCGCCCTTGAACTAGGAACTCCTACAGACCTGTGGGTTTGTTTGCGGCCCGCCTTGCGTTGGGGGCCTGGCCGCCAGCTGCTGCCCTGCCCTGCTCGAGGGCCTGGGCGTCCGTATGAGGGGTTTGGCACTCGGCCACGATCCGGATCAGACCTTTAAAGGGCCAGGACTCGGACTACTTTAAGGCCCGGTAGGGCCATAGGACGGGCTAGCCATCCACTGTACCAGGGCGGAGGATCCGCCTCCTAAAGGCCTGCCGGCCTACAACGAACCATCCCCCGGAAGGGGACAGCTTAGAGGCTATGGTTGTCACTGCCGGAGGGCAGTGACCAAAAGGGCGACGAGAGCAACACGCTACAACTCCCCATTGTTTTTGCTGAAACAGACTAACACAGTTACCCATCTGAAACTTTTTTGGTTTGCTTAGTTTTTAAAACAATGTTTAAGAAGAGCTATGAACCTCTTTCCCTTTCTGAAAGGTCTTCACCTTTCTGAAAACTGTTTCCAGTTTGAAGGACTACTTTGTGGCATTTACCACATCTAGTTGCATTAAATCCTATTCTCATAACACATTGTGAATGACCCCGGCTACCTCAGGCTTTGTCTACACTAACTGCACAGTTATTTCGGAATAAGCTGTTCTGGAATAGTTATTCAGAAATAGCTTATTTTGAAATAGAACATCTACACTGCAGGGAAGCCTCAAAATTAGTCTGAGGCAGGCTTCCCTAATGTAGATGTGCTATCTCAATTCAGAGTCCCAGGAGGAATAATTTAGAATAGCCCTGGTCAGGGGCTATTTTGAAATAGCAGCAGTGGAACATCTACACTGAAATGACTACAGGCAGTCCTCGGGTTACGTACAAGATAGGGACTGTAGGTTTGTTCTTAAGTTGAATTTGTATGTAAGTCGGAACTGGTACATATTGTAGGGGAAACTCTAGCCAAACATTTCTCCAGAGCTCAGTTTTATTCTCCCACACCTCACTTCCCTCAGTCCTTTATTCTCAAGCTGAGGTGTCTGCTGAGAAAAGCCGCTCCGCGTCTCCCTGGTCTGCTGTGGGGAAGCAGCTAGTGCGGGGTTGCCTTTCCCTGTTTGTAAGTAGGGATCCGATGTAAGTCGGATCCATGTAACCCGGGGACTGCCTGTATACAGAAATAGGCATTATTCTTCATAGAATGAGGTTTACAGCAGTCAGCATAAGACTCGCATTATTTCAAAATTATTTTGAAATAATGCTATTGCTGTGTAGACGCTCGCATAGTTATTTGGAATAACAGCTGTTATTCCGAAATAACTTTGCTGTGTAGACACACCCTTAGGGTACGTCTAAACTACATGCCTCTGTCGGCAGAGGCATGTAGATTTGTTTTTTTGGCAAAGGCAAATGAAGCCGCGATTTAAATGATCACGGCTTCATTTACATTTACATGGCTGCTGCACTGAGCCGACAAACAGCTGATCAGCTGTTTGTCAGCTCGCGCGCTAGTCTGGATGTTCCCCCTGTCGACATCAAAGCCCTTTGTCGGCAGCCCCGGTAAACCTCATTCCACGAGGAATAACGGGGCTGCCGACAAAGGGCTTTGATGTCGACAGGGGGAGCGTCCAGACTAGCGCGAGAGCCGACAAACAGCTGATCAGCTGTTTGTCGGCTCAGCGCGGCAGCTATGTAAATGTAAATGAAGCCGCGATCATTTAAATCGCGGCTTCATTTGCCTTTGCCTATGTGTCTAATCTACATGCCTCTGCCGACAGAGGCATGTACTCTAGACACAGCCTGAGTGACTGAAAGTTCAAATGCACAAAACTTTATTTCTAATTCAGTGAAACTGATCTTTTGCTTGACATTGGTCAATGAAATACGCCATGGAGGTGTGTTTCTAGACTATAACCTGCATGCTTCAGAAGATGCTGAATTCCTTCAAAACACTTAAAATGACAAATATTTCTTTTAAAAGGTGGTGAAAAGCCAGCATGGCATTTCAAGGAAATGCTAACACCCATGTTAGTTCTTTGAAAAGTGATATAATGCTTTGCACTTCAATAGCAAGATCTGCCCAGGTTGGATCCCATAATACTTTGCAGACATTAAAGAATTTAATTTTGTGACACCCTCATGATGCAGGTAAATATTACTATACTTACTATAAAGATATAGCAGTAAGCCACAGAAACATTAAGGGCTTAATCCTAAATCAATAAAGTCAAAGGTTGCACAAAAAGTTTGTGCCAGAGCCAGAAACAGAACCCAAGTTTCCTGTGCTGTGCCATTCATCCGCCCTATACCACAATAAGCATTTTAAAAAGGGCATCCTTATCCCTGTCACTCATACAGCAGTGTCAAGTCAATAAACAGATACTCTGCAGAGTCTAGCAATCACAAAGCTTCTGTCATCAACTACCTGCACCATATTCATTTCAGCACAGCTGGTCACAGATCTTGTGCACACCTAGGTTTTGCAATGAAAGATGTCAGAAGGCTGTACTTCTCGTTATTTCAATCAGTGTGGCCTCAGCATCAAATCTTCTGCTCAGGATGTAGCCTGAGTAGCTCAGCTGTGTGCTGGGCTTATTTACGTGTGTAGGAAGCCATCTCCAACCCCAAGCTGTGGTGCAGGTGCTCCCATGTTGTTATATAGAAGGGGAACCCAAAGCCCAGGAACTGGATGTGGCCCCTGGCTTACCTGAATCTGGCCCCTAAGACTCAGGGGAGCCCCCACCCGCATTGGGGAGCCCATGCTGGCACTCCAGATCCCTTGCCATTCAACCACTGCAGGGCTAGAGCACACAAAAATGGCTGACATTTTAAAAAGAGCACAGGGGATTTACCACACATCTTCCAACAGAAAATGAAGTTCACCATTTGAATAACAGAGGCAGAAGAATTTTAAATTGTTGTAAGAATTTTTTTAAGAACTATATTAGGGATTACTTACCTCATGCTTGTTGAGAGGCTCCAGTCAAAGAATAGAGCCCCAATTGTGTTAGGTCAGGGGTGGGGAACCTAAGGCCTGGGGCCGCATGCAGACCCCGGCTTGCCTGGATATGGCCCCCAAGGCTCGGGTCTCCCTCTCAGCATTGGGGAGCCCACACTGGACTTCAGTCTGACCCTCCCCCTGCTGTCCCTCCATGGGGCTAGAGCACAGAAAATCTACTAGCCTGGGCCCACCTAGGCTCTGGTGTACGAAGGGAATGTGGGGAGTGTTTTTCTCCTTCTCAGTCGAGGGCCATGTCAGTGAGGGTTAGTTTGGGGTTTTTTTGCTTCTAACTTGTGTGCAGCCCCTGACTGATTTTTTTGTGTGGGTCTGCAGCCTCCAACCCAAAAAAGGTTCCCCACCCCTGCTATATAGCAACTTCTTCCAACCCGCTCCCAAAGCACACTGTACTCTAATAGCCTCTGGAACTGAATTGTTGGTGGTCCAACTCAGCCTCACTTCTTTTCAGCCTGCTTCTCTTCACTCCTCAAAGAATAACTGCATGATGCAGTCCAAGGAACACTCTTAAAACAGAGATATATGGTACAAAAGGAGGATGTAGTTCCCATATGGAATGTCCTCAAATTTTGTTCTCTTCCAGTTGGTTTCACTGGGACACAGCCCCTTATAGGGAGTGGGATTAGCCCTCGGTCTTAAATCTACCCAGGTTCAAATGCATTTGTGTATTTAGAACACTTTAAACAAAAAAGCTAAGTGTTCAAATCAAGTTTCTTTGTCCAGTAGAGGCAGAACATCTTCTTTCTTCCACTCTTCAACAGAAGCTTGCATTCATGAACATATACATTTACAAGAGAGTCCATAATGGTAAATAATATCAGGGGTATTACACCAAAACTATGTGTGACATATTGTGTATTCAAAAGACACAACTGCCTGCTTAAAAGACAAATCCCTCAGAAAAAAAAACCTCACTCCCCTACTGATGCATCTCTTCAACCGTTGGATATATGCATAAAGGTTATTTTATAAAGACTTTAGTTAAAATAATAGTACATTACTAATCTTTGTCTATTTAAAGCAAACTAAAAAAATTACTACAAAGACAGACCGGCTTCTGGGAAGTCATACATCAACTCTAGTATGCACCCCATTCACCAAAATCCTGTCCTCAGTCCAAATGGTACAGTTAAGCAACACATTTCCCTGAAATGGTAATGAAGTGCAGCCAAAATAGAGATAATTATTTTAATTAATGGTAATGATTTTAACGGTTGAACATTTTAACTAATTAATTATGATTGATTGCTTGTTACTAATCAAGGAATGTGATTCAAAGTTCTAATTGAAAAACTGTGCGCAATGGATACTAAAGTGAGTCTGAGGTACTTCTCCTGAGAGTAAAGCTATTTCCTTTTGATATGAAACATTTTTAACTAAAATTCTTTTACACCATTTGAAGTAATATATGGTAGCATTATCTGACATGACATTTTTTTTCCATCCGTAGATGTATGAATTTTAAAATAGAAGACCAATTCCCATGAAAACTCGGCATTATTTTTGGCCAGTTCTAAAACCTGTTTAACCCTTGAATGCTATGGTTACTGCTAAAATAGCATGGGACTTTCCTTTAGTTATAAGCAATGGAAGAGCAAGCTGTCCTGATGGTTTTTCCTTACATCAGCCATTGAAGTTCCCCAGAATTAAGCTATGCTAAAGATCCTGGAAATTCAATCAAAGAGCTAAAAAGTTTGTGTGGTCTTTTTTTAATATTTAGTAAAAGGATCCATCGACGATATACCAGCTCTAACTACACAAGTCATTTCTGAAACTCCTTCACCACTCTACAACTGCCAGTATGGATCACTGCTGGCTTTTCTTCCACTGAATCATGAACCTCAACTCAACAATTCCAATAATAGCACTGATTTGTTGCTAACAAAAGGGTACTGCAGTAACAATACAATCCCTAGAGTACTCAATGTAGCAAAGAAATAGATAGTAAATAATAACTAGTGATAATGATAACATATGATTCCAGTGAAGGACTTCTTGTTGAAGCATCTCAAAGAACTTCAGAAATATTAATCCTTTCAAAACTTGTGGGAAATAGTTCAGCATTGTCCTACAGATATGGAAATGGGACAGGGGTCAAGTGACTTGCCCTAGCTATAAGATGGAAACAGAAACTCACAGATCCCTGTTCTGCATCAATAGAACTCATATCTCTCTCTCAAGGTATGTCTACACTACAAAGTTAATTTGAAATAACAGCCATTATTTTGAATTAATTTCAATAGCATCTACACATGAAAATCACTATTTCAAATTTAAATCGAAATAGCAGAGTGCTTATTTTGAATGTAGTAAACCTCATTCTAGGAGAAGTATTGCCAAATTCGAAATAGCTATTTCGAATTAAGTGCTGTGTAGGGGGCCTCAAGCCCTTCCCAGGGAGCCTTGGTGGCCACTCTGGGCACAACCAGGAAAACTCACCTGCTCCCCACCAGCCCTGGAGACCTTAAAGGGGCAGACTCTGGCCACAGTGCCTGTGCCAGTTGCAAGCCTGCCAGCACACAGCCAGCAGACCGTGCACCTGGCATAGGATGAGCCAGCAACCCGCTGCCACCCAGCCCTCCACTGCTCCCCAGGACCAGGCTGGTAGCTCCCAGGAGCCTGCCAGGGGCAGCAAAAGGCGGATGCCTTCCGGGTCTAGTGCGGAGATCGTGGACCTCATTGAGATTTGGGGGGGGGGGGGAGGCCTCCAATGCCCACGATCTCCACACTAGGTGCAGGAATGTGTCCGTCTACAACTGCATCGCTGCCAGCCTGGCCACCAGAGGCCACATGCGCAGCTAGGAGCAGGTGCGGAGTTAAATCAAAGAGCTGTGGCAGGCCTATGCCAGGGCCTCCCAACCAGGGGCTGACCCGGAGGCCTGCCTGGAGTACAAGGCCCTGGACTGCATCCTGGGGGGGTCAGACGTTCCATGCCCTCTGGTGGTCATTGACCCTGGGGCAGAGGGCCCTGCCCCTAACACAGGGGAAGAGGAGGAGGACAGCAGCCAGGAGCCGCAGGAGACTGCAGGGAGCATGCCCTGCACCCAGGACCCCCAAGCCGTACCGGAGACCCCGTCAGCAGCCTCATCCAAGGCCGGGGAGGCCTCCATGTGTGAGTGCCATCACGGTCCCCTTACGCAGGGCGGGGGCGGGAGGGGAGCCAAGGGACCGTGTGCATTAGCCTTGCCGACCACAGAGCAGGTGGCAACCTGTGCATCTTCCGTGCCAGCCAGGACAATGTGATCCCAGCTGGGTGCCATGCAGGGGCCCTAGCCTGTTCCCCAGCACAGGGGTTGGGGTGCAGTCCCGGGCCAGCTCACACTCCTGGGGATAGCAGGATGTGATGGTGCGGAGACCTGCCATCCTCACCTTGCAGAGGGGGGCTGGGTTTCACCCACTGTGTCCCCAGGGAGGACTGACTACTTCTCGTTTCACCACAGCTGCAGCACCTGCGAGTGCAGGGTGCACTACCCGGTCTGGAACATCCACCCGCACCTGGGCCAGCAGACACACCCACAACCAGGAGTACCACCAGCGGCAGCAGTTATGGTTACAAGGAAGGCAGGTCCACAGCCAAGAGCACTGGGTCCACAGCCAAGAGCTCCCCTGCAGTGAGAGAGCTTGCGGGAGCAGGGCTGTGCCCTACGCAAGCACCTGCAGACCCTGGTGGACCGACTGCTGCCTCCTGAAGCTCCAGCCCCTGCGGCCACACCAGCTATCATTCCTCCTCCCATCCCTGCACCCCCTCCCGCCCTTCCTGCCCCACCCTCCATACCCACTTCCCCTCGGGGACGCTGAGGCCCCCGCACCCGCAGTGCTGCAAGACGGGAGAGCCGGAAAGACCCCCAACCCTGAGCTTCCCCTCCCCCTTCCTTCCCTTGCCTCCCACTTCCAGCTCCCTCCTCCCAGGTTTCTCCCTTTCCTCTCCGGCCCTCATTTCCCCCCTCCCCCTACCCCAGTTATGTTAAATAAAGAGATTTTTTTGTGGCAACACGGGTATTTTTATTATACATAAGGAAGGGGGGTTAGGGAGGAGAAAGGAGAAGGAGGTGGGGGTGGAATGTAAGGCACAAGGCCCCAGTGGGGCATGCCAGGGGGACTTCAGTCCTTGT
This sequence comes from Pelodiscus sinensis, assembly GCF_052426305.1. NCBI lineage: Eukaryota > Metazoa > Chordata > Testudines > Trionychidae > Pelodiscus > Pelodiscus sinensis. Next base: position 60,803,037 of record NC_143053.1, on the reverse strand, counting down.
CCGCCTGGAAGCTCTCCCGCAGAGCTTCCCGGATGTGGACAGCCCCCTGAAAGGCCTCCCGGCTGGCAGCCTTGCAGGGCTGTGCGCACTGACCAGCCAAGCAGTCAGCCTCTGCCATCCAGGCTGGCAGGAAAGCCTCCCCGTTCCTCTCACATAAATTGTGGAGCACACAGCACGCTGCCACCACATGCGAAATATTGTGCTCGGAGAGGTCGAGGCAGGTGAGGGGCATCTAAATCGGGCCTTCAGTTGGCCAAAGGCCCCCTTGACCACAATTCAGGCCCTGCTGAGCCTGGAATTGAAGGCCTGCCGAGATGGGTTCAGGTGTCCTGTGTAGGGCTTCATCATCCAGGGCTGTACGGGGTAGGCCGCATCCCCCAGCAGGCACACTGGCATGTCCACGTCCCCGACCCTGATGTGGTGGTCAGGGAAGAAAGTCCCAACATGCAGCCTCTGGCACACAGAGGAGTTGCGGTACACCCACATGTCATGTGCCTTGCCGGACCAGCCCACATTGATGTCCGTGAACTGGCCCCAATGGTCAGACATGGCCTGCAGGATCACGTAGAAGTACCCCTTCTGGTTGAGGTAGAGGGAGGCCTGGTGGCCCGGGGCACAGATGGGGATGTGCGTCCTGTCGATTGCCTCCCCGCCCCCCGCAGTTTGGGGAAGCCCGGGGGGCCAAAGCCCTGGATGACCACTTCCAGGTCGGTGAGGTGAACGACTTTTCTGAGCAGTACCTTGTTGATGGCCTTGACCACCTGCAGAGAGACACACAAAACTGAGGGTCACTGGGGTGCCCGGGTGTGTTCTTTCCCCACCACTGCTCTGTGCCCCACTCCCAGAAGCAATCCGTGCTGCAATCCTGGCCACCGTTGGCAGTCTGTTGTGTGGCTGGGACAGACCGAACCCTCCCGGGGAGGGCACTTACACCACTTCCACCCATCATTTTCCCTGGGGCAGCCCATCTCCTCCTTGCAGCCCCCTTCCAGCCCAGTGGCCGGTGAGTGCCGTACCTGTGTGAGCACTACTCTGAGGGTGGATCTCCCCACGCCAAACTGGTTGCCGATGGATCGGTAGCTATCTGGCGTGGAGAGTTTCTGGAGGGCGATGGCCACCCACTTGTGGAGTGGAATGGCAGGCCTCAGGCGTGTGTCCCGTCACCGCAGAGCAGGGGCGAGCCACTCACAGAGCTCGTGGAAGATGTCCTTCTTCATCCTGAAGTTCTGGGTCCACTGTTGGTCTCCCCAGCACTCAAGGACAGTGTGGTCCCACCAGTCGCTGCTGGTGTCCAGACGCCAGATGCGGCGGGGGACGCTGGCATCCGGGCACCGGTCCTCCACAGCCCCCAGGGAGACAGGGGGAGGGCCAGGGGGCTGGTCTGCTGCAGATGGTGCCAGGTAGCCTCCAGTAATTGCTGCCAGGCTTGCAGCAAGACATTCAACATGAGCACCAGAGTGCCCAGGGGCTGCTCTGGCTCCATGGTGCCGAGTACTGTGGTGTCCCAAATGAGAGTGACCAAAGTAGACAGAGAGGAAAACACTTTGCTGTCCCTCAACGAGGTAGGCAAGCAACTGGGAAAGCTGAGAAGCTGCTGTCCAGGGGGTTCCCTTTAAGCATGAACCTCAGATAGCCTCAGACAGCAGCCACACGAAGCAACTACTGACCTGATGCCCTGCTGGAACCGGTTTCAGCTGCCCTTAAATGCAATCAGTGTGGATGCGCTATTTCAAAATAGCAAAACACTGTTTAGAATTAGATTGTGTCTAGATGCGTTATTTCAAAGTAGCTCAATTCGAAATAACTATTAAGTTAATTCGAAATAGCACTATAGTATAGACATCCCTTAGATAAACCTTGGAGGTCTGATTTAAAGAATTGCCCAAAAGCTTGGGGCTAAGTCTACACTACAAGGTTTTTGTGCAAAAACACTTGTTTTTGTGCAGAAATCTGAAGAGCATCCTCAAATGAGTTCTTGTACAATGAAATGGGCAGTTAAGTGGCAGAACTGAGGGTTTTTTCCACCGTAAGTAAACCTCCTTTTCTGAGACATAATTGCTTTTTGCACTATAGCTATTGCCAGAGATAGCCCGAGTCATTCTTGCACCCCGGGCTCCAGGCCCCAGGCACGCGGCACATGCATGGCCCTGCCCCCACCCTCACCCAGCCCCAGCAGCACCACGCGGTGCCCCTTACAATCGTGCACCCTTGGCTATTGCACAGTCAGCCTATAGCTTGGGCCAGCCCTGGCTATTGTGCAAGTAGGCAAGTGAGGATGCTCCAGAGGGGTTTCTTGCACAAGAAACTCCTATGGGAAAAAGCACAGCTTTCTTGCACAAGAGCATCCATGCAGTGTGGATGCTTTCTCGCACAAAAGCATATCGCTTTTGCAGTGTGCTTTGAGGTGTGGATGTGCTCTTGTGCAAGAAATTTTTGTGCAAAAACTCTTGCACAAAAGGCTTCTTGCACAAGAAGCCAGTAGTGTAGACATAGCTTGGATGCCTAACCTACCTGAAACTCTTTGTTCTGAAAAAACAAACTTGAAAAAACAACTCCAGCTCTCTTGTGAGATATCTTGTCCTGCTTGCTCCTACCCAGAAGCACCATGGGAACAGCCGTTCTGACAGAGTGTTGGCACTTACACTTTCTGTCTTGGCTGAAAACAGAAGATCATAGTCATGGAGAAATGAGCTAGTCGGATTTGGGGTCCGGCTGTCTTTTGGGTGAAGGAGTAGCAGTAGTAGGAAGAAAGGAATTCTATAGTAAGTTCCCTTAAGCCTAACCCTAAACATTTCCTTTTACCTGCTACAACAAGCATCATGGTCTTACCAACACACAATTTTTATCCACAAGTGTCTCCCTCTGTTTTGTGTTCCATCAGTTGTACTTCCCTACTAAAAATGGTCAAATTGCAAACGCTAAGGCTACGTCTAGACTGCACAGTTTTTCTGGCATCCCGGAAAAACTGTTCCATATCCAGGAAATGTGTTTGCTCTTCCGCGTTTTTTTACAGAAAAGCAAATACTCTCTTTTGGAAGCCCTAAGAGGAATAAGGGGGGCTTCCAAAAGAGGGTTTTTTTCTGACATTTGTCCCTGTCTAGATGGGCCAAATGTCAGAAAAGCCTCTTTTGACAAAAGAAGCGGAAAAAGCTATGCAAAATGTGGAGCACATTAAGCGTAACTTTTTCAGCAAAAAATGTTGCCATCTAGACCTATAAGTGAAAAAGCAAAAATATATGTGCTAGTTGTCTTTTGAAAATATCCCACAAACCATAGTTTGTCACAACTTGATAAGATTATCCTTTTCTAATCAAGAGAAGCCTAAGATAGGTCAAGGGATTTAAAAATGACAAGGAGTATATTGGTGGTGCTGTGTGGAAATTTGCACAGTGCTGTGAGGAAATGTGCATGGTGTTTTCCTGTAATATGCCTCACTTGCATTAGTATTACCAGATTTATTCACACTTAAAAAAATAGATAGATAGAGAGATGTTGCATGATCTACTAATAAATGGAAGACAATCACAAAGTAACTAATTTCAGGCACATAGCTTTAAAATAGAAGCTAACTATCATTTTAATTTACAATTATCCAACAGTAAGTTAAACTATGCCCCCACTCACAATGAGACAATGGATTGTTGTGCAGTTTCACTAATTTAAGGGGCATGATTACATTACACAGCAGATCGATGCAGCCATGGTTGCTCTTCCAGGGTTCGATTAGCCAGTCTAGTACAGACCTTCTAGATCAGTGTGGCAGGTCATGTCTAGCCCCGCCCAGTTCGACCCTGGGGGTCGAGTCCTTCACAAGCGGGCACTGAGGCCTAGTCTCTTATACACAGGTCCTGAGGCCTAGTTCCTCACGCAATCTGTTCCTAGTCCAGGATCTGGGAAGCAGGGGTAGGATGACCCGGACCCACCCTCTCCACTGGGCCCCAACCCAGGGCCCTATCAGTGGTGAGTGGTTCCCACCACTGGCTTGGTGGGGAGTTCTCCCTGAAATGCGCCGAGCCTGCCGGGGCTTTTCCTGCTCCCCACCCTGGGTTGCTTTCTACCCTAGCCCCCTGGCCTGTGGCAGTCCCACCTGTAGATACAGATCTGGCGGCAGTAGCGGTATCGGTAGGCCCAGCATCGGGTGCACCGACAGCATCTAGGAGGGCTGTATGGCGCAGTTGGTGTTGTGGTCGAGCTCAGCCCAGGGATGATAGCGGCACGGTCTGCTGGTCCAGCGTGTCTTGCTCCAGCTGCAGTGGCTGTGGCTCGGGTGATTGGGCAGTAGCTCCTTTTCCTCCAGAGGCCAGCCCCAACTGAGCTGCTCATCATGCTTTTATACCTGGGCTGCACTGGGAGCATGCCCAGCAGGGCTGTGGGGGAGGGGCGTATTCACCCAATAGGCGTGTTCCTCTCCCCCTTATTCAGTGCAAGGTTGACAGGCCCTGTCACAATCAGACTCAAAGATGGCCCCATGAACACTGATAATCCTGCTCCTCATGAGGCATAAGGGAAGCTGATGGGAGCATTTACTTCCATTGGCTTCCTGCTGCGTTGACGGTGTGGAAGTGCAATGTAAGATATGTCAACTCTAGCTACATATACTAACAAAACATGTAGATGGTATCATGAGCTTTCGTGGGCACAGCCCACTTCTTCAAATGACCAGAGTGTTGGATATCCAGGACCAAAATAAATAGCGGAAATGGGAGGGGGGGATGGAAGAAGGGAAAATTGGGAGTGGGAGGGAACAAGAAAAGGCAGTGGATAAAAAACATATCAAGGGAAAGCCGAGTCTATAAGCACCTAAAAGACTAGATAGTCAAAGGGGACAGATAAGAACCATTAATTAGCAAACAACAGAGTCAGAAAATACATAAAGACTGATGAAACATCTAGATGGTATCATGAGATTCTTCAAAGACAAAGAACCATTGTCGCCCTCATTGTTTGATAGGTAGGTAATGACCTAACCATCCAGGATCTTTGTTTAATCCGGAGATGTGATAATTGAACGTGTGAATGAGCTGAAGCTCCAGTCCTTCCCTGTGTATTTAGCTCCTGTAATTGGTTTATAACAAAACAGCCACTTAAAGATCTGTTAATGCATGCCCAGAGAGATTAAAGTGTGCCCCCACAGGCTTTTGTATGTTTCCTTTACAGATATCTGATTTGTGTCCATTAAGTCTTTCATGTAGGGACTGTCCAGTTTGTCCAATATATGTTGCAGTGGGGCATTGCTGGCATTTGATGGCATAGATTAAATTACTGGATGTGCAGTTGAATGAGCCTTTAATTTGGTGGCTTATGTGGTTGGCTCTAGTAATAAGTTTGCTTGTATAGATATGTGGGCAGAGTTGGCACCGTGGTTGATTACAGGGATTGATTCCTGGATGTTTATGATGTAGTTGTATAGCATGGTTATTGGAAACAATATGTTTCAGGTTGGGGAGGTTGTCTGTAAATGAGAATAGCCTTTCCCCCAAGGCCTCTCACGGTGAGGGATCATTTTCTGAGATATCTTGTAGATTGTGGATAATGTATTGAAGAGGTTTGAGTTGTGGACCGTGGGTGAACACAAGTGGAGTTCTGTTATTTTCTCTTTTGGGTCTGTCTTGAAGTAGTTTATGTCTGGGTACTTTTTTGGCTCTGTCAATTTGTGTTTTCACTTCTCCAAGTGTGTATTTCAGTTTTAGGAATGCTCTGTACAAATCCTGTAGGTGTTTGTCTGTGGGATCGGAGCAAATCTGGTTGTATCTTAGGGCTTGGCTATATACAATAGATTGAAAAATGTGTCTGGGATGGGAGCTGGAGGCATGGAGGTAAGTGTAGCAGTCAGTGGGTTTCTGGTTTACCTTTTCTTGTCCCCCCCCCCTCCCAATTTTCCCTTCTTCCACCCCGCCCCACCTCCATCCCCTCCCCCCCTCCACACACACAGACTCCCCATCTTCCCTATTTCTTTTGGTCCTAGACATCCAAACGTTCCAGTCATCTGAAGAAGTGGACTGGGCCCATGAAAGCTCATGATACCATCTACATGTTTTGTTAGTCTATAAAGTGCTACCAGACTATTTGTTTTTTCAGTTTACCTGTACAGACTAACATAATTTATGTAGCGGGAGTTATGGATCTTAGGATATGTCTACACTACCACCCTAGTTCGAACTAGGGTGGTAATGTAGGCAAGCGGAGTTGCAAATGAAGCCCGGGATTTGAATTTCCCAGGCTTCATTTGCATAAAGCTGGGCACCGCCATTTTTAAATGTCCGCTAGCGCGGACTCCGTGCCGCACGCCTACACGCGGCACGGACTAGGTAGTGAAATGAGGAGTAACGGTAGTTCGGACTAGGAAGCCTAGTCCGAACTACCTAGTCCGTGCCGCGTGTAGCCACGCAGCACGGAGTCCGCACTAGCGGACATTTAAAAATGGCGGCGCCCAGCTTTATGCAAATGAAGCCCAGGAAATTCAAGTCCCGGGCTTCATTTGCAACTCCGGTTGCCTACATTACCACCCTAGTTCAAACTAGGGTGGTAGTGTAGACATACTCTTACTTTGACCTTCCCATATAATGTAAACCAGACCTAAGAGAGCTGAATTTGGCCAGATATGTGATTTTGACCAGGTATAGGTGCATATAATCTTACAGCAAAGGGAAACAATCTCAGGGTATGTCTACACTACAGCACTAATTCGAACTAATTTAATTTGAATTAGTTAATTCAAACTTAGCTAATTCGAACTAGTGCGTCTAGACCTAAAAACTAGTTCGAATTAGCGTTTTGCTAATTCGAACTAGCATGTCCACATTGAGTGGACCCTGAACCAAAGTTAAGGCTGGCCGGAACCAGTGCCAGCAGGGTATCAGGGTAAGACTTAGAGCGTGGAGCTGCTGTCTCAGGCTAGCCTAGGGTTGTGCTTAAAGATACCCGACCTCCATCCCGGACAGACAGTTCTCAGGGTTCTCCGCTTGCTTGTCTACCTCGATGAGGGACAGCAAAGCAGTCCTAACTTGAAGTGCCGTGAGTGCCCACACTCAGCACATCACAGCACTCAGCCACGAGCCTGGCTGCACTTGCCGCAGGCTGCCATCCGGGGGGGAGGTCAATCGGGGGGCTGCAGGAGAGCTTCTACCCCAAGGAGCCTGCAGAGCCACCCCAGTCCTCCTTCCACTTACCCCTCCCTAGCCCCCCTTCCTGATGTAAAAAATAAAGGACACCTGTGTTCAAAAATAGAAACTCTCTTTATTTAACAAAATTGGGGGTGATGGCGGGGGGGATTAACCTCTGGAGAGACTGGGAAAAGGAGGTGGGAGAGGGGAAGAGAGAGACTACACAGCCCTTAATTCGAACTACTTAATTCGAACTAGGCATTAGTCCTCGTAGAATGAGGTTTACCTAGCTCGAATTAAGCACTCCACTAGTTCGAATTAAGTTCGAAATAGCGGTTTGCATGTGTAGCGCCTATTAAAGTTAATTTGAACTAACAGCTGTTAGTTTGAATTAACTTTGTAGTATAGACATACCCTCAGTTTCTACTATGAAAATGTATGTCTACACTAGCCCCCCTAGATCAATCTAGTGAGGGCGACCAAAATTGCAAATGAAGCATGGGATTTAAAGCCCTAACTCGAATTAACTAGTATTAGCTGGTATTCATCCTGCGATGAGGTTTACCAGCAAATTCGAGTTAGGGCTTTATTTCAGAATCCCGTTTCACTGCCATGAGTAGATGCAGGCAGTTACTTCGGGCTAGTCAATTTCTAAAATGGCGACCAGCTGGGAACATGCAAATCAAGAACAGGTTATTTAAATCTCGGGCTTTATTTGCAATTCTGGTCACCCTCGTTAGCCTTCCTTGATCAATCTAGGGAGCTAGTGTAGACATACCCTAAGGCCGTGGTCACCAACAGGTCGATCGTGATCGACCAGTCGATCGCCAGGCCTTGACCAGTCAATCGCGAGGCGTTCGGGCAACCGCACCCCCCATTTCCCCACCACCCCCGAGAAGTCCCACTACCTACCTCTAGTGTAGTACCAGCTTCCCGCAGGGTGGACAGAAGTCCTGTCTGAAGCCCGTGTCACTTCCGGGGGTTCTGGAAGTGTGCGGGCTGCTCCCCTCCCATAGCTCTGTTGCATGCTGGGGGAGGGGGCATCGGCCCTGAAGGAGGAGTGTGGAGGCTTCCCTGCACCACCGGCGCCGGAGGGGTGAGTTGAGCGCAGGGGTTTCCCTGCCCCACGGGAGCGGGGGTTGGCCCCGGGGTTTGGCCACGCTGTGGGAGGGGAGGGAGTTGGCTGGGCCAGGCCAGGCTGTGCTGCTGGAGGGGGGTTCGGCCCCGGGGTAGGCGCCCACGGGGGTTTGCCGTGCTGCAGGAGGGATTGGCCGGGCCGGGCCAGGCCGGGCCAGGCTGTGCCATGGGAGGCAGGTTTGACCCCAGGGCAGGCGCATGCGGGGGTTGGCCACGCTGCGGGAGGAGAGGGGAAGGGGGGGATGGGCCGGGCAAGGGGGATTTGGTCCCGGGGCATGCTCCCATGGGGGTTTGGCCCCGCCATGGGGGGGCGAGTTGGCCCCAGGGCAGGCACATGTGGGGTTGCCCTGTGCCGCGGGGGTGGGAGGGGTCGGGCCCGGAGGAGGCATGTTCTGGCTTCGCTCGGGGGGCGGAGGGGGGAGAGAATCCTGTGAGGTGGCAGATGTGGGGGACTCTCTGCTGCCACTGGCACCCTGTCCTCTGTCCCCACTCCCCAGACCCCACTCCCCTGTCCCCAGCTACAGAACTGTCCCCATTCCTGTCCCCACTCCCCGAACTCTGTCCCCACTCCCGTCCCCAGCTACAGAACTCTATCCCCACTGGCACCCTGTCCCCTGCTGCAGAACCCTGTCCTCTGCCCTCCCAGCACCCCGTTCCCTCTCCCCTGCCCCCAGCCGCAGAACTGTCCCCACAAAATGTATAATTATAAATGCTTCGTTTTAGATTTAAATAGCATGAATAAAAAACAGACCATTTATTTCATAACTATAAACACATGATTTTAATTTTATATATCGCATAATTTAAAAATAAACTGTTTATCAGAGTGTGTAAGTAAGGGCTGGGGATAGCAAGTGATGGACAGGAGGAGAATAGAGAGGGCGGGGCTTCCAGGAAGGGGCGGGGCAGTAGATCTTCACCTGTTCTGAGATTTAAAAAGTGATCTTCAGTGTAAAAAGGTTGGAGACCACTGCCTTGAGGGAAGGACTCAATTTGACTTGCAAAGAGCTGACTGTCTCAACTCAGGCATGGACAATGGAGAGAGAGAGATTAAGTTTAGGTATGGAGATATGCAGCCAGGGCTTTTGTTGTTTTTTACCCTTTGTTCTCCAAATGCTACATCACTTTGGGTAAATGAATAAAGAGTTCATTGTTTTGAAAAAGTTGGTTTTAGGTCACTAATCAGCTGATATCAGGCTGAGAAAACAGTCTTACAGATGCCAAACACAACCGGGCCAGCATGATTAACATAGTTGAGAAATCTGGGGTTACCATCCAAAGATCAAAACCACAAGTGGTTGGACTGTGTGCAGCACCCAGAGGGAGAAGGTGATGAAACCGGCACCCAGAGATAGACATATGACTCAAGACAGACTGAAGGGGGCCTAAAGAGAAAGTGCAAACTTGCAAATTCCATATGACACTGCAACAGGTTCATAGGTTTAAAATGCCCTCTATGGTTCACAGAAGAACTAAAAACTTCAAGAAATTATTTTTCAGGTTTGACAGCGGTTTTGGTCCCAGCCTCCCTTCCTCCACAAGAAGAATCCCTACAGCACCATTTGGCACTTATTGTAAATAAAAATTTCAGGTGCAGCACTGTATCTATATTCACAGAATACATGAATCTTCATAAGAAGCCTTTAGGGGTAAATAGATGTGGAGCAGAATTAAGACAAGTTGGGATCCTGATCATACCTTTGCAGCAGTATCAGTGGGATCTTCCAGAGCAACAGTGGCAGGCATTGCTCTGATGGCGGTATTGAGGTAAAGTAGCTTCCTCCCTTACTCAAAGGCCTTTCGCACTTCCCTCCACTGAAAGTAGTCGGACTCGGAAAAACCCTGCTGCATCAATTTACACCTGGTTCAGAATTTCAAGATTTTCTTTGCAGCCATAAAGTTCTCTGCAAAGCTGCAGCATTTCTAGAAGGATCAGGAAGATGTGTGGTGAGGCAATGTCCTCTCTTACCCCAATACTATGTTGGCTCAGGAAAGGAGGATTTCAATAGGTTTCCAAATTGACTGTTTTGTATTTGAGTGAACAACAATCTCCTGACAGCTTTGATTCAAAATTTCAGCATTATGTCACTTACTAAAGTAGCAGACACATCATTATCCAGCTCTAGCAGGTTTTGTGACATGATGAATCACTACCAGCCTAGCGTATTTAACCCATTTGTTCCTCTTTGTATATTCTGGATGAGATCTGCCCAGAAAACTGCTGCCTTGTTTGCATAACAATTTACCTGAATCATTAGAAACCCATTTCTATTCAACTCTGCGGATGTCTGAGTCCTTATTAAGCATTACTCTTCTAGTGCTTTACAATAGTCAAATTGCTTTCTACACCAATTCCAATCACGACACACTCTGAGGTCGCATCTCCACTTGCCGCAGCAGAGATCAATTTTCTGGCATTCAATTTAGCAGGTCTAGCTAAGACCCCCTAAATCAGATGCTAAGGGCAGCTCCAGTCGATGCCAGTACTTCTCTCAGTCACAAGGAGCAAGGGAAGCCAACAGGAGTGTTTGTTCCTGTTGGTGCTGTCTTCACAGATGGAAACTAAGCTCGGCTTCAGGTAACCTGACTCCAGCTACATAGTCTATGTTAAGGTCTATGTACCTTAACCCAACCTTCCAGAACAAGACCTGGCCTTTTTCCCCCACTTTTCCTAATGAAGAAATGGAAGAAGAAGGGTTAAAAGCCTGAGTATCTAAAATGCCCACTGACTTCAACTGGTGTTGCATTGGATCAGATCTTCTGAAAATCAAACTATAGAAAGACACATTCCAATAGAGTGGTAAAGCTGCAAGTGACTATGACCTGGGCATTCTTGATTTCTATCGCTACGGTTATTCTTGTAGTGCGGCCTTCCTGTGACGTTCACTCTCCACATTAACCAACCATAAAATGAAACCACATTTGTTATTTTTGGAAAAATCGTACTTCAGCAAGGATGGAGTGGATGTTTTAGATACCAAAGGCTGGCATGCAGCCACAGTTTAAAAGAATTTACTAGATATGCTGGATATCATACAAAGCCAGGATAATGCTGATTTTTTTCTTAAACTGCATTTTTCATTTGTGGAAATACCAGCTTCATAGCTCAAGAATTGCTTAAACTAGAGATGAAGTGTTCTCACATTTGGCTTTATCAAGCCCACCGATTTTGAATAGGGATGCAAAGGTTCTACGAAAGTGCCTGAAACCTCCTATTCCAAGTTTGTCCTGCTCATTTGTGGCATTATCAAGCTAAATAAATCTCCATGCCCCTGTGATCTAACTTTTGTCCACACTCTTGGACTGAGACCATTGAAACAACACATACTTGGCTCAGAATTACTAATCCACAGAGCACATTGGAGTACACAGTCAGTTCCCAGCATTGCTAAAATGCAAACAGGAACATGCATTTTTGATGCAGGAGGAAAAGGAAGATGGTGTATTTTATGTTACATCACTAACCACTTTGTTGGCACTTTGAGACAGAAAATCTGTTAACTGGGTCAACTCACAGGGAACAAAAACAGTGCAGGGTCCTTTCTGTTAGAAATGAGCTGAGGCAATATGCTGACCTGGATTTGAGGTAGGATTAGGGATTGAATTATGTCTAGGATTTCAAGGCCCTGATGCAAAAAAAATCTCTTGAGCACTTTCAAGAGTTTGCAGAAATCTTGTGAGATTCAGCTCCCTCTTAATAAAATCTGATATTTTGGCTGTGTCTGAACTGTGAGAATGTGCCATGTCCTGAAGAATGAGAAAAGGAAAAATGTAACAAGATGTCAGAGTACTTTCCAACAAGAAAAGAGGGAGAGGAAACAAGCAGCCGCCAGTTACAGAATGGCCACTTTAGGACTGTTTGACAAATTTAAAGGGCTAGCCACAAAAAGGTATGCAGGAAAGCTCCTGAAAAGATGGCAATTCTCTATTAAGGAGCATCACCAGGGACCAGGCAGTCACCAAGGAAGGTGCTTCTGTGGAAAGAATTGTTTCTGTATTGTGCATATTGGAAAATAGGTCCCTACCATATTTAAAACTGTCCTAGAATCAAAACTGAAAAGCGAGTTCTAACCTGGAGATATGAACCTTTCTCCTTGAGTCTCTAAATTCAAAGTGACATCACCAATCTTCTGTAGTCTGATCTCCTGCTAGAGTTACTCCACTTTGTGTAAATTAAATGTACATGGGGCCAAAGTGAGAGACTGGCTCTACAGCCCAATGCCTAGGGCACTCACTGGAGATGTAGGAGATCCAGAGTCAGTCAAGAGAAGATGAAGGATGCCCAAGATCAAGAAGCAAAGGATTATACAGATAAGAAGACTGACATCTTTAAACTCAAGAGGTAAACCCTCCATTTGGGAAACTGAGGTAACTTGTGGGACAGCATGAGGAAATTTTGGCCGTCTCTATCCATGCTGTCCCTCTCCAATGGACAGAGGACCTTCTATCTCTAGAGTTGTCTGACTACCTTCTCAAACAGTTTTTCCCCCGGTAGATAGTGACACAGCATGACAGATATACAGAAATAGTATTCTAGTCGGTACACAGAAATTTGTCTGATTCTATCCGCTAAGTCAGGGGTAGAGAACCTTAAATCAGTCAGGGGCCACACATAAAAGTGAGACAAAAAAAGCCGTCCAAAATACAAAAACCCCTCACTGACATGGGACCTGAGAAGGGGAAAGATACTCCCCATATTCCCCTAGCACACCAGAGCCTAGTGGGGTCCAGGCTAGTAGATTTTGTGTGCTCCAGCCCTGCAGAGGGGCTGAAGTACCAATATAGACTCCCCAATACTTGGGAGAGAGCCCTGAGCCTTGGAGGCTGGATCAAGGAAAGCCGGGGGCTGCATCAGGCCCACAGGCCTTAGGTTCTCCACCCCTGCACTAAGTGGTGTTGGATCCCAAAGACATAATGATAAAGTAAGATCCAATGGAACTAAATCACCACTTTGTGAAGCTTGAACTAAAAATTCATGTAAATTGCATTGTTGTTTTGTTTTTTTTAATAGTTTTGGGGGTTTGGGGCAGGTAGCAATATTTTGGAATCTTCTTAGAAGTTAATTTCTCTCTCTTGCTTTTGAAAAACATTAGTCAATTACATGATACATATGGTATTAACCTTATGTTATGTATGTTCATACCAGTTTAAGTAATCTCATTTAAAATATTCCAGTAAGAAAAGGGATTATTTTAAAAAAAAAAAAAAAAAAAAAAAGGAAGGTGAATTGGAAGGAGAAAAACTTACTGTGAGGAATGTGTAGTCTCTTTGACTATTTAATAGATAAGAATGAATGTTGCTGTTTAACTAGATCCAGTCTCTGAAATATCTAATTAAAACTGATGTGCTTATTTAGTTTCCAATTCATCACAGGTGGGCCCACATTAATGTGAAAATGAAAGTAAATTACCAGCATTTGGCAATCTCACTGAATGTCATTCACATTATTAGCTGAAATCTCAAAATGCATTTTAAAATATGGTTCATAGGTAGTGCTGTGTCTCAAGCAAAGCCTTTGGTTTCCAGCTTTTAATATTTTACCTTCATATATCAAACTGAACTTTACTGCAGAAACGGCTAATTAATGTACATTGTATGAAATGTAAAATCAAAAGTGCTTTTTGGCAGAACATTCAGGGGAAGTTTCACGTAATTTCTTATCACTAATGTCACCCGGGAGTGGTTGTTTAGACTGGCCCAATTCTTGCTTCCCCCTCCAACTAGAACCTCAACATTTCAAAACACTGAATGGTAAGCAGATTTCAAGATTATATATGAGAATGTTTCCTCCCACCACTTTTCATTTGCCTTCAAACCTTTATGGAATTCATGCACATTTTTTTAGATCCAAAATCTTTTGTGCTCTGATGAGAATGTGTTTTCCTAGCTTCATGACTGTACAATAAAATGAGACAAATAGGGTATGTCTACACAGCAAAGTTATTTCGAAATAACAGTCATTATTTCAAAATAACTTTACTAGCATCTACATAGCCAAACCACTATTTCAAAATTAATTTGAAATAGCGGCGCGCTTATTTCAAATTTGGTAAACCTCATTCCACAATGAATAACGTCAAATTCGAAATACGTATTTCAAAATAAGTGCTGTGTAGATACTTATTTCGAAATAGGGGGCTTCCAGCCTTCCCAGGGTGCCCTGGTGGCCACTCCCTCCTCCCTCCCCAGAGCCCTTAAAGGGGTTGACTCTGGCCACAGTGTCAGTGCCAGCTCCAAGCCTGCCAGCCCAGAGCCAGCAGTCACTGCCCCTGACCCAGTGGCCCCAAAACATGAGCCAGCAAGCCGCTGGCAGCCAGCCCTCCACCACTCCCCAGGAGCAGTCTGCCAGCTCCCAGGAGCCTGCCAGGGCCTGGAGAAGGTGGGCGCCTTCCTGGTCCAAGGTGGAATCATGGACCTTATTCAGGTTTGGGGGGGATGTCCCCAACATCCATGATCTCTGCACTAGATGGAGGAATGTGGCCGTCTATGGCAGGATAGCTGCCAGCCTGGCCACCAAAGGCCACATGTGAACCCAGGAGCAGGTTTGTATGAAAATCAAGTTGGTCCGGCGAGACCCCAACCCTGAGCTTCTCCTCTCCCTTCTTCCCCTTGCTTCCCCCTTCTAGGTTTCCTCCTTCCCTCGCCTGCCTCCTTTCCCCACTCTCACCAGAGTTTCTTCTCCTCCCTTCCCCTCCCCCCCATTTTGTTAAATAAAGTCAGTTTTTGTTCATAAAAATACATGTATTTTTATTTTACATCAGGAAGGGAGGTTAGGGAGGGTAAGTGGAAGGACATGATGGAGGAATGAGGCACAAGCCCCCAGTGGGGCAAACCAGGGAGACTGTTACTGCCTGCAGAACGTGCTGCCAGGCTCGCAGCAACATGTCCACAAGAAGCACCAGACTGCCCAGGGGCAGCTCTGGCTCCATGTTGCAGAGTGCTGTGATGTCCCAAGTGAGGGCAACCAGAACATACAGAGACAAAATGTTTTGCTGTCCCTCATCGAGGTAGGCAAGCAAGAAGGGAAACCTGAGAACTGGCTGTCTGGGGGGGTCCCTTTAAGCACAGGCCTCAGATTAGCCTCAGGCAGCAGCCACACAAAGTAACTCCTGACCTGATGCCCTGCCAGACCTGGTTCCGGCCGGCCCTAAATGTGATTCATAGAATCATAGGACTGGAAGGGACCTCAAGAGGTCATCAAGTCCAACCTCCCGCCCTCAAGGCAGCATCCTATCAGTGTGGATGTGCTATTTCGAAATAGAAAAATGCTATCTCTAATGCATCTACACACAAAATGCATTTATCTCGTAATAACTTATTTCAAATTAACTATTTTGAAATAAGATATTTCGAAATAACGCTGTAGTGTAGACATACCCATAGAGCAGTGGTCCCCAACGTGGTGCCCACAGGCCATTTCTGTGTCAAGTGGAACGGGGTGTACCAGTAGTTCGGATTAGAGAGCCTAATCCGAACTACCTACTCCGTGCCGCATATAGCCGCGGGCACGGAGTCCGAACTACCGGGGCTTTAAAAATGGCAGCGCCTGTTAAGATGCAAATGAAGCCCGGGATATTTAAATCCCAGGCTTCATTTGCAACTTTGGTTGCCTACATTAACCACCCTAGTTCGAACTAGGGTGGTAGTGTAGACATACCCTAAGAGATACACACTGATGCAAAGCCATGTATATATGAGGATTGGAACAAGCCTTCACATACAGTTATTTTCTTTCAAATTTAAGATCCTCAATGGATCAAGTATTAGTGGAACCATAATGAATGATAACATTGTCAAAACTAAAAATTAGTGTTTGCAAAAAAGATTGAAAAGTCCATAATTTCTCATTCTGTATGTTTTTAAAAAAGGAATGAATATTTTTATTTTCCAAAAATGAAGAATTCTTATTCCCAGTTTTTAAACCATTTTCATTCTCCCTCACCTCACCCCCATTTCCATTTTGCCTCTGAAAAAGGGGGAGCAGAAAGGAAAATGAAAACAAAATGAGAAAATTAAAAACAAAGTAAAAACTGAGATTTTGTTTTGTTGAAAAACCCAGCACATTTAGGGGGAAATATTTATGTTTTGTCTATGAAAAATTTAATTAAAAAAATCATTACAAGTATTTTGGACCCCAAAAATTGAATTAATTGATTAGTTCCCAAGAATCAAATATACTGGTCTTTCCTCATATATACCACTAGATGCTTAGGTTGAGCTCAAGCTCCAGACCAGTCACAATATGAAAGCAACATTTATTCATCTATTTTTATGCACTAGCAGAAGCCCACCAGCACTGATCTGTGGATCCAAACTTCGAGAGTCACTCCCAGATGCAGTATAGACATACTCAAATGGATGGATTCTATCTCTTAATGTCTCCACTGGATTATACACAGTATCTCAGCCTACAGTGGAATGAATAAACCACTTTTCTCCTCAGGTCAAGTGATTAGATGAGGGATCTCAAGTCACCTGCATTGACTGAGACCTGTGAATTCAATCTTCCACTAGCTAAGGATCTAGAACACCCACAACAGCTGAACAGGCCTGTGCTCTAAATCACTCTCTAAAACAACTAAAGGAAAGAGGGAGGAGCAAATGAGAGTAAATGGAAGAGAGTGAGGAAACATACTGAAACTAAACATGCAAACGAGAAGTCAAATTGGAAAAAAATTCCTTGACACTTTAGATAAGAAATAAAAATACAGAGAAGGGTGAGATATTACAGACAATGAAAGCAATGCAAGGGGAGGAGAATAGGAAAGAGAACAAACAAGTGAAATGTGGGATATTATTTGCTTGCTTGGGATATTTTGGATCATCCTCATTTTGTTTTGTCAGTTAAATCAGATTCTTTCACAAAAATACAGCAAGACCAACCTGGCTAGAGGGCAAGATATGCAGTTTGAATGACAACAATGCAATGAATTTTTAGGTCCCTGCATTGTATAGGCTCCAGCAAGCAAAAGGAGGAAGAAAAATTCACACTACTACAGGCACTGACAGGACACTGATTAGGGATTAAGTTTTCTTCAATACTGTCTCCACCCAACCACAGAGTGTCATTTTGAAGAATCATTTGCAGTAAATGAAGGAAGAGGAGGTACAAGGCCAAGAAATTGGTGGAAAATAATAAGAAATAAGTGCAGTAGTTTGATGAGGGTAATAGCGTTTCTAACCCGTGTCTTACTGCATTAGGTTTCCCATGAAATTATTTAAAACAGCAGGGAATCCAACATCCCCACATTATTAACCTCTAGGTTGTGGAAGAAAATCAGAACGTTATTTATGTGTCTTAGGCAGCAGGTGAACTTGGAGTTCCAGACTATGTTAGAGGGAGGTACAGCACTCCAGGAACACTGCTTTCTGTTGATAAAGAACAGCACACTAGTTAATCTGTGATTCAGGAGAGCTGGAGGTGATCTTTCAGGCCAAAGCCTTAAACCAGGGGTGGGGAACCTCTGGCCCCTGAGGCTCAGGGCTCCCCCAACATTGCGGAACCCATGCTGGCGCTCGAGGACCCCACCATCCTCCTGTGTGGCTGGAGCACCCAAAATCTATTAGCCCCTTCCCCAGCCTCTGGTTTCTCAGTTGGGGACCATGTCAATGAGGGTGGGTTTTTTTGTTGTTTTTTTGCACTTCTTGCTTGTGCGTAGCCCTTGACTGATGATTTTTCTGTGGGTCCGCAGCCCCTGACACAAAAAAGGTTCCCCACCCTCACCTTAGACAGCAGGTTGCCCATCAGGTTTTCCTTTCTCCTTTTTTTGTCCAGTTGTACAGTGAGCATGACAGTCTAATTCATTCTGATAAAGGAAATACATAGCATTGGTGATAAACTCTAGTATTGGGACAGTTATTGCAGTAGAGAGATACAGATGTGAATAAAGTAACTGTAGTTCCAATGTTCTCAAACTTCATTGCACTGCAACCCCCTTCTGACAACAACAATTATTACACAAACCCAGGGAGGGGGGAACCAAAGCCTGAGCCCTGCTGCTCTGGTGTGGCAGGAGACCTGAAGCCATCTGGCCTTAGAGTTGGAGCTGAGGCCCCAACAAGTCTACTCCAGCCATTAAAATGGGGCTGCGAACCACTTTGGGGACTCAACCTGCAGTTTGAGAACCACTGTTATAGTTTTTTTTTGCATTAGATTTGTCATTCATAGTACTTTTAAAGAACATAGTACAATCATTAGAGCTAGTGACAAACAATTTTTTTGATCAAACTATAGAATATTTATGAACAACCAGAAACACCAATACAACAAAACTTTCCAGAATTGGGTTTTCAAAACTGATTTTTTTCTAATCCTACAATGGCGAGAATTTTTATCATAAGTGACAATTCACAAAAAATGAAGCACGAAACAATATAGGTCACCAGGTCTAATCATATTTACCAAGTCAGCCTCTGAAATTATAATATCCTCAGGACTATCCACATTATCAAATTATCCTTCCTTTTTTCTAGACTGTTTGTGAAATATTTTTTACAACATTTTCCTAACATCTTAATTATCCTTAAGAGTAACGTAGTTCAGCAAGGTAAAGCACTGCTATAGTAATATCTAACAAAAAGTAAATTCCAATTTCAGTATTAAAAGTTTGTTTGACATTCTTGGCTAGAAAAATAATATGGTTTTCTTCATTGTTAAAATGTCTTCCTCCAGGGAAACTTTTGTGACTTCTCTATATTTCAAGAACTTACATTTAACAGGCTACAAAATAATAAAAGAATTTTTAAATAGATGAAAGACATTTAAATGTTAAAGATTTTTTTGAACATTTTTATAATGGTTTATTTTTGATCTTGTATAGATCTACATACATAAATTAATGGCAGCTCTGAATTGCAAAGCTAGAAACGCAGAGATGGGCCTTAGTGGCATCATAATGAACAGCTGTTTGTGGAGACTATGCCTTCCTCAACACCCAAAGGAAGACAGGGAATGCTTAAGTGTTGCCTGAATATTCAAAAATATTTTAAAGACTAAATCTTTCTGAAAACAAAATGTGAGTAGCACATTTTTGCTTCTAATTCTTTGTGGGTGACACTTCCAAACAGTCCCTGATTGTGTATTTTATATTAAATAGATGAATACATATACAGGCATTTTAAAGAGAGTTTTCTGGTTGGGTTGGTTTTGATTTCTTTACTATCATTATAAAAGTGAATTATTGAAGTTTTTGCCATCTTTGGAAGAAGTACTTATTAGCCCTGGTGAGGAAGGACTCTGGACTTGACAAAAATATATGAAATTACCTGGTATGATAAAGCCTGATGGCTGACATTTTAAAAAGAACACAGGTGATTTACCACACATCTTCCAGCAGAAAATGCAGGTCACTATTTGAATAAGGCAGGAAATTTTTAAATTGTTAAAGATTTTTTTTTTTTTAAGAACTATATTAGGGATTCCTTACCTCATGCTACTTCAGAGGCTCCAGTCAAAAAACAGAGCCCCAGTTGTGTTAGGTCAGGGGTGGGTAATTTAAGGCCGGATGCAGACCCCCACTTTCCTGGTAATGGCTCCCGAGGCTCAGGGCCCCCTCTCTGCATTGGGGAGCCCACGCTGGCGCTCCAGCCTCCCCCTCCCCCCACTGTCCCTCCATGGGGCTAGAGCACACAAAATATACTAGCCTGGGCCTGCCTAGGCTTTGGTGTGTGAGGAGAATGTGGGGAGTGTCTTTCTCCTTCTCATTCAGGGCCACATCAGTGAGAAGATTATACATACATACATACGTACATACATACATACATATGTATGTATGTAACATTTTTTCTTCTCATTTGTGTGTGGGCCCCTGACTGATTTTTCTGTGGGCCAGCACCCCCAACCCAAAGTAGGTTCCCCACCCCTGTGTTAGGTGCTTTATAGATATCTAGTAAAAGGAGAGATCTGACCCTAGATAGCTTACAAGCCAGGTTTATGACAAGACAACAGATGGATCTAACAGACAAATATGTAGGAGGGGGACAAGATGATAACAATAAAATGAGCATATTTTTGCATAATTAAAAGTAAATTCAAGACTTGATTTAACAAATAAATTAACCAAAGTGCCTCTGCTGCCACTAAATTATTTAACAACTTCAAAAACACCTTGCCTTTCCCTAGTACTCATGAGTTTTAAGTCTCCATATAGTACACATTCTACTCCAGTATTTTATAAGATCTAATTTATTGTTATGTAATAGTCTCCCCTTAAAACCCAATACTTACCAATCAGCACTACCCAAGAGTACATGAGATGCAGCAATTATTTATATATCCTATACAGGCAGTCCCCGAGTTACACGGATCCGACTTATGTCGGATCCGCAGTTACGATCGGGGCTTTTCTCGCCCCGGGAGGACGGGAGCAGCAGGACCCCCAGATGAGCCGCGGTCCCATCACCCGCGTCCTCCGGGGCAAGAAAAGCTGCTCCCCATCTCCCTGGTCTGCTGGTCAGACCAGGGAGACGGGGAGCAAAGCCTCGGAGGACGCCCGCAGCGGGACAGCCACGGCGCGCCTGGGCTGTCCCGCTGCGGGCGTCCTCTGCGGCTTTGCTCCCCGTCTCCCTGGTCTGACCAGCAGACCAGGGAGATTGGGAGCAAAGCCTCGGAGGCCGCCCACACCGGGACAGCCCAGGCGCGTCTGGGCTGTCCCGCTGCAGGCGTCCTCCGCGGCTTTGCTCCGTGTCTCCCTGGTCTGCTGGGGGGTGGGGGGGGAAATGCAGCTAGTGCCTCCTCCCCCCCCAAGCAGACCAGGCTTTTCTGCCCACGACGCCTGGGGTAGAGCAGCTGGGGCGCTGCTGGGTTGGTCCCGCAGCGCCGCTCCTCGGTGCTACTGGACCAACCCGGCAGCACCCCAGCTGCTCTGCCCCAGGCGTCCTGATTCAGCCGCTGCTGAAACTGACCAGCGGCTGACTACAGGAAGCCCGAGGCAGAGTTGCTCTGCCCCAGGCTTCCTGGAATCAGCCGCTGATCAGTTTCAGCAGCAGCTGACTTGGGGACGCCTGGGGTTCTTAAGATGAATCTGTATGTAAGTCAGAACTAGCATCCAGATTCAGCCGCTGTTGAAACTGATCAGTTTCAGCAGCGGCTGAATCTGGACGCCAGTTCTGACTTACATACAGATTCAACTTAAGAACAAACCTACAGTCCCTATCTTGTACGTAACCCGGGGACTGCCTGTAACTAATACTGTACATTACTGAATTATTTTGTACTATCTTTAATAGTCATTGGTAAATGCCAGTTTTATAGGTATTCATTGTTCTGTATTACATCAGTTCTTCATATCACTTTGGGTACATCTGGACGACAGGCTTTTGTCGACAGAGGCTTTGTCAACAGATACGTCAACAAAGCCTCTGTTGACAAAGAGCGTCTAGACTGCATTATGCGGATTAAAAAAATCGATCCGCTTTGTCGACAGAGAGCGTCCAGACTGGCGGACGCTCTATAGACAAAAGAAGGCACCTGGAACCGCTTTCTGGCAGGGCACGGGGGCAGCATTTACTTCCTGGTGCTGCTGCCTGCCCTTTGCAGAGACACGTGCTTAAAGGGGGCCCACTGAACAGCTGTTGATCTGCTCCTGCAGCTGCCTTGATTACCTCCTAGAGGGGCAGGGACAGGCACAGGCAAGCCACAGACCTCACGGATCGTGGCACAAATTGAAGTGTGCTGCTGTACAAGCTCTTCCAGCAGGCGATCATGCCACAGAGCCTCTGCCTCCGTCTCTCTTTCAGGGTCTTGTTGAGATCCTGCAGAGCCACCACATGCGTCTTCAGAACCTCTGTATAAGCACGCCAGTGCTTGCGGCTCCTGTGTCCCTGAGATGGAGGTGGGGCTGGGATGCTGCGGCCCTCCTGCACAGGTGGTCCGGCTGTGGAGGAAAAGAGCATGCCCTCGCTGTAAGGGACTCTCCTTCAAACAGGGGACTACGAAGTTCTGAAAGTAACACCCTGTGTGAGCTGGGCATCAGCCTGAGCATCACATGGGCCCCAAAGTGCCAATGGTACCATATGCCCCCTCACACTGCAAACCCACCTATGTGTGCTGTGGAAATGACTCCTAGCACCACGTGGCACACACCCACGTGTCACACTCTACCTCTGTACGTGTTTGCACATACACAGCCTGCTGCATGATGTCCAGGCTGAGCATGACGCGTTTCCTTTGTGCATCACCCACTGTGCACCTACCTCCCCCACTGTGTGGGGGGCACAACCTCATAACAGCACTCACCTGCTGGTTCTTCCCCAATGTCCGAAGACACCTGGGAGGCCTCTGGGTGAGGGTCACGGTGTTGTCATCCTCCTCCTCCTCCAGCAACAGGTCTCGCTTTCCAGATTCCCTGGACTGCTTGTGCTCCTGCTCTGGTTCATCCACCACAGGCTCCGATAACCCAGACTGCACAAGACGCAGCAGTGTCCGGGCTTCCCCACCACTGAGAATGTGTACCAGCTCTGCATAGTTCGGGCAGTTGTGTGGGGTTGCCCCAGAGCAGGAGCTCTCATCTCGGGCCTTCACATACCCCTGCCACAACTCTAACTTTGGCCCACACTTGCTCCAGGGTGCAGGTGTGGTGCCCTCTCCTGGCCAGTCCCTGGGCCATGCAAACAGGAACAATAGAGGTGCCAGACATGCAGATGGACTATCCACCAGGACTTCTTCCTGGAGGCCTTTTTTGTCGACAAAACTGGCTCCCTGTGTCCACACACACCCTTTTGTTGACAGAACTCTGTTGACAAAGGCATTATTCCTCGTAGAATGAGGTTTACCACTGTCAACAAAACTGCCATGTTCTGATGGCTTACTGTTGACAGAACGTGGCAGTTGTGTAGACGCAAGTGTAGTTTCGTTGACAAAAGGCCACTTTTGTTGACAAACCCCTGTAGTCTAGATACACCCTTTATTACATTTGCACAGGTCTTTGGGATCCTTTGGTATGAAAATTGCTAGGTACAATAAGTATAAAATATTTTTATTATCTTTCTAAGTTATCTCTGTGGAAGAATGGACAAATCAAGACCTGCCTTTGGCACCAACCACCAAAAAGGATTAGCTCTAGAAGGGATTGCCTTTTCTGTGCATAAAGGTGTTTCCTAAACATTATACACAGAGGCAAGCTCTTTATTGGTTCAAATGAGATTCTGGTGGGAATAAATGTAGACTCCTTTATCTTTATCTGCTGCCCGCAACTCACATTTTTCCTTCCACATAAAGATGCCCTTTCCTATCATTCAATTTCAGAAATATTCAGTCAGCCCTGGCCAGAAAACTGGGTATTAATATATCATTAAGTAAATTAAATTCCACTTCAGAAGGTGGAATTAAGTAGTCAGATTTTAGAGCCTGTTCTGTTAGGCCCCACAAGATACTTAACTCTCAGGGGAGGAACAATCAGTATCCCTTCCATACTGAGACCAATTTCACATTGAAATACATGCTGTAATTGGAAGTGCTGCCAGAATTGATTTGGGTAGAATTGAAATTCATCTTGCAGATCCAAGATTTAAAGATACTGAAGAGAATTCATGCCTGAAGTAAGCTGAATAAAGTAGCTGGAGTTAAACCAGAAATTAATTTGGCCCATTGTTATTTTAAGTGAATGTGGAGTCCTTGAAAGCTCCTGTTAATATTATGTCCTTTATTTACCCCAAGGGGTACAGCATAAAAAACAGTGTGCCTCCACCCTCTTCTAGGGAGCAGTGTATGAATACTAATGATTACCAAACTCAATTGAAATCTTTGAGCCTATTAGGCTACGCCAGTCAGCACGAGCACCAGCTAGTGTCCTCTGAAACAGTGTTTTTTTGTGATATGGACATATCCACAGCAATTAATATGCAGATTTCATGTAGGCTGTTAAATTTCTAGTGGGTGATGATAACTTTCAGTCATGATAAGTATGGTCCAGATTTGAACCAAGATCTAATGATCTTTAAACTCAATCATGAGCAGAGTATAGTCTCATTCTATAGAAACTCTTTGGGTACATCTAGACTACGTTCTTCTTTCTAGAGGAGATATGCAAATTTGGTGCTAAAAGTGAGGGTTCTTTTGAAAAAGGGTTTTTTTTCTTGAAAGAACCACATCTAAACTGCTTTATTTTTTGAAAAAAATGCTTTCGAAAAAGTGATAGGAAGATATGCACATTAGCACAGAATTTGCATATCTCCTTTCAAAAGAAGAACATAGTCTAGATGTACCCTTTGTCTGCAACAATTTCAAGGTCCTACACAAACTCTGCCTCTCTCTACTTGTCATTAGAGTTCTACTCTTGCCATTGATAATGGCTACCATATAATTATATTTTCCCGTAGATATCATGGACTTAAGAGAATGATAAACATTTTAGAGATTTTTTAGGCCATCATTCTATAGGAGGGATATTATTCCCAATAACATTCCACAAGTTTTAATGTAATTTCTATAGAAACCTATTAGTTGCATCCCTTTTAAAGTTATATAAAATATTTATCCCTAAGAAGATGTAAGAGTAATTACTGGGTAACTGCTCATCAGCAAACTGACTTTGGAGCTCCTGCAGACTAGTGAAAATATGAACACAGGGCATCAGGCATGCATCTGTGCCCCTGAACTTTTGGGTGGAGAGGTTATTCTAGGCCTAATATGGTGGTTTTCCCTATAGCTGTGGGAAAATAACCAGGTATGTTTAATTGACACAGACTTGATCCTGGGGAGTGAAAAACCCCATGTACATATTTGCAAACACTAACAATTAATTTGAGGTACTTGCACAACCTCCAACTTCACATGATAATTTCTAGAAATGGACAATCCTTGGGGCTCATCCTGCAAGGAGTTTTGCAATCACTGGGGGTGCCGGATTGGGTCCCCTTGTGAATGGCCAGTTACATGAGCTAAAATTGGACGTTGGATAGAAGCCTGCAACTCCCTTTAGAATGAATGTGGGAGCAGCGGTGTCAGGATGGAATTTAGCTCTATCTTTTTAATAAAGAGATTATTTACAAGGGCAAAACATTTTCAACAGTGGTAGATTACACTGCAGTGGAAGAAATACCTCCATTCTTTTGTCAGTAAGTTCTCCATGGATTTTTTTCTTCATTTATTGTAGTAATTTTGCAAGCTTCAAAGAGCTAAAGGAGAATACTGTTCAGATCATTCAAGGGAAGGACAAATAGAGCCAAATTCATCCTGGGTATAACTACAATGAAATCAGCTGAGTTGCATCAGGGATGAATTTGATCCACTATTGAGAAATACAAAGCTGACTAAGTTGGAATAAAAATGTGCTCCTTACAAACCCTGGGAAGAAGAGGGGAACTGAGGGAGGAAGGGAAGAAAGAGGCTTCATAATTCAGAGAGGGGCATATGAAGCAGTGCTCAAAGAGCCCTTGCACATCTGAAGTTTCTTAAAGAAGCCATAAAATTCAAGCAGCAATTGAAAAAGTCAGGATAACAAAATGAGGGAAGAAATTAGGACAAAAAGTTAAAATCTCAAAAATGTCCATCAGAAATCAGAAAAATAAAAAAAACAGAAAAATCAGAAAAATCAGAAAAACCTTCAGGTCAATCAAAGCATATTTTGATTTTGACTTTCTTTAAAAAAATGTTTAGACTAATTAACCTACATTCTAAATTACTTTTCCTTTTGAATCAAAAACTGGAATTTGTTTAAATTTTGAAACTTGTTTTCAACTTTTTTTCTTCTTGGGAGAGTCACCCTAATTCATAAATAGTTTAGGATTAGACACATAGGCTTTTTTCCATGAAAAAGCATGTAGTCAAAAAATTCCCAACCAATTCTAATGACAAGAAATACCTTCCATCCCCAAAAACCGCTTGCACAATGCAATTAGTTTCTATTAATGTTTCCACACATCTAGAAAAAGTGGGAAGTACTAAGGAGGACGTTCTGCAGTAACATACAACTTGTATCTAGTGCTTTGTCTCTGGAGAGGAGTGAGAACACATTTTATAATCTGTTTTATCTGTGGTCAACGATAAGACAGACACTAATCTTCCATAGTCTGTTATGTATGCTGCAAAAGCCATTAGAGATTTAGACTAGAAGACAGACAATAGTCTGTAATAATCACTATGGACAATAAAAAAAACTAATGGTCCTGCAGTACCTTATGTTACATCTACACAGCAGCGTTATTTCAGAAAAATTGATGTTTTTCCGACATAACATAGTCCGCGTCTATACTACATGCAGTTATTTCAATATAATGTCAAAATAATCTTGAGCTGGAGGACATCTTACTCCAACTCCTATAACCCTCATTTTACAAAGAGTAAGGGAATTTGGAGGAAGAGTGCTCTACCTCAGACTTCCGCCCACTGCGTAGACAGTGCCAATAGCCGAAATAAGCTATTTCAATTTAAGCTACGCAATTGACATAGCTCAAGTTGCGTAGTTTATTTTGGCTGTATCCCTGCTGTGTAGTTTTGCTCTTAGAGACTAACAAAAAACCTAGATTATATCATGAGCTCTCATGGGCACAACCCACTTCTTCAGATGAATGGAGCAAGGGGCCCAGAGCTGCAAAAGAAGGGATGGGGAGGGAAAGAGAGGGGGGAAATTGTAAATTAGCATGTCTGTATTAAATGAGACTGAGTGGGCTGTGAATACCTAGTACTTAGTTTGTAATGTCATTAGGTTGTTGAATGTAGCACTCCATGCAAGTTAGGTCTTTGTTCAGACCTCAATTAAAGGTGTCTCATGTGCAGATGCAGGCAGTTTCTACAGCATCTCTTTCCAGCTGTTTTTTTAAATTCTTTTTTAACAGGATGGTCACTTTTAGATCCATTAATGAGTGTCTAGGCAGGTTAAAATGTTCCCCCAACAGGTTTCTGTGTGTTACCATTTCAAATATCTGATTTGTGTCCATTAATCCTTTGTTGTAAAGACTGTCCAGACTGACCAATGTACTTGGCAGAGTGGCATTGCTGACACTTGATGGCATATATCACATATGCCTCTGATACACTGGCTTATGTGGTTAGGTCCTGTGATGTCGCTTGTATAGATGCGTGGACAAAATTGTCTCCAGAGTTTATTGCAGAGGTGGGTTCCTGGGTGAGTGTGATTGAAGTTTGCTGCATGGTTGTTGAAAAGAATTTGTTTCAAGTGTGGACAATAAAGTATCTAATCTGAGATTGTTGCAACTTTGATGGGGAATGAACCACTGACTATCCATGCTCCTTCCCAAATCAGGCAGGACTGGCTAAAGCCAGCAATTCTTCCATTCTACTCTGGGCTGATTAGACCTCAGTTGGAGTATTGTGTCCAGTTCTGGGTACCACATTTCAAGAAAGATGTGTAGAAATTGGAGAAGGTCCAGAGAAGAGCAACAAGAATGATTAAAGGTCTAAAGAACATGATCTATGAAGGAAGACTGAAAGAACTGGGCTTCTTTAGTTTGGAAAAGAGAAGACTGAGAGGGGACATGATAGCGGTTTTCAGGTATTTAAAAGGGTGTCACAAGGAGGAGAGAGAAAAATTGTTCTTCTTGGCCTCTGAGGATAGAACAAGAAGCAATGGGGTTAAACTGCAGCAAGGGAGGTTTAGATTGGACATTAGGAAAAACTTCCTGTCAGGGTGGTTAAACACTGGAATAAATTGCCTACGGAGGTTGTAAAATCTCCATCTCTGGAGATATTTAAGAGTAGGTTAGATAAATGTCTATCAGGGATGGTCTAGACACTATTTGGTCCTGTCATGAGGGCAGGGGACTGGACTCGATGACCTCTTGAGGTCCCTTCCAGTTCTAGTGTTCTATGATTCTAAGCCAATGGTGCTAGGTGAATCCAAGTTTTTCAGCTCCTTACATAAGATGCAATATTTACCAATGGCACTAAAATCACCAGGACCCGCTTCCCACCACCATATTAGGGACTTTGCCAGCTGCAGGACTTTCACCACTTCCTGATATCACGCTCCCTGTAAACACAACTTTTTCTTATGTAAACGATTCTGCCTTTTCTAAGCTTTAACTGTAATTCCCCCTTTAAAAAAACCCTTCAGGCTCTGCCTTTGTACTGTAAATGAAAGGAAGGAATGAACAAGAGGTGTGTACCAGTCATCACCCTGATCACTGGGTTAGTTGGTTGTATACATTCTTTCCCACCACTGGGCTAACTGTTTAGAACACAAGTTCTCTCAGGCCTTGCCTGTACTACTCACCAGCAATCTGCTTCAGCTACGGAAATAGCATCACTCAAAGTCAACATACAGCAGCATCTTGCATGCAGGAAGGTCAGCAGGGGGCTGCTCTCCCATCAACAATAGCTGCTCTTCTTATCTTGGTGGACTACTGGTGTCTTCAGCAGACATGATAAATCAACAGCTGGAGGATCAATAGCTGCAGCATCAATTCTTGGCATAGTGGACACAAGGCCTTACTATTGTTTTGTTTGGGGAGCTACCATCAGTCTGCAGAAGAGTGCTATGCATTGTGAGAGTCCTTAGACCAATTTCCCTTACGAAAACACAGCCCCATTGAACTCAGTACACTGCCTGAAAATCACTTACATGATACTTTGGCCCCTTTTGCTCCACTACTGCTTTCACTGCTAAGCTCAGACATGATTTTAATAATGATTGTAGACCAAAACTTTTCCAGCTTAGACAGTTTATGGGGTTATATTGTGTAGATGAAGCATTTGAACTTCATTTTTAATCAGATGTTTTGAGTTCTGTGCCTGCCTAAGTCTCCCTTTGAAGAAGTGTGCTAGGCATGTTACTTTCATATGGTAAGGTGGAGGTATCAAAATGTACGTAATGTATGAAGTATTTATTCTTCTTACTTTAAGCACATGCTTTCTCTTTCCTTCCGCATTAATTTTCCATCTACTATAGAGAACACCCAATGTAATATCTTTTCAATTAACACAAACAAAAATGCATCATCAATGGCATCATTATCATGAACAATTGGCAATTACTGTCTAGTTAAGCCACTTGTTCTGTCTTTTGGGTGGCATGCACTCACGTTGATGAAGATGATTACAACAGCAAAGGTCAGGCTTGTAGTCTTTCAGTACCCAGTCATCCAGGCTATTCCCATAATTGACAGTTTTTGCCAGAAGCACTTTTATTGAAAGCAGTGTGAATGCCACAAGGACTGGGTATAAAAATAGAGGAGATTTGTCTGCAGTCTTTCCTTATCTCCCGATTGCCAATTGTAATTAGATCTTCAGGCTGTTTGTAATCAGCTATCAGTTTCAGTATATAAAGACCCCAGCAACAGAGTAAGCGATCTATGTCTTTATCAGCCTACGTCCCAAGACTTCTGGAAATAGCCCACAATGTAAATTTCTGCTCAATGTAACTTATGGTGTATGTGAAAGGGGAATTATCACTACATGCACCAGAGCTTCTGCTAGCAGCACTGGCTGGTTGATTTAAGGTATAACATTATTGCTGCGTATTGTTTGCTATCAGAGATCTTTAAGGACAAGGATGGATTCTTAAACGCCTAAATGCCATGTAAGCTCTTGTGGCAGAGTTTATGGTATCTCTTGCTTTTGTCTGGACTGGTTTGTACCTCTTTGAAAAAAATATATGCATTCTCACGAGTAACCTATGAAACACAACCTTACATTAATGGAGGAGAAAGAAGGATATCATCAGAGTGAATCCTACTTACATCATGTGCAATACAATCCCCACCTCCTTTTACATTTTCAACAAATGCTGGCCCCGCCTTCCAAAAGTGTAACTACCATTTTGTATTAGTTCTTTTTATGTGACAAATCCATGGACAAAGTGAGTTGATGTGTTTTCTCCTGGTCTTTGTGGATCTCCTGTCATTTTTTCTATACAAGAGTCTAACGGTAAGCATGACGCTCCAGACCCAACTTTATCCCATTGTTCTAGGATTTCAGATTGAGTTAAAAACAACTTGTGTGTATGCATGAGGAAGTGGAGTTGCTATCAGCTCTTCTCTTTGCTGAGAGCAGTCTCACATATCCAGCTATTTTATCGCTTGTTACTGAAAGAGCTGCATGTTCTGATTTGTACAAACACACACTGAGTTGGTTCACACCATATGTTTAGTCGTTTGGAGGGACATACACAAAAAATGACAATCTAATACAGCAGAAAATCCATCCTGCTGCCTTAGTTTTCCCAAAAGGGATCTGTTTGGATAACGATCTCTGTCGATTTCCTGACTTTCATCATAAATGATATTGACTAAGGAAATTTGAAAACTGGATACTTGCCCAGTCAATCACTGTCTCTTTGGAACTGTAGCCAGTGGTGGCCCTAGACTAGCTGCCAGCAACTGGTGCCCTAGGTGAACCATACAATCGGCGCCCCCACCTCCAAACCCCTCAATGATATCTCGCTTGAATTTGGCGCCCCATTCAACTTGATGCCCTAGGCAACCACCTAGTTCACCTATATGGATGGGCCACCCCTGACTGTAGCTAGCAAGTCAGAAATCTCTCCCACATGAATATCTATCCTAAGCTGTGTCTACACTACAAAGTTTTCCCGGGATACTGCAGGTATCCCAGAAAAACTCTGGGACAGTCAGGAAACACATCCTCTTTTTCAAAAAAATTTTTAGAAAGAGCAGACATGCTTTTTCAGCACCCCTGTAAACCTCATTTTATGAGGAAGAAGGGATGCTCCAAAAATGGGGTTTTTCCTGACATTTGGCCCAGTGTAGTTGGGCCAAAGGTCAGAAAAGCCCCTTCCAAAAAAAGAAGCAGAAAAAGCTACACAAATTGAGGTTTGTAATTTGCATAGCTTTTTCCAGAAGAACAGTGTAGAGTAGACATAACCCTAGTCAGGGTCAGAAATTTATAGCAGGAAAGTATTTTCCTAGGTGTAGAACTCTTACCTTGGGTGGAACTTGGATGAGAGAGAATCAAGAGCATGACAAGGAACTTGGGAAAATACACAACTTCAATAAACAAATTCACTGATAACGGCAAGGGCTATGATGTCGACCTTTCTAGTTCACACTATTGTTTGCAGTAGAGCGAATCTAACACAGGATATTCATCAACCAATGACTCTGGGGAAAAGGGGGTCTGTCAATTAGGCAGTTCCACAGTGGGTTTCGCAAGTCCTTCCCAGACACACACACCCCTCCTTGAGTGGTGTCAAGAAGTTTACCTCCTCCAAAACCAGATCCTAGCCCCCTTGGAACACAGGAAGTTGCTGTAGTCAGGAAAGTCCTAGCCTGGACATACAGAAGAGGCAGCAGGTCCATAGACCCATCTAGTGGATGGCTCTTGTGTGAGGGACCCTAACACTACCACCTCAAACAGTAGAGGGCTCTGAAGAAACCACGTAACAGATTGCCTTAATCTGGCTCTGTCCCTCATGTTTTATGGGCTGTGGTAGAATCTCACCAACTGCAGGAGTGAACAGTAAAGCATGTAAGTAGACTTCCATAATAAGACTTTAAAGTGGAATGACCAGCTCTTTGAGCAGAAATGCTAGTTTCAGTACATTCTCCTCCTGTTTCAAAGTGCCCATCTGACTGTCCAGATTCATTAACTGAGCAGCCACATTTTCTAACAAATGTCCTGCAGCGATTGAAGTTTGTAACACTTCTATTTCTGCATATAGCAATTCCAACACTTCTCAGAATGATCCCTCAAAACCCAGACTTGTGGCAGATTGTCCTTCCAGAGGGACAGAAGATGATGTGCTCTCATATGCATCTTGATATAGTGGTAAAGCACATTAACATAAATCAGCTACGTATATACTGCCTTTCATTGCAGCACCGTATGAGCTGTGCATTATACAAGCAGCGCCTTCTGATACCCATTCTTTGGGGAAAGACTATGCAGAGTGATGCTGAGAGAATAACTTCGTTCTCAGTTTCAGCTCAAAATAATTGAAAAATTGTTTCATGTCAACTCAAAACGGATTTTTTTTTTCAGAAAATTAAAATTTAAAAAAAGTTTGTGTCAGTCTGAAAAGAAAAGTTTCCTTTCTGGGAGTTTCTGAAACAGAAAGCTGAATGCACAAGGATATATAGGGGCCAGTCACAAAACAACAGTGGTGGTGATGGTCTCCCAGCCCACCCCCACACCCACTCCCAATAGCCCAGTGAGTGGGGCACTGACATGGAAGACCCAGATTCAAAACCTTACCCTGGAGCGGTGGTCTATAGCAGGGGTCTCCAAACTACGGCCCGGGGGCCGGATGCGGCCCGCGAGGCCCTCTCATCCGGCCCGTGGAGACCTTTTTGGATTCAAAGGCAGAAGAAGTGAGATTGTTTCAAAACCCATTTGAAGCAGATGTGGCCAGTTGCCCAGATGAACTGCAGCTGGAAGTCATTGAGTTGCAAGCAAATGACCTCCTTAGGGACAAGTTCAAAATAGGACTGGTGGGTTTTTACCAGTTTTTGCCCAAGGAAGACTTTCCTAATGTCAAAACTTTTGCATCAAGGTACCTTTCAATCTTTGGAACAACATACCTGTGTGAACAAACATTTTCAAGAATGAAATACGTGAAGAACAATTTGAGAACAAACTTGTCCGATGATAATCTCAGGTCACTGTTGATGTTAGGGACAACAAATCTAAAGCCAGAAATGTCTGCTATTTTGGCATCCAGGAAACAATTTCACCATTCACATTAATACAGGTGTTCATGTGTAGTGTATGAATGTGTTATTAAATAATAACTGAATAAAATAATATTAAAGACATAATTAAAAACAACATCCATGTTTTGATTGTTTTTTATTTGGACCTCAAGTGTGTAGTCGGCCCCCGAACTGCTGTTTGATAGTTAATGCGGCCCTCGGGCTGAAAAGTTTGGAGACCCCTGGTCTATAGGATGAAGTTTTAGACAGCTAATCATTAAAAACAGGGGGACACCCACTCTTTACCACATCGTGTCATCCACTAATACTCCTTGCTGCATAAAAGATGTTACCCTACCTCCATGTCCACATGCACACTACACTTTTTACT
Source organism: Pelodiscus sinensis (assembly GCF_052426305.1). Classification (NCBI taxonomy): domain Eukaryota; kingdom Metazoa; phylum Chordata; order Testudines; family Trionychidae; genus Pelodiscus; species Pelodiscus sinensis. The sequence continues at coordinate 60,769,860 of NC_143053.1, read as the reverse complement.
GCCTTGCTTAAAATTGAGATCCAACTGACTTCAATTATAATAACCCAAACCAAATTTAAACCTAGGGTTTTGTAGACATGTGAAAATCTAGACCAGTAACAGACTATGTCACCCAGTCTTTTCTAGTTCATTGTTTCATTTTAGATTCAAACTGATCAAACCGATCAAAAGCAGTATCTGCTACACAATTTTCATTTAACAGCATAAAACTGGATGCTAATGGTTCTTGCTTAATAAAGTCTTACCATTTAATTTACAATTAACATGTTCCAATTCCTTTTCCTCTCTTTTCTAGCAGTAGGACTGAGAATTATGACTACTCCATCATCACAGTCCACGGGATAACACCATACCAATTTTACCAAGTTTCTTTATGGACAATGACATACAGCAGCACTTTCTAGCTCTCTGGTAAGCTCCAAACATTGCACAGACTGCACTGAAGTTGCCTTTGGATCTGTCAAGTGGTGCAAACAGCTGCCGATGAGTCATGTGAACTGTCTTGACCTCCACACTGCCATTTTCCTTTGGCTTCCCTTTTCCTAGAAAATGAGGCCTCTGTTAGGCAGCTCAAGGGATCACTACACACAAGTCCTTTTCCAGATTGAAGAGAGTGATTTTTATTCCTGGTAAACAACAGGAGTACAAATCAATAGTTTATCTCCGTGACATAAAGCAAATCCTTATTTTAAATTAATTCCTTATTCAACCCTAAGACCAATACAGAAAAAACAGGATAGGTTCCATCAGTACTACATTGAAGATTTTCTGTTTGTTCCACTCTACTATCCTTGTCCCATTTTCACATTGTCAAAACCTGGCAAACACATAAAACAAATGATTTTACTTTTCATCTAGAGAAGCAATTTAAATAAATAAAGAGAGTTTAATTATGACATTAGAAAGAGTTTAATTATGTACAGTAGTTACAGGTAACAAGCCATTTGCCGACACTTTTATATATAGAAACCTGTCTTACACTGGAAAATGCTGCAGAAAGTTTTTGGAGGACTTGTCCCTCAAACAAGAAACCGTGTGGTCATCATCTCGTGCTGTAATATAGCATTTCTGAGACAGTTAGTTAGGGATCTGCGCTCTCCTCAAATGTACAGTAGAGAGAGAGGTGCAAATAAACCAGGAAAAAAAGCCATACAGGTCCCAGATCTAAAGATGGAGAGCAGCGTGAACACAGAATGCTTCCCCTGAGTGTGCAGATTCCACTTCAAGGACATGTGGTTGAGGTTTCATAAGCTCGTGAGATATGGTGATTGTTAAAGGCAGGAGCTTCTTTAATATTGTTCCTCTAAACCACATGGATTTCCAAGTGGCTCTCTCTACAATATGTGATGCTGCCCCATACAACCTACCCCACCAGAAAAGGAAGAAGTGTGAAGCACCAGGTAAGGAAGTATATAGAAGCATGGTTCTGGAGTGAGCCATGGCAAGAGGATACTGATAAGTGTCCATCCATCCATATGGAAGGCCCAGAGATTTAGGAATGGAACTGAATTAGTATGTCACTAGTCTACATCATTATTATGTCAACATCCTGCATCATTGCAGGATAATGTCCACCTCCCCGGTCTCTTCCTATAGGATTATAAAATCGTGTCCACACAGGCAAACATGCTCCTGAAACTTCTTAAGTCTTAACTTGTAATGTTCAGGCTACATATCCTATCTTACACTTTAAGGCAAGAAAATAAGATAAATCTCTTATGGACAAATTCTGCCCTGACTAAAAAGCCTGTGCTGCCTCCTGAAACTAGTAGGTTGCACGGGGTCAGACATGAAGGGTGAAATTTGGTTCTTGGTCTTTAGGTTTAGACATTCGTGTTCTGTGTTAGATTTCTGATCTATGGAGTGATTGAGGAGTTGATATTTCAAATTTTTTCCAATAGCCTATTTTAAGGAAAGATATATTAAGTCCGTATTTTTACATAAGGTTAGCAATATTTGCCAAGATATCAGTCAACTTGTTTAATCAAAGTTTTGTAAAAGGTTTGTGAAGCTTAGAAAGTGTCACACATCCTCAAGTACCTGCTGAATCAGGAGCCTCTGTGAGCAACAACATTTAAAATGAAAAGATGCCCAGTGACTTAGATGTATTCACTAGAGATAGCCATTAATACAACAGTTCTGTTTGGGGGGAGGGGGAGTTTGGAGGTTTTGAAAATGGTGTTCATTCTAGTGAAACATTAAACTAACATTTTTTTACACAAAAATGACAGCAGTAGCTTATTAAAGCACTCTCGTTGGATAGGGAAAATTCGTTACTCTCCCTTGTCTGCCTGATTCATAGTATATATCTATAGAAATGTGTACAAAGAGTTAATTAGTATGAGTAATCAGCTTTGAGTTCACTGAATGAAGAGCACTGTTTGCAGAAAGTGCAAAGTATTGTTTTGTTTATCCTAGATCCCAGGGTGAAAGCCAGTGTAGAATCTAGCTATAGGCGTATTATTATTCCCCTAAGTGATAGCCACAAATAATAGATTTCTGGTGCACTCAGTCACAAAATTAAGATTCTTTCATTGAAGTTGTTAAAAGGATAAACCCACTGAACATCAAGCCATAACATCAGTACAGGTAAGTTTTCTTAAAAACATGATACAAAGAACTAACCACTTGGGAATAAATTTCCCACATATGTAACTATTTAAAAGTTTTCCACTGTATGTAAAAAAAAAAAAAACACAACAAAAACCTAATAAATATATCTGATAAATAATGATGATAGTCTCCATATTTCTTTGTTTAATTCTCAGTTTTCTTGCAAGACCTTCTTGAAGTTTGGTTGTAATGGATCATTACGTCCATAATGTGCTCAATGTTGGAGTGAATTTTGAATAGTTTTTAGGCTGCATACTGTTTTCTTCCAGATAATTTACTGGATTAAAATTAGCAGTGTGAAAAGCTGTAGAGAAATCTAAATGCCTGCCAAATCAAAGAAATAATCACATTTTTATGAATATTTAATATCATAGTCATGGCAAATAAGGCAAGTAATTAGTACTTACCATAAATTTGCAAAGTATTATTTTATGTAAATGTTACATTCTACTAGTTTGATATGAATTATTCATTGTATTGCCAGACACTGACACAAACCAGTAAACATTTAAATATATGTGTTATTAGTTTACTTACCTTTAATGATATTGTTTAGGGTGCATTTTTTGTGATATTGCTAAAAAAAAATTCCAGTGGGGGATGGAAGAAGAAAGGCAGAGTCATCTACTATACATTCCAATATAGGAGAAGCTTAAGATGCAAATGTACAAAATGCAAGTTCTTTCATGTATACAGATGAAGAGCCTCTCAACTGTGCCTCCAAAGACCGCATAGGGTCATATATTCATGAGAAAGGGCAAGGGATGTTTACCAAAATAATGGAGATAGGAGAAGAACAATTTTTTTTAAAAGAAATCTTTCCATAAAGCCTCCCAAACACAGGTCAGACTCTTTGGGTCAGTGGCAAGATCATTCAAAGATTATCTAGATTTATCTTAACCAAGCAATATCAAAGTATTGTTTTAGGAGAAGAGCCCCATGCAGCCCATCTGCAGGTGCAACAGCAGCATTGGAGTGTTCACACCCTTATCCTGAGGCTCAGTCTGTGAGCTCTTGACCATCCTTGAGTCTCTCTGTAGTCCTTTAACTCTTCTGATCTTTGCCTTGCAACTAGTTACAATTGAAGGCCTACTCGCTTTTGACAATTTTCAGTCGTATGCTCATTTTCTAACTATATTAAATTTCATGAACCCTTTTCAGCCCATGCCTCAGGTTAGATGCAAGCACACTCTTTTTGGTATTAGCAACCTCCTTCACCTTTGCGTTATTGGCAGTTCTCCACGTTTTACCCATATTCCTTCTTCAAAGCCATTGATGTACAGTATGAGTATGATCCAACACAGATTGTCGAAACACAACCATTTTCATTTAGCTGATTGGTAAGTAAATTGCTACCCCCTGAATATGCCCTCTATTTACCAAGCCAGTTTTTTTTCCCCTAGTTTTTCATTAACAATACCATACTTTTTAATCTTAGGCATTAGTCTTATGCAGTACAGTATGGACGACTTTAAGTCAAAGTAAACTAAATCTGCTACTTCAGGCCTGTCCACTCTCACTGTGAGCTCCCCCAACAAATTTTAATTAATTTGATTATGTCCTGCCCATTTGCAAGTCCATGGTGAGTCTCCAACCAATTTGAACCTATCCTCTCATTCTGCTATCAAAAAAGCCCTTTCCTAGAATAGATCAGTTATATTGCTATTGTATCTTTCAGACAAACTGTATCTACTAGGAAGACAACCCGTTAGTTGCCACCTTAAAGACATTTGAGCTTTCATATTGAATATACAGATTATGATAATATCCTTTTGGAATGGTTTTAATGGTCAAAGGAATATTCTGAAGAAAACCTCTAACCCTTGATTCCTCCAACATGCCATACACACACACACACACACACACACACACAATCTCCTCATTTTCTCCTGCTTCCCAATCCTCCCTGCTAATTCTGAATAACTTGTATAACATAGCCAAGGAAGGGATGCATACTCCTTGCACAAACAAAATTATGTGAGAGAAAACATAAGTCACCACTGGAAAAATCCGATACACTAAAATGTTTGTTTTTAGCTTTAATGTTTTAAAAAAAGATTTCCTTCCATTTGGACTCATCTTGATCTGCAATCTCCACCTGGTGTTCTTCAAGCCAGATGGAAATGTAAATTATTTAAAATCATGTACTTCCATTAGCAGTTGTGCTTTAAAAATAAACTTTCTGGGATTCCAAAAACAGCAGTTGTGGTACCACTGGGAGCAGGAGAGGGATGAGGTGACCACAAAGGAAGATTTGTGAATCCTGTGCACACCTGGACAGTGGTCTCTAAGCCCATGCTGATTAAGCTTTGAGCCGATCATAGGACAACAAGATCCTCAGTTATGTGGATCTAGTTGCTCAGAACACCTGACACTGGGGTGTTCAGCAAGCCCACAATTAATTACAGGTTGAACCTCTCTAGTCTGGCACTCTGATCTGGCAACATCTGTGGTATGGCATGATATTACTTAGCCAAATGTGCACCTATCCTGGGTATGGCCAAGTTTCCCATGGTCCCATAAACTTAGTTTAGAGCCAACAGTCCTGGATCTCAGTGTTCTGTGCTGTTATTTAGCAAATTTATTCCCAAATGTCTTATAAGAGCCCAATGAGCAGTAGAAGTGTTGGTAATGCTGCTAGACAATATGACCTCCTACAAATTCTCTGGTTCAGCACTGGTCAGGTCCCAAGGGTGCTGGACTAGACAGGTTCAACCTGTATTATAATGGTAGTTTCAGAGAGGTTATGATCCCCTCTGTGTTCTGCAAGTTGGAAGTCAATTCGATTCCCCCCCCCCCCCGCCACCAAGCTCCGACTTTAGTGCTTACACAAAGCCTATTTACTTGGTTTGCATGCAAGAGCAAGGAGAAGATTTTGCCTGATGATCCCCTCCCTTAAAAAAAAGCCTTCTATTTTTCCTAATACAAACTAAATACCTGTAAGCTCAGCACTCCTGAGATCCAGCCTGAGGTCAAATACCAGTGGGGAGGGAGGAATACTTACATAAGAAAATATGTTGCAAACCTGAAAGGAGCAAGAAGAAATGACAGTGAATAAAGTTATTTTATTTCTTTCTATGGATAAAAATATCTGAAATATAAAAATACCACCCAAATGGTGGCAGTGCAATCTATTAATGTGATATTTGAGCATTATATTCACTTCCATCCCATTTATTATCTGTTGAGCATTGTGAAATACGGATGAAAGCAAGCCACATCCCACATGACAAATCATATAATTATCCGAAGAAATCCTCAAGCTTCAAGTGCACCGAGCAGTGGTACATTCCTGAATGGGTGTTTTCTGTTAACTCAATCCATGTTTTGCTGTATTGTGTATTTCTCTCATATTCTCATTCCTAGCAAGGAGAAGCAGGTTCAAGATTGCATCTCCTCTTGTTGGAGACGCTACTCTGTTCTCTTTGTGGATCATAACATTATCTTCTTTGTAACTCTGGAACTTTCTGAATGATGGCTGGTTGGTCATACTAGTTGACCATCCCATATCAAGACAGAATTCCCCATGCACACAGTGTCTTCTGGTTAAATTGCTCAAATCGGTCAAAGTATTTTTCATTCTCACTCTCCTTCAGAAGCCATCTATATGAATCACCTCACCAGATTCCAGTTGTACCCACAAACTTAGAACCTCCCATGTATTGATCTCCTTGAAGACAAATACAGTGCCATTTTTAATAATGGTTTCACCTAGCAAAGTTGTGCCATCATTGTGGATACGACACAATTTTGCAAAAGTTGTTTTAAACAGGATCATTAAGGGTATGGCATAACCTACCCTTGAGGAAAAAATTAAATCTATCAACAAAGTTAGAGTGTCATACCTCTTTGGGACATGAGCTGAAACTGATTACATGTTTGTACAGTGCCTAACACAACGTTAGCCTGACCTTGTTTAGCTCTTTAGGTGCTAATTCAGCAAAAATACTAACAATAAGCACATTAATGATGGAAAGGATTCATTAAATGTTTTAAATTAGCACTGTAAACAAAACCTAAGGATCACTGCAATTTTAAAATCAAGACTGGGTTATTTTTTTTAAAGGAGATGCTCTATCTAGCTAGGGGTTACTTTGGAGAAATTCTATGGCCTGTATTTACAGTAGGTCAGAACAGATAACAGTCCCTTCTGGAACTGGAAACTATGAACCTGTGAAAAGAAACAGTATTTCATGTGCAAAAGAAGCAAAAACATTGGAGTGGTAATTTTTAAGGTAACACACCACAGAAGTAATCTGAAATTAATCACAAAGGGTAAAATGTACCCCATTGCAGTGGATATAAACACTACAGAGTGTTCATTAGGATGAGTGTTAAACAAAATAAATAATCCTAGATGGGAAAAATTCCAATCACTTTCCCTTCTTTCAAATGCAAGGCCTACATGCTCCCATCACACACAGCAAGATCCAAGGTATATAGTCTTCCATCTCCACGGTTTGGAGTGGAGCACTTTAGTCTTTCCTTAGGGGTGAGGGGGAGAAATAGGTTGCAACAGTTTGGTGGGGCAGCCCCATTATCCCTTTTGATCCCCTAAAGGGACAGGCAACATCAGGCCAACCCAATCGATCTAGATGGCCATGAGGACAAGCTCTTCAATCTTCCCTTCCATGAGGCCTCATTGGGGAGAAATGTTTCCATTAGATCTCGGAGCTGAGTGTGTGCATTTCCTTCTCTTCAAGAGGAAGATGAGGGAAGAAGAAGAGGAAGTATTTTAAAAGCACTTTACAAAGGCAAGCAAACATTATTCCCATTTATGGATGGAGATTTAAGTAAGGCCATATAGTAAGTCAGCATCAGAGCTGTGAAGAAAATGTGTAGCCTCAGTCAGCTGCTCTAAACACAGAACCATGTTTTCTCCCATACTGCCGTATTACATATAACAACATTTTTCCTCAGTAGATCTCAAAGTGCTTGACTAAGACCTCATGGTAAGCTGACGTAAGTTTAACTGCTTCAATTACGTAACTAGCATAATTGAAGTCGACATAGTGTAGGCTGACTTACTGCATTGATTAGACTGTGCTACGTCGACAGGAGATGTTCTCGTGCTGACTTACCTTTCTCTGTTTGGAAAGCTGGAATACCAGAATCGACAGAACCGTCTGGTATTGACTTAAAGGGTCTTCACCGGACCCGCTAAATCAATCACAGCAGTGCTAATCTACCAGTAAGTGTAGACATGCCCTGAGGAGGTAACTATTGTTACCGCCATACAACAAATGGGGAAGCTAAGGTATAGAGGTGCAAGTCACTTACACAAGACCATCCTGAGGATCTAGGACTAGAATTGAGGCCATCTACATGGCAAGCCAAGGCTTTATCAGATAGGTCACACTGACTCCATGTAGGTAAAAATACCTTTCTATTTCTTCCTCTTGAAGCAAGTAGGATGTCTTCCTGTCACCCTCCTATTTGTAGATCTATTGATGGCTGACCAGCCTGAGTCTGGAGCCACAGGTCTTACCGCAGAAGGGGAAGATGCTGGTGGCTATTGAAGGGGCACAGGGCAGTTTTTGCCATTCTTTTATCCTTCGCCACCTCTCCTCATCTGCATTGCAGCAGGACCTCTCAAATTGCATCACTCCCTCTGGGTATGTCTACACTACCCCCCTAGTTTGAACTAGGGGGGTAGTGTAGACATACCCTCACAGATTACCACTCTCCACTGGGGATGGTCCTGGGCAAGGTTCTCCCAAGTGTCAACACTAATGCCACACTTTTCCATGATTGCCTTCAACATGTCCTTAAATTGCTTCCTCTGGCCCCCAATGCTCCTCCGTCTTTCCCTCAGCTTGGAAAACAGAATCTGTTTTGGGAGGTGCTTATCGGACATCTAGACCACATGACCAGTCCAACCAAGTTGTGGGTAGATGATGATAACGTCAATGCTGGTCATGTTCGACTCTTCCAGGACACTAGTGTTCATGCGCCTATTCTCCCAAGGGATATTTAAGATTCTCATGAGGCAGCGTTGATGATATTGTTCAAGTGCCTTCAGGTGATGCTTATATGTTGTCCAGGTTTCATATGCATACAACCTTTCTATAGCCCCTAAGGGGAAAAAAATTGGACATGCAGGGTATGTCTACACTAAGGGACAAGGTCAAATTAAGGTACACAAATTCAGTTTTGTTAATTGTGTAGCTGAAGTCGAAGTACCTTAACTCATCTTTTGGTGCTGTCCACACTGCAGGACACTGAAGGGAGAACACTGTCTCTTCGACTTCCCTTACTCCTCATGGAAGCAGAACTACCGGCATTAACTGGAGTGTCCCTGTAAGTTCAAATTATCATGTCTTCACAAACCCGCTAATTCAAACCCTGGAAGATCAACAGCAGCAGCTTTGATCTTCTCTGTAGTGTAGATGCACCCTAAAGAAGAAGAAAGTGTCCCACAATGAAGAGCCATTGCTCATACTCTTGTCTGGAACCCTCCTCCAAAAACAAAATGGACCCTCTCCAATATTCAACACATCTAATTTTTTGGGGCTGGGACAATTTAGGTCCAGATGAGACCCTGTTCAGGGCCAGTAGACTGCAGCAGTTTTCATTTATAGAGACACCATTCAGAGCTTATAAACAAGTCTCTACCTAGGGAAGAGGCGAATCAATCATTGAAGCTGCAGTAATAACTGAGCAAGAAAATAAACTAATAATTCTGTGTCTGCCACAAGCTTCCCTTTAACTAACTGAGACCTATTTGTAAAGAAATGAAGTGAACACCCTCCCTTTCCACACTGGGGACCATGTGGGGAGAAGAAATCACTTTATTTCTAACATGATGCAGTAAGATATAAATACAATCAAAAGGGGTTAATCTAATCCTTTTGTGAAGCACTGAGTCAGAGAACAAGACAAAAACAAATCTGTGATCTGGAACTTCCTGAGCACCCACTCAGGGTGGATTAATGAGGAGTACACGGCTGTGAAATTACGTGCCCTCTGAGTCAGGAAAATGGTCCTAGCGGTGCATGACCTTGAAATGAGGGGAAGCAAACTTCACCTGATCCACAATTATAAAGACCTAAAAGGAGGGGGAACAAGGAGGAGGGAGAACATATTAAAAGCCTGGAAAATGTTCTGAATATGAAACCAACAAAATACTAAACAAATCCATGGCTTGAAATGTGAATTAAATGTAGCATTAAAAAAATATCAAGAGGCTTTACAAGGATAGTGGCATTTGTGCTTGAGTATTATGAGGAAAGCTTGTCTTCTTTATTTACATGAAGTAGATATTTTGTTGCTGCTATGATGGACTTAGTGATGTTTGTCTCCGTTCAATTTTCTCTTTGCAATGAAAAATTGTTGCGAGATGATTTCTAGTCTTAGCAGCTTTACATGACAGTATTATCAAGGATTCATCAAGAGGCCATCTGTCGAATTTATGAAAAAAATGCAAAAAAACAAAACAGATGAAAAGGAAAGAGCAAGACAGAGACTGGTCCAGGGGAAGATAAATGTGGCAGCATGTGCCTCAGTGTGAAAATTACAACATTTAAATACTGTGGAATAAATTACTCTGCCGAAAAATTAGTGAGCTCTCCCACTTTAGATTCTGCCCTTACCATAGAAACATAATGAAATAGATCACATACCAAATCACCCTTTCCTGTGACTATTATTATATTCTAATGAAAAAATAAAATGGGGTAGAGACCTCAACCCCTTAAGGAAAATCAAATCAGCTTAGCTGCTGAATCAATTGTTAGGCAATCCCAAAATGTACATCTCATAGGGAAACAATATATTCACATGTATTTTTACATGCACCATCAATTAATTGAACTTCATATTGACAGACAGATGTGATAATATAATACATGTATTGAAAATGATAAGAATGGGCCCATCCCATATAATTATTGGACAGTATAACGAAATATATCAAGCAATATGTTTTACAAATGAAATTTGCCCAGCTTACATATTTTCTAAATTGGCTAATAGATATAGTTACATATGGTATATGGGAAATGAAGTTGAATCAAACATGTGCTAATTCACTGAAAATAAACAATTAGTTTCTCTTTGACCAGGATTCAATACTTACTGAGGGAAAATGGAAAGGCTTATGTATACCATTCAAAAATAAGTCTAATCTGAAATGCAGAAACAAGCAGACACACAGACACAATCTTAAATCTCAGTTCAGTTTTCTCTTCTTAATTTATACAAACTGTTGAATTCCAACAATGTTGCAGCCTTGTCTCCGAAAAAAAACAGGCATTTCTCTCTTGCTCCCACACACACACACTCACGCACACAAACTAACCTGAGTCCTTTGGGTATGGTTTTCATCAGGAAGGGGGAGGGTGTGTGTTGGGGGGGGGGCGGGATGGAGAATAGGGAGGGTGAAACTTCATAATTTTTTCCACCATAACCCTGAAGACATTTCAATAACCATTCCTACACATCTCCACCAAAAACCAAAAGCAAAACAAAGAAAGAATCTAGCCTTCTACCTGAGAAGGGAGATGAGCTGAGAGCCCCCAGAAGTTCATTATGGATCTTACTATAGTAATCTAATTCCTGTGGGAGAGAGTCAAACACTAAGCCCTGACCTACACTAGGGAGTTTTTTTTCAAAATAACTCCACATATTTGAAATAATAAGTGAAGCATCCATACTACCAAGCCCATTGTTTCAAAATAAGGAGCTGGTTATTTTGAAATAACTCCCGCTTTCCACAAGGAATAATGCTTATTTCGAAATAGCGGTAGAATGGACACTACACTGCTGCTATTATGAAATAACTACTCCCCAGAGCCATTCAAAGTAATTACTCCCCAGTGCTTTGTGGGCTCTAAGTCGACATAGTTCATCCACAATAATGGAGCCTGCCTTGGACTAATTTCAAGGCTCCCTTGTCATAGGGACACGTTATTTCAATTTTGTTATTTCGGGACTTATTATTTCAAATTTAGTTATTTTGAAATAATTTGCTAGTGCAGACATGCCCAAAGGTAATAGTGCCAGTACAGAATCCTGCTCTGACTAGCTAGAAATACCATGTGACGACACAACAGCTGCACAAACCCATGTTCCTGCCGATTGCTTAGTGATTATACTTGGGACGTACCAAATTAAATATCTTGCAAGTTTCCATTTATTTAAAAAAAAATCAAAACAGATTTTTATTTTGCTTGTAACTACATTGCAACTACCAGGTCAATATTGATATGTATGTAATTCAATGGCTATCAATCAACATGAAAATAAACTGTGCACATATTATGTTTGTATGATGTTAAAAGGAAACTGCTTAAACTCTAATGACCTCCCAATTCTGCAAAGGCTTTTATGCCTACAGACCCACCGAAGTCCCTGGGAGTCTGCATCAATTTAAGAGGTCCTCCTGCCTTTATAGGACTGAGGTCTTTGGACCTTATCATGCAAACAATTTCCTACGCACTGAGTAATTGCATTGAGGTCAATGGTATTCTGAGTGTGAGGGTCAGCCTATGTGAATCTCTTTGCAGGATTGGAGCCATAAAAACAGTGTAATTTTTACAATTATATAAGCACGCTATTTTTTTGTATGTCCAGCCCTTTATTTATGTAGGTATCAATATTCGCCTGATAAATATGATGTAATTATATATAAAATAGATAGTTATAATTTTTAAATGACATGAACTATTTTTCTTTTGAATGCACCAAAGCCAAAGGCAAAGCAATCTAAGCTTACCAATCACAAATTTAAAGTGATGTGAATGCTTGCGGAATTGGGTTCTTCATTTTTAACAAATTATAAGTGAAGGTCTACTGTATTTGAGAGGAGATGCCCAATATCAAAATCCTAAGCACATCACTTGTCAGTGATCAATATTCTCACTTGTGAAAATAAATGTGGTGTGAAATCTGAGCAATCAAATGTTCTCTATTTAATGCCTATAATCTGGCAAAACATTCAACCCTGAGCTGCCACACAGAAACGGATGAGAAATAAAAGTACCTGTTGACACCGTGGCACTTGGAGGCTTCATTTCATTGCTAGGAATAGGAACAACAAATGGTGCAACTGAAATATATCAGCAAGCAATGGGTCACCTCTCCTTTCACTGGAGAAGGAAGGGGAACTGGGAGGGCTTTCTAAATACTGAGCACTTACATGTCCAGCTGCTTTGTTGACATAGTTACCCATTTCCTTCTCTGTACACAGTAGCAGGCAACTTGTGGCTCACAGGCCACCTGCAGCCCAGCAGAGTTCTGTGTGTGGCCTGAGAGACATTTCGTTTACTGTTGCCCACAAGCACAGCTGCCAGATTCCACTGGTTTCCGTCCACACAGGTTTTCTGCCTATCAGTGAAGTGACATGGCAATAAAGCAAGGGCATGTGAAGCAAGTGCATGCTGATTGCACACAACTTTGACCCAGAGAGCTGTGCATGCCCTCTGCATCCAATCAAAATGCTGGTACAGTCCAATCAGCACACCCTGCAAATTCTAAGTATGCAAATATAGTTAGAAAAACTACCCTGTCCCAAAGCCAATTTCACTGTCTTTTTTTTTCCCCCCTCCCACTTACCCTTCCCTCCTTTCCTTATTTATTCTCAGATCTGGACTTTTAACACTCTGAAGAAGTGGGTTGTGCCCACGAAAGCTCATGATACCACTTACATGTTTTGTTAGTCTTTAGGTGCTCCTAGATTATTTGTTGTTTAACTCTTTTTTACCCTTTCCCAGGACATCATCTTGATTACAACAATCTTGTGGCTCATTGAGATGAAGGAGGGCGACTCATGCACCCACTCACTAAACTCGGTTGCCAATTGCTGCTGGCAGACTGCTAAATGTTGCAAAAACACAAACAAAACTGACTGCCCTGGGGCAAAACTCCCATCAATTTCGGTGGATGCCCAATGGGACCCTTATCCTTTACACACAAGCACAGCATTTCAGAAGAAAAAAACATAGGCAGGTGAACATGCAACATTTATGTGTTCTACCTATGGTAAACAACTAACGAACTGCTTCAGTAACAATTGGTAAAGGAAAATCTTATTATTTAAGTTCTTTATATAGTTATGAGAAGACCTACCCAGTGTGGCTTGGGTCCTTTAGGGCAGGGGGCCAGAGATGTCGGGAGGTGCAGGAGTCATGGCAGAGTGAGGAGGGGCTCAGGCAGTGGTGGGGTATGCAGGAGTCAGGAAAGGGGGTTGGGAGGTAGGCAGCTCAGGGGAGAGAGTAATAGGTTTAAAGCAGGGGGTGGGGGCAGCTTGTGTCTGCTCCCCACTCTGTGGTCATTCTGGGGTATAACTGTCCTCTGTGCTTGCTGTCCCCCTGGCTATCACACCCCTCCTTTTTCGTTTGCTGGGGTACAGATCACATTCCATGCATTGTCCTGGCACAACCAAACCCTGACCTTGCTATAAGTTATGATAAAAAGGAAGACGCATACCAGATTTGGTGGTCCTAGCTCACACAGACACACACACAAACTCTCTCAGATATATAGCAGATGGCTCAACTTCAGTCCCTTTGAAAGCAACAAATTGTTCTTAACCCTAAATTTAACATGTCCAGGTTAAAAGGCAGTCATTTTGTAGGCAATGAGTTTAACATGGGCGCTAGCTGTGTGCACCTGTGCTCCAGAGCAATCCTGGCTTGGGGAAATCGTAAGCCTTTGTGACCCTCTTTACCTGCCGTGAATTGCTCTGTACCAGACAGGAGAATTATTCAGCAAGAGGCCTGAGCAGAAAAACATGAAAACACATCCCATTAAATTAGTTACTCAAGTGTGTCAGAGTACCACACAATGGACTCAATTACCCTAATAGCACAGGTCTGTCCTACTCCCCATAACCGTATGACTTAAGATCCATTGTGTAGTAATAGCCTGCAATAAGGTGTCAAGGAAAGACATTAGGGGCCCCAGAAGCACTGAACATTAACTGGGTACAATATTTTCCCTATGTCCATTTTACTGGAATAATCCTTGAACTATTCCAATACATAAACTCCTGTATGAAACAAATATCCTTTCCATCTGCACAGACACAGGTTTCTGGAAAACAGGCTGAGAACAGACGAGAAATAGAGAGCTATTTTAAATAGCTGTTCCATGAAATAAATACTAAGAACACCGCACAGCATTTCAAAAATTGTAAGATAAATCATCATCAAAAAGCTTATTTTATGAACCCATAAATCTCCTGAAAATAAACGTTTTCTCCATCTTCCTGTGTTTTAATAAAGAATTCCCCTTTTTACTCACTCAATTACAATATCACTATCAGTTCAAATTACAGGTCAGAGATATGGGGCTTAATGTATGTACAGCCAGTTCTCTTCTCCTAATAACCTGTCATTCCCAGGATTTGAATGTCAGAATACAGCCTGCTGTGGTAATGCTATTCGGCAGCACTGTGATGAAAACTTTGGACAAATCATGAAGAACATTCCAGATCCAAATCATCAGAAGGTTACTGGGGAGAGCCTTTCATTTTGTGTTGACCCCTTGATCTGACAAGTGACACCTACAAAATGAACAGCTCTCCAACTTAAATTGTTTAACTGTAGCCTGATCAGTTTTATTATCTTGCTAATCCGGATATCAGCCGTTTCATCAGAATGGAAGATATGCATATCATGAATTATTTTGACACCAAGACCTTTTAATTTTTGCCAGCAATATTTCACCACACCAATCAGGGCCTGCAGTCAGTGATGCTGCTCACCTCCTGGGATGTCAGAGGACAGTGCACTCCTGACAGCACCAAATCATCTGGGAGCTGTAACGAGCTATTGCTGCAATTATTATTATCTCCTATAGTCATGCATTTCATTACAGTGCAGGCAGACAGAGGTTTCAGTTTCAGGCCAGTCTTATTTAGGAATCTCTGCCATTTTATGGGCTGCAGGGCTCTGTAGGGTAATTTCTTTTCTCCTCAGTAGTCAAGGATAGGTGAATTTCTAATAAAAACAGAAAACTAGTTAGGTACTATAGAAAGAGTGAGCACAAAACAGTACATTAACCAGTGGTGAAAGAGCTAAATGGCCCACTTGTAGGTTATGAAAGCAGTGGTTAATCTGCAATATGGTTTGTTACAGAGAGGAAGAACAGTTTACGTGTGTGTGTGTGTGTGTGTGTGTGTGTGTTTTACACACACACACACACACACACACACACACACACACACACACACACACACACTTTTCTAAAATACTGAGCACTAAACTTTTTTGCAGTGTTATCCTGAATATTGAAGAGACAATGACGTGGCTGGGAGAGGGGAGGGATTTGTGCTTTTTTATATAAATATGAACTGAAATACTTCATTCAAAAATAAAAAGTTGCTTGCATGTGCGTGTGTGTGTGTGTGTATAAACAGCAGGTGGACCATTATAATTGTTTACACAATATGGTATAAGTGTGCACACACAAGTGAAAAGGAGAGAGAGCTTTCTTGTTTTTTATCCTTTAACAATGATAAATGTTCAGAGATAGAATTTGTTGTGGGCCTTTGCTCAGCAAAGCACAGAAATTGTCATTCTACCTCATACCAAAATGGTAGCCTACAAGGGAATGCCACAGTGACCATGTGTTTAGGTCCATGAAAGTCAGTGGTGAAATCTTGCAAAGGACACTCATTTTAAAAGAATGAAAAATGAGACACATATGAACGGTGAAAAAGACACTCATAAGTGCAAGGCTAGCATTTCCTGGGCACCAAGCTCTGCTCAGGCATTTGACATACTACCATGGGTTATCTGCGTGTGCTTGTTCCTATTTCTCCTACACTTATTCTTCTTTGGCATCACCCCCTCATTTTCAAGGCACTCTCATACCCTCCTTCAGGACCTCTCTTCTTACAGATCTCTCATTCATATCCTCAAATCTATCTATCTTTTCTTGTAGCTCCAGGGTGAAATTGGCTTTACCCAACAAGGCAGCAGAAAGAAAAAGCACCACCAAGAGGAGCAGAAGAATACAGCTACATCCATTCTCACATCTTTTCAGTGAGGCTACCTGCTACTCTGAGGCTATGTCTACACTACAGAGTTGTGCCAGCAGAGAGTAATGAAGCACTCATTAGCACTTGTCACACTTTCATTAGCATATTCTCTGCCCAAGGCTTTTTGTGCAAGAGGTTTTTGCGCAAAAACTAGCAGATGGGTCCGTTTTGCACAAAAACTCCCTTTTGTGCAAGATCCTTATGCCTCAAAAAAGGAGGTATACAGATCTTGCACAAAAGAGAGTTTTTGTGCAAAACGGACCCAATTACACTGTTTGTTTTTGCACAAAAACCTCTTGGGCAAAAAGCCTTGGGCAGAGACTATGCTAATAACAGCACGACAAATGCTAATGAGCACTTCATTAGCATACTCTTTGCTGGCATAACCCGGCAGAGTAGACATACCCTGAATGAAAGCACTCCTTCCACAAGTGTGGCAAGTTCCATTGGCTAGAAAATCACCTTTCAAGCTATTTGCATTCACTAGTGCATAGATATCAACCAAAGAAAGCAGACTGAGCATCTTCGAAATTTAATATTAAAGCACTATTTACATAGCAACCAGATACTGCAATAAAAATAAAAAGACATGCAAGGCAATTAATTTGAATGGAAGAAACAGTAGAAGCACAAATGAAAGAAAGATTGAATGTAGCAGTCTCCTACATGAAGTTGTCTCAGACCCCTTTAATATTCCCCCCAAAGAAAAAAACCCACACACATTCACAGCAATTTCATTCGCTGAGGGTGTAGTAGATATAGACTACCTACAGTCTGCACTCCTCTTTATTCTGGTAACAAGATTAACAGAGCTCTGAATATTCAATGTGAAGTAACATATTCTGCCACATCTTTTGTGTAAAGACAGATGATACTGTCAGAAAGTTTGGCACCACAGGCCAAGTACCATATTTTCAACCACCCACATACAAAGCCTTTCAATAAGATTAGTAGAGACCCGACTGTGAAATTTTCAGACATTCATGGCCAGCAAAGACTAATAATAACGCTCCCACCATAGCCAATTACTTCTTTTTATCATTCATTTATTGCGTGATGTTATCACTAGCATGTCATATTAAATACACATACACTCACAAGAACATCTAATATCCTTTATCAATTTTATTAAAAGTTACTAGCAAAGTTATGATTATCCAAGCATATATATCGTACACCATGATGGACTCTCTTCATGAAAAAGCAACACCTTTTCTCTCCCCTCCCCATCTATTTCATGAGAAGAGAGCAGACAGGCTTTGCATCATCAAAATAGGTGGTTCAACTCAGGAATGTCCAGTATATATCAACAGCAATAATAATTTTCATTTCTGTACTTATAACTTCATGCCTATGTAGGGTATGCAGGATATTTGATCTTGCTTAAAATACCAAGTATCCATATCTTTGGTGAATTTAACATGGAGATAGTAAAATGTTTTGCTGTTTTTCCTGTATACAAAAAGTAATAAAAAAAAGTTTGATAAAAGGAGTTTGTGGCTCAGATATTACATAGATGTCAACAAGCTTATTTTCAAGCAGAATCCAAAGGCAGGAGAGCAGAAAACTGGGGTATGTAATGTTTGGTTTATTTAAGAATGTGGTCTGAATTCCTTGCTAGCTGAGTGTTAGTGACAAAAGTTAGTGTCCATGATGCTGCAGACCCTTAGACTGATAAATCATTCCACTGAAACCAGTCGCACTTGTCAGAATAACAACTACTTATATAAATCAGGTGTAGCAGGATCAGGCCCAATCCTACGAGGTGCTGAAGGCCAGTTGTCATTGACTACCAGGGAAACTTAAAGCCACTCAAGCCCCTAGCAGGACAGTGCTGCAGAACACTGAGTAGTGATTATAATTCAGCTTTGTCAAAGTCATTTAGCAGAGAGGTGTCTCAGTGTTCTTGTAATACCAATTCTGGATGTGTGCACTTCAGTGAGAGCTCTCCTCATGCATTGAAGGGCAGTATATGGACCTACATGCTCTGTTCAACTTGTGGTGCTCTTAAAATTTCTCCTCAAATTAAATATCTAGTCTTTTATTAATATACTATTAGTACTTAGCACTGTTCCCTTTCCAAAGGAGCATGAATTGAACTGTGCATCATGTCTGTGAGGCAGATAAGTATTATCCTCATTTTCACAGGCAGAAAAAATAATGCAGAGAGATTTCATTCTTATTTTGAACAGCATCTCAACAGGACCTTCAACTGCATATCAGCAGTCAATTGCAGGTGCAATTTTGCTGTCATAAAGTTAGCACTTTAATATCTAACTACCCAAGCTGAGGATGCAAATCAGATGCTTGAGCATCATTACTACTACTTTCATAACTGTGGGTGGAAAATTGTGGCATTTGTTAAAATCTGGCTTTAAATTTTCCCTTTAGACCATAACCAAAGTCAAGATCAGAGGTAGAATTAGAATTCAGTAGTTCGTATGCTTAAACCATTTTCCAGTGTAACTCTTTCAAAATCTGTATACAAGAACTCACTTTCCCTCAAATAAGGGCTTGCTTCTATTCTTGCCCAGATACAATTTAGGAATGTCCAGGGTATATCAACAGCAATAATAATTTTAATTTGTGTACTTATATCTTCATGCCTATGTAGGGCATACAAGATATTTAGACTTGTTTAAATACCAAGTGCCCATATCTTTGGTGAATTTAATAAGGCAGTTTATACTGTACACAAAAGCAATTACAATTTTTATTAAAGGGAATTTGTGGCTCAGATATCACATAGATGTGAGCAAGCTTATTTTAAAGCAGAATCCAAACTCTGCCATGTTAGGATGGCCTGAAAAGGCTTGGATCAAAATTTTCAAACTTGAAGCCTAAAGTTAGGCTCTTGAGCCCATATTTAGACACTTATATAAAACTGTATGAGTTCCAGAAATGTTGAATATCTACAGTTTAACACATCAACACATGTTTTCAGACTTGGGGACTAAGCTGGGTAGAACTAAAGTGATCTATGTTAACACTGCTGTCTGAAAGTAGAAAGTCACTTATTAAACACTAGGCATAGTAACTCCCTTTATGCTAAAACCCAAGGGAATTATCAGAGTTATCACTAACATTTAAAATTTATTAATTGGATGATCATTGTACCTGTAGTTTTGCAATATTTCCCTGAAAGCTTGCTGGGATCCTAACCCAATGGAGTCACTCTTGCTTACACTTAAGAAGAAGGGCCGATCATGATTTGATAGGCCCTCCACAATTGTAAGATGCACCACAGTTGTACCACAGTTGTAAGATTTGGGGCCAAGGTTCTACGGGATAGCTAAGATGAGAACTCAGGCATATCCAACTTGATATTTATGGAGCAGCTGTGATGTTTACAGAACATTTGCTTTGTTCTGTGCTTGACAAAATTGCTTAACATGTCCGTGAAACTGCTCAGGCACTGCATTGGACACAGAGGTTGATTACCACAGTTCCTAAGAACAGGGATCATTTGGCCCAGCTCCTGTACATTCTAATGGAGGCCTCTGAATACAGAGACCTATTTCTCTTGCTTGTAGTAATTCACTCAGGATGGTTCTCTCTCTCTCTCTCTCTTTTTCCTGTCAGGCTGAATTAACTCACATACTTCTGGGCAGACAAATTTGTAATTCTGTTTTACCCTGAACAATATGTTTCTCATTAATAATTAAAAACCCTGTGGGTTTTATGAACCTTGATTGGTATAAACCAGGCGGTCTGATTCACTATCATCATTCTGTAGTCAGCGTAGTCTCATCTAACCCCCTTAACTACTTTTTTTTAAAGCTACTCCTGATGGGGAAGGAAGTCTATGTAACTGTGGGAAGTTCATTTTATAATTCACATTAGAAAGCTGAGAAGGGACTGTTTGCCTTTTCTGTGTTCATTTTTATGGGGCAATCAATGTTTGTAAGATCCAGTTTCTACACTGAGAAGCCAGTTTCCTACAATCTTGCACTGAGTGTAGTCATTATATCTGGGCCAAGTTCTTGTAAAACACTTTCCGTCAGATCTGACAGTGGTTTAGATTCATTTTTCACAGGCTGACAGGCCTGATGAGTATGTACTTATCTCACTGAGTAGTGACGTTGACTTTGATGAGACCACTTATATTTAAAGTTAAGCACATGCCTGTATTTGCAGGTGCAGGATCTAATCTAAATGACCACATAAAGGGCCAGGCAATGAAGAAACAGCTCCTGTGTCTTTATTCTCTGTGTGAAGCTCCATGTACTTCTGTGAAACTAGATAGAAAATGTTAAATCACAGTTATAACAAAATAATTGTATACTGCTTTCATTTGTGGTAATGCTGCCTTGTATGTTCACAGTTCTGTATTTTTATAAGAAAGCAGACAAATCATAAAGCTAAAACATACAACCTTTTCAAGATCTGAACTCAATACCTTTGACATACAGGCCAAACATACCTCATCTAACATAAGCTTTGGTTAGCAGCCGTGAAAAATTTTACTAGGCTAAACAGCTTTTTATTATGAACCTTGGGAATTGGTATGTGTTAACTTAGCTGCAGAAGGTCTTCCAGACACTGAATGTAGAAACATATTGAGGATGGTAAGGGAAAAAAATGAGAGAGACTGCGTTCAAACAAAATTTGTTCTCTAGTTCATAGCAAGATTTGACTATGTGCAAAAATTATGCAAATCTGACAGCCCATTCTGGGCCTATTTCTGCAAGAGCTCAGTGCACACCCTTTGAAAATGAGAATTATGGGCCACAAAATGCCTCATCCCCCCTGCAGTAAGGCTAGTTTTCACCAGCTGAGACAATGACCCAGATGACGTACAAGACAGGACCTATTGTGTTATATACTCTTGTATTGTTCTTCAGAAATTAAGTAAGAGAAAGAATAATTTCCCCTTTATTTTAGTTTAGGGTTCCCGCATTAGTGAGGTGCATACCAATGTGAGATATATGGGTAACAAAGGGACAGAACAATCAGGTCAAAGCAAAAATAGTGGATCCAAATAGTCTCTTGGCACAGTCTGGATTAAAAGGGCGCGTAGAGAAGGTTTTAATTCTTGGGTCACTGGACATAAGGCTGGTCCTAGGAGCAACTTACAGCAGCCTTAGGGCTACTTTACATTGCACCGTCTAATAACAGCTCCAAAATTGCAATATGATGAGGACGCCAATGTCTTAGTAGGGGACCACCACTCTGGCAGCCAAGGATCACAAGAGAATAATGGAGCTCTTGCTGTCCTCCCTAAGTGAGAGGTGGGATGGGATGGAGATACTAAGCTAACTTTACATCACTTTATTGTCAAAGACAGGGGAAAATACCTAATTGGCTAGTTATTCCATTTCCAAGATTATTTTGTGCTGCTGAAACCAGGCAAGGAAGCCTTAACAAGACCAAGAATCCATCCCATTGTAGTCCAGTTTGTTGTTACTCAACAGTAGGTGAGACAACATGCTTGTGCATTATATATGCTGTGTAACATCAGTTTGTTCTGCTGCCTCGTTCCTGAATACTGCACTACACTAACACTGTAGGTTGTGTTCAGCAATGGGTGTTGGTACTGTATTACTGCAGACTATGAATTAGAGGAATTTTTTGTTAAGTGCAGATTTCTCCGGGATTCTGATCTTTTCTGAACTACTACACCCCCTGCAAGTTGGATTTCTATTATCCTAATGATTCTAGGTGATGCAAACACTGTTTGATGAAGCATGCGGGAAGCTAATTGACATAGAAAGGGAAAATACACAGTTCATGTGTTCTCCTCTGGAAATGATGTAAAATTGTTGCTGTTGTCATTGGTGTACAACAGGTAATTCTGATACATTTACTTGTCTTTTGTTCGTGAGTATTTATTCAGACTTTTTTTAAATGGACATATTGGTTCTTGCTATACACTGATAATCATTGTGATAAGTTAGAAGTGCATCAGAGAGGAGGCCATTTTCTCTTACATCGCTCCAGTCTAATACACAATAGTGCACATTAAGTAATATGATCTAAATCATAATTTTAAAAAATATTTTGAAGTTAATTGGAGTGTGTAAGATAAAATCAAATCTCAAAGGTACATTTGACTCATCTGCATCCATCAGAGACATATTACCAGTACTAAATAAGACAACAGATAATCCAGACTATGTACACAGTTCTTTTTTCTTTCTAGTACTTATTCTGCTACGTACAGAATTAAACGGAGAATGGATTACCCCTTCCCAAATCTGAGATTCTCTTTTTAGTCCAGCTGTAGCCACTGGGCACTTCACTAGCATGATACCCACCACAAACCTGGCGAGAGTTTGTTACAGATATACTGATCTCAGCACATATCCTTAAATCTTGCACACTAACTTAAATAGCGAAGCCCATTACACTTTCAGCACTGACAATATCAGACATTTAGGACCAAATCCTGCAAGGTGCTAAGTTCCCCCCAAGTCCCGCTGAATGCAACAGAAGTCTGAGGCAGTTAACATCTTGTAGGATTCAGTCCTAAACTTCTGCTAAGTATCCTGACCTTTCAATGTATCCAGATGTCATTTTAGCACATTAGTTTATTAGAATTATCTCAGTAGGCCATTAACCCATTCACAACAAGTACATGAGATGTGCTGAAGTATGCTAGGGTAAAGTAAGAGTTCCTTTCATTCACCACATGTTCTCAGAACTATCAAACCTATTAAGTTATTTGCACCTTCATTTTTAACCACTTCAAAATATTAAGAGATGAGTCATTAAATATGTAGGAAATGGTACACAGTAAGTGTCTTTTTGGTGGTTCAGTATGAGACTGCAATCTTGTCTTTTCAAAAGATGCACAGAATTGGCAGTGGGCTTAAGCAAATGATATGGTGTCCTTAGTCTAGTCAATTACCGGAGTATGTGGCACTCCAGTAAGACTCACTTTCAATGTATGCAGTACATTTATGTTAGGGACCAGCACCACCAACTTTGTGACACCAGTGAAAATTTCTGTAATGTAGATAATATGCTGTAGCCCTAGATTTCTTAAGTACATCTCAGGTAAACAGATGGAGCTCAAAAGGGTTCCGGGGTCAAAGGAATTTTCTGAGTTTGTACCGGAATTAAGTTGGATATGGAAAATGAGACTAGAAACTGATTTTTTTAAAATGTGGTCGTGGAAGCGGGGAGAGGAAGAGTAAATTAATCTGAGAACTGAGTGTTAAGAGCTGCTGTAAAGATCAGCCCGAAAAAGTCATTTGCAGCGCACACAATAAGCTTTATTGGTCTCACCAAAGCAAGGATCTATGCTACATGTTCTTGAGCGCCATCTTCTGGCACTTTAATCTATTGCCTATTTAAGTACACACTGAATAGTGAGGAGTTCTGAGGTGTACTCACTGTCTTGCTTGGGAGTTCTGAGGAGTTTCTTTCCTCCTGCAAGGATCCTCCCTCTGTCACACAGTACACAAGTAGTTTAGAAGGAAAAAGGATGGGTGCTACAGAAATGAAGTAGGCACCACAAACTTATTAGGTGAAAAGGGCTACCAGACTCTCTAGTCCTTAAGTAAAACATGTTTAAAAAATAAACAATTTCAAGGAAAACCAAATAAAAATAGTCAAAGAATAATGTAATGCAGATATAGGACTTTCCGAAAAGGGAGCAGAGGCAAGGTCTGGCATGTGTAGCTACTATGACAAACCAACCAAAACACTTGTTAAAATCATATCTTAAAATCTTATTTGATAATCACATCAGATCCTAGTTTTAGAAGCATAGAAAGCAACAGCACCAGTAGCCTTTTTGGTCGTTTCTTACCGCAAAAGGGAAAGGTGAGGCTTGACGCAACACATTGCATCACCATGAGAGGCAGTACACTTAAAACTATAAATACACAACAACAACTAATCACAATGACTTTCTGGCTCTGGATGGTTTACATCCACGAAGTAGAAATGCCCATTATATCCTAAAACATTTGCCTAAGTAGTGAACCTCTGTCTGCT
Source organism: Pelodiscus sinensis (assembly GCF_052426305.1). NCBI lineage: Eukaryota > Metazoa > Chordata > Testudines > Trionychidae > Pelodiscus > Pelodiscus sinensis. The sequence goes on along the minus strand of NC_143053.1, from coordinate 60,745,319 downwards.
GGCAGATCATGTAACATTGTGACCTGAAATACTCTGGTAGTTCACGTAACACTGTGACTTAAAAAATATCGGTCTGAAAATAAAAATCTTACTATTTTAATCTCTAGTTTGTATTAGGTTTTGCTTTTAAACAGCTGTTCAAGGATCCCAAAAGATCAAAGAAACTTGTTCTGTCTTCAAAACAAGCTGCCACAATCAGAATGAATCCTTTTAAAATCCAGCTATTTATTTTCAGTGATTTCCATTTTTTTTTTTTTTTTTTTTTTTTGCAGAGCACAAAATGGTTTAATTCTGTGCACCAAGCAATTAATATGTTCTACTAAACAAATCAGTACTGGAGAACCAAATTAACACCCTTCAGGAGTGATATATCAGTGCCTGATTTTGCAGAATGCTTTATGACCCTTCCACCTACTCTAATGGATAGATTTTAAACATGAGAAAGCCCTAACATGGCTTGAATATGAACATTTAGACTCATGATAAGCATAGCACTGATTATATTGTATTTTTATTAAACCAAGCAGTAACCTCTGTTTCTCAAAACATTTTGTCTACTTCCTGGAAAAAAAAACTTGTGAAAATTGTTTATTCAACAATCAATTAAGTGATTACTATACAATGTATCTATTGATTTTTTTTTATTTAACCTAGTCCAGAAGAGAAATATTTTACTATATCAATATTAAGTACATACCAATTTATTTATAATTCTAAAATAAATCAAATATTCAGCATCTATTAAATATATAGCATTACCCAATTAAAATTAGAAAGACCAGACAATATTTTTCCACCAATCTTTCCTCTAAATTTATCATCTGTTTTAACAAAAGGAAACCAGAATAACTTATTTATGTGTAAGCATGTTCATTTAAGACTGCTTTGATGTGGCATTTAATACAATAAACGATTGATTAATGATTGAAACTAAAGATTCAGTCCAGGGTGAAAAACCTTAGGCCCAGCCCCCGGCCTGCCTGGATCCAGTCCCTGAGGCTCAGGGATCCCCCCAGCATTGAGAAACCTACATGGTGCTCCAGCTCCTCCACCCCTCGCCATCCCACTGTAGGGATGGACCACACAAAATCTACTAGTCCAGGCTCCCTAGGCTCTGGTGTGTGAGGGGAATATGGGGAGTGTCTGTCTGCTTCTCAGTCAGGGGCCTCATCAGTGAGGGTTGTTTTTTGGGGGTGGGGGGTTCATAGAATCATAGAATCATAGAATAATAGGACTGGAAGGGACCTCGAGAGGTCATCGAGTCCAGCCCCCCACCCTCAAGGCAGGACCAAGCTCCGTCTACACCATCCCTGACAGATGTCTATCTAACCTGTTCTTAAATATCTCCAGAGAGGGAGATTCCACCACCTCCCTTGGCAATTTATTCCAATATTTGACCACCCTGACAGTTAGGAATTTTTTCCTAATGTCCAATCTAAACCTCCCCTGCTGCACTTTAAGCCCATTACTCCTTGTCCTGTCCTCAGAAACCAAGAGGAACAAATTTTCGCCTTCCTCCTTGTGACACCCTTTTAGATATTTGAAAACCGCTATCATGTCCCCCCTTAATCTTCTTTTTTCCAAACTAAACAAGCCCAGTTCATGAAGCCTGGCTTCATAGGTCATGTTCTCTAAACCTTTAATCATTCTTGTCGCTCTTCTCTGTACCCTTTCCAATTTCTCCACATCTTTCTTGAAATGTGGCGCCCAGAACTGGACACAGTACTCCAGCTGAGGCCTAACTAGTGCAGAGTAGAGCAGCAGAATGACTTCACGAGTTTTGCTTACAACACACCTGTTGATACAACCTAGAATCATATTTGCTTTTTTTGCAACAGCATCACACTGTTGGCTCATATTCAACTTGTGGTCCACTATGACCCCTAGATCCCTTTCCGCCATGCTCCTTCCTAGACAGTCGCTTCCCATCTTGTATGTATGGAACTGATTGTTCCTTCCTAAGTGGAGCACTTTGCATTTCTCTTTATTAAACCTCATCCTGTTTACCTCTGACCATTTCTCTAACTTGCTAAGGTCATTTTGAATTATGTCCCTATCCTCCAAAGAAGTCGCAACCCCACCCAGTTTGGTATCATCTGCAAACTTAATAAGCGTACTCTCTATCCCAATATCTACATCATTGATGAAGATATTGAACAGTACGGGTCCCAAAACAGACTCTTGAGGAACTCCACTTGTTATCCCTTTCCAGCAGGATTTAGCACCGTTAACAACAACTCTCTGACTACGGTTATCCAGCCAATTATGCACCCACCTTATCGTGGCCCTATCTAAGTTATATTTGCCTAGTTTATCAGTAAGAATATCATGCGAGACCGTATCAAATGCCTTACTAAAGTCTAGATATATGACATCCACCGCTTCTCCCTTGTTTGTTTTTTGTTTGCTTCTCACTTGTGTGCAGCCCCTAACTGATTTTTTTGTGGGCCAGTGGCCCCCAACCTGGAAAAGGTTCCCTGACCCTGATTTAATCAATAGCAAAAACTGGGATTTTAAAAACGTTGCCTTGGGCAGGGGGCTGGACTTGATGACCTCCTGAGGTCTCTTCCAGCTTTATGATTCTATGAAGTGAGTTGCAGTGTTGACAGTTTTCCTAATGTTAGTACAAGCTTCATGCTATTTTTGATGTTTTGGATAAGTCCCAACCTTCAAGAGTGGCTTCATTATGAGAGTGGCTTTCATTTTTAGAAAATAATGGGTTACAAAGAGAAGCTTACAGACATGAGAAGGCAAAGCATAAGAACCCCACATGACTTTTGTTTTAAACCTCATTATTCTCAACCAATCTAATAAGCTTTATAGGCGAACCTCATCATTTTTTTAGTAGTTGGGGTTGACAATGCTGAAATTATACAGATATCCAAAGCATCCTGCTGGTAGCTAGCTGTGTGGTGTCCAAGTATGCAGGGTCATGACAGGACCCAAAGTGCATAGTAGACAAGTCACCTATCAACACGAGGTACAAAATGACAGCAGCAGAGCAAGCACCTTATACTGCCTAGTTGAAGGCATTGCCTTGTTTTGAAAGGAGTAACTCTACACGTGAAGTTCTAATTCAGTTGGCATTAGAATTGGGTGGGAAACAATCTTCCCATTCTGTGGACATTTTTGAGATGTAATAAATCTTCCAAATCTGCCTCAGAATAAAATGGACACGTTTGGGGAACAGGCCTGCCTCCATCCCAGACTAGTCAGTGAAGGGACTTACTCCCATGTCTCAGGAGAGGACACTAACCACTACAGTCAGTCTCTGAAAAATCTCTCATTCTAAATTCCACCTTGCCCCCAAAAATCTTGCCTGATTCCCCTGAATTGTGTTTTGTTTCAATGACTTAACTTTTCAATGACTTTTCCAAGAAAAAAAAAATTTTTGTTGAAAAAATTCCAACCAGCTCTTGACTGCATGCCTCTCCAGTCTTTGGCCTGTTTGCCAGAAAATGTTCTTGGTCTCTCTGTTTTTTCCAAATAGCAGGAAATAAACTAAGACCTCCAATTCACTTTTTATATAGCAGACCAAAAGCTGATCTACACTGACAGGCTAGGTCTAGACTGTAGGTTTCTTTCAGAAGACGCTTTTCTGGAAGAGATCTTCCAAAAAAAACTTCTTCCGAAAGACAATGTCCACACTGCCAAAGTACATCGAAAAAGCAATCTACTTTTTCGAAAGACAGCATCCATACTGAATGGATGCTTTCTTGCATTTAAGCTATGATTACTAAGGATAGAGTGGCCACCAGTGCACCTGTGCTTTTTCCTCTTTCCTCTTCTTTCGAAAGAACTCCCTCTTCACTGTCCATACACGCCGTTTTCTGAAAGAGCTCACAGAAAGAGATTTACCACTGTCAGAAAAACCCTTCTGTTCTTTTGATTTTTTTCCCAAAAGAACCAGATTGCAGTGTGGATGTAAGTGAAGATTTTTCAAAAAAATGGCCATTTTTCCGAAAAAAAACCCTCTGTAGTGTAGACATAGCCATCAGTTTTACTTGCATAATTCTGTCAGAGCTTGGTTTGGTTCCCAAACCAGAATAAGCTATTCTCATGTTTACTCTAGTATAATTGAATCTGCACTGGGAAGGAGTTGGGTGTTGTCACTTTAACTATGCTTTTTTAGATCAGTGAATACCAGTTTTAAGTGTAGACCAATCCCAAGTAACTGTTTCAAATGTATCTAATCAATGACCTATAAAATGAAAGACTATAATGTCTATCACCAAGCTTCTGAGCCATTTAATTCCTCTTAACAAAAAGTTTCCACAACAGATTTTAAGTGATCAGTAACAGACAGCAATCCATAATATCTAAAGAAGTGGTTTCCTCTTTCCCTTTAAAACTTAGGGTGCGTCTAGACTACAGGTTTTGTCGACAGAAGTTTTGTTGACAGATACTGTCGACAAAGCTTCTGTCGACAAAGAGCGTCTAGACTACATTCAGTTCTGTCGACAAAGCAAGCTGCTTTGTCGACAAAACCGTGTAGTCTAGACACAACCCTACATGCAATTACACCTTCTGTCGACAGAACTCTGTCGACAGAAGGCGTTATGCCTCGTAAAATGAGGTTTACCAGCGTCGACAAAACTGCTGAGTTCTGTCAATGTTATGTCGACAGAACTCAGCGGTAGTGTAGACGCAGGTATAGTTTTGTCGACAAAAGTCCACTTTTGTCGACAAAACTCTGTAGTCTAGACACACCCTTAGTTTGAAAGTGGTCTGGTGCTAATAACTTGTTTCTTCAACTAATTATGTATGTATCTGACATGCAACTAAATTCATTTGAGAAGGAGCAGAGTGAAATAAGCTGAGATTTTCAAAGCTGACAAGGATTTCACTATACATTTAAATTAAATAGGAATTGTGTGGCTAAATATTTGAGTCAGCTTTGAAAATCTCTGTCACAATGATCAAGAGCAGAATTTTAAAGCGTATTCCCAGACAAAAATCTTCATTAAGCTGAAGAGAAGATTTTATAAACATATAATTTAAATGTTAAAATAACTGAAGCTGAAGTTAACAACTGAATGCCAAAAATGTCAATGTTGCGGTTAATATTTTTTTAAATTCCTATGTTTGAAATTATGAAGATGAAGAGTTAAGGGAACAACAACTTTCTTTATTAGCTTCCAAAAGCCAGGTTGTCAGACAACTAAATACAGGTATTTGAAAATATAAAAGGCTAGTTGTACAAACTCAGATATTCTATTTTGAAGGCAGTATCTGACAATTTGGGTCATAATTTATACAGTATATCATGTCCTCTATTATAAGAAATGAAAGAGCTTTTCCTTCAGAGAAGCCATCTCTACCTCAATTTATAAAAAGCTTTAAGACTTTAAAAAAAAAGCTACTGCAGACATCACTGCAACCTTTATCAGAATTGCACAACCAAGATATAAACTTTATACTGAATTCAGACCACAACAGTTTGTCGCTCGTGTTAGTCCTGGAGATTTGAGATCATGGGGTTATACGAATCTTTTAGAAGTCAAGCTTTTACACCAGGAAAAAAATTAATTGTTAGACATCTATGGTTTGTTTTAGTGGTATAATTTAGTTCTAAGTAGACTGAAAATGGAAAAAGAATTATTTTTCACTTTTACATTTCCTTTTCCAGTTAGTACCTGTTATCAATTGCAATCATCAATACTATTTTGACAAACCATTTTTAATCTCAAGAGGGGGTTGTTTTTACTTTTTTTTTCCATGTTATTTTCTAGTCCAATACCAGTTTTGACAACCACATATCCACATTTTCAGGAAAAGCTATGACCTGACCATTCAAAGCATTGTTTACTTAATACAAAAGTTGACATATGGCTGCTATTGTGCTTTTAATCGTGTAATTTTGTTTGCGCTGTGTTGTTGCTATCTCATCTCCTGAATTTTCTTTAGGCAATTACTGTCAAAGGCATTTAATTTCTTCTGTTATGTATTAGCTAGTTGCCAACATTCCCTTTCTTACAGTAGACTGAGACTTTTTAATGAGGCTGGAGTAATGTTTTCACAATGTGTTTTAGGTATATGCAGCTATGTGCAAAAAGCTACCTAAAAATATTCTGATTCCTCACTAAAGAGAGGAAAAGTGTGGACATAATAAAGCTATTCTTCCCCCCAACCTCACATGTCATGTAGCCATGGAAAACATGCTGGGTTGCTTTTCAACTCTAATATGTTGAATATTTGCCTGTGGTTAATTACACTGCATCGTGGAAAGTGCCACAACCAGACTTAGAATTAAACCAGTTTGAAAGTGATGTGAGGAAACATGTGGAAATAACTCAGGTACAAATGCAAGTGCTACACCACTAACCAAATGTGGTGTAACATCACATAGTTAACCACTTTGATACTGTGCAAATATCCAGGCAACAGACAATCACAGGAGCTAGTGAATATGCATTCTTATTCCTTCACTCCAACATAGTAAACAATACATTTGCCTTTAGCAAGCAGGACTGTAGAAACTCAATAGCTATATTGTAATATGTATTTCTGTCCTTTGTGATTTAGTCCAGCTATGACAAAACTACAAGTATAGAATGGTAGTGTCACCATAACATAACTACATTGGGCCCTCATTTCTACTGCACTGTAAACCCTTATTTTACAGTTTCTCATCTATAAAATGTCTTCCTTAACTCACAGTGCTGTGAGAATTCAGGTAAATTTTCAAGTAGTCAGTCTCTCTTTCATAGGCATAATTTGTACCCACAACATCTGCAAATCTGCAAAATGGATTGCAGCCCCAAATCAGCTAGCTAGAAGTATGAATAGCCAGATTTGTTCCTTTTGCAATCAAAGTCCACATTTTCAAATTGCACTAACCACATATGAATGGGCATTACCCCAGCCCTACTGAAAACATTCCTCTAGATATTTGAATGGAAAGCAAGAGAGAAATGTAATGTATTGCTATATTTCAAAGCCTGCTCAGTTTTGTGCTGAAATTTAAGAGGCTATTATTAAACCATATCAGGACTTCAGATATTTACAGAAAATAAACGTTACCAGTGATTTCTTTCAGAAATGCCACTATTTTTCTTCAAAGATATCCAAAGGAATATTAATGCGACAACATAGTATTCATGGGTGGAAGTTAGATGGACACAACAGATATTGACAATATCATAACAGCAACAGTTACGCCTGGACAGTTATATCAAATGGTAACAATGCCAGCTAATCAGACAGTTGGGTACCAATTTATAAACCAGTTTTTTCCATAAAGTAAAATGTATCATTACAAGCAAGCAGCTGTATGTCTAGGATGTGATTATATTGGTTGAAGCAAATCCTACTATAAACCTCTCTCAACATGTATCAGAATTCAGCCATTCAATAATGGTTCAGTCAGCAACTGTCACTATTTTGCTCCAATACTGGTTGGACAAAATGACAGCCTGAACTAGCCAGGATCTGTGAAAATTCACAGTTTGTTAGAATGGTAATTACAGAGCTAACTGTGATTTCTTCCTTCCTCTCTCCCTTCCTTCCACTCCTATTTTGCCTCTTCTGCTCTCTGATAATCCTACCACTCCAGAAAGAAGTTGACCGAGGTAAATTGGTGACAAACAACCACCCAAAATAGCAAATGATACGCACTTTTTATTAGCACCCACGTGTGATGGTCTGCAGAGCTACACCTGGTCAAACCTGGGAAATGTGCAGTTCTGTAGATCACCACATATGGGTTCCAACAAAATTTACAAATTATGTATATATAAAATCAGGCCATATTTTAAATATAATATTTTAAAAGGGCTCTAGAGGCGATCCTGGCAACTACGGACCAGTAAGTCTAATTTCAGTACCAGGCAAATTAGTCGGAAAAAAATAGTAAAGAATAAAATTGTGAGGCACGTAGAAGAACATAATTTGTTGGACAAAAGTCAACATGGTCTCTGTAAAAAGAAATCATGTCTTACTAATCTATTAGAGTTCTTTGAAGTGGTTAACAAACATGCAGACGAGGGGGATCCAGTAGATATAGTATCCTTAGATTTTCAGAAAGCCTTTGATAAGATCCCTCACCAAAGGCTCTTGAGTAAATTACATTGCCATGGGATAAGAGGGAAGGTCCTTTCATGGATTGAAAACTGGTTAAAAGACAGGAAACTAAGGGTAGGAATAAATGGTAAATTTTCAGAATGGGGAGGGGTAACTACTGGTGTCCCCCAAGGGTCAGTCCTGGGACCAATCCTGTTCAACATATTCATAAATTATCTGGAGAAAGGGGTAAGCAGTGAGGTGGCAAAGTTTGCGGATGATACCAAACTGTTTAGGATAGTCAAGACAGAAGCAGACTGTGAGGGACTCCAAAAAGATCTCACCAAACTGAGTGATTGGGCAACAAAATGGCAAATGAAATTTAATGTGGATAAGTGTAAAGTAATGCACATTGGGAAAAATAACCCCAACTATACGTACAGTATGATGGGGGCTAATTTGGCTATGACAAATCAGGAAAGAGATCTTGGAGTTATCATGGATAGTTCCCTGAAAACTTCCACACAGTGTGCAGTGGCAGTCAAAAAGGCAAATAAGATGCTAGGAATTATTAAGAAAGGGATAGAAAATAAGACACAGAATATCTTACTGCCCCTGTATAAAACTGTGGTATGCCCACATCTTGAATACTGTGTACAGATGTGGTCTCCTCACCTCAAAGAAGATATTTTGGCCTTGGAAAGGGTTCAGAAAAGGACAACTAAAATTATTAGGGGTTTGGAACGGGTCCCATATGAAGAGAGGTTAGAACGACTGGGACTTTTCAGTTTAGAAAAGAGGAGACTGAGGGGGGATATGATAGAGGTATATAAAATCATGAGTGGTGTGGAGAGGGCGAATAAAGAAAAGTATTTATTAGTTCTCGTAACAGAAGAACTAGAGGACACCAAATGAAGTTAATGGGTAGCAGGTTTAAAACTAATAAAATAAAGTTCTTCTTCACACAGCGCGTAGTCAACCTGTGGAACTCCTTACCAGAAGAGGCTGTGAAGGCTAGGACTATAACAGAGTTTAAAGAAGGCTAGATAATTTCATGGAGGTTAGGTCCATAAAAGACTTTTAGCCAGGGAATAGAAATGGTATCCCTCGCCTCTGTCTGGAGAAGGATGGCAGGAGACAAATTGCTTGATCATTGTCTTCAGTCCACCGTCTCTGGGGCACCTGGTGCTGGCCACTGTTGGCAGACAGGATACTGGGGTAGATGGACCTTTGGTCTGACCCAGTACGGCCGTTCTTATGTTCTTACAAGAAAAGAAAAAGCTGCCTTAGGCCTTGTTTTACATTTGGATTTCTCACTGCCGACTGTAAGGGCCTGACTGATTTAAATAGTCTTTTTATACTCTGAAACCAAGTTTAAATATAAATTAGTAATACAATATTTACCATAAAACACTACTCTTTGCTACCTCTATCATCTTCTTGTCTCCTAATTGAAATATTTGGTATAATTTTTCCCTCTGAGTCATTTTAAGTGATTCTTGATTATATGGAAAGATACCTCAAATTTTCTGACATTAAAGTGTGTTTTTTTTAAATTACTGAGGCAAACATTCCAATTTCAAAAGGGCCTAGAGTAATCATTTAATCACCTAACATTATCTGGTTAGCTTGAAAAGTATTTTTTCCTCAACTTACACGTCTTTACATGACTATTGCTTTAATATAATCAAGATAAAAATAAAAATTATGAAAAAAGGATCCATTTTCACCTTTTGAACAGAATCAACCAGAACTTCACAAATGACTCTATTGAGCTACTGACTAAATAGAACTATACTAGTTACTATGGATCTGATCCGAAGACCACTATAGTCAACATGAATCTCCAACATGCTTAGAGCAAGTCTCATTATTCATAAAAAGCTTTAAAAACAAATAGTCTGGTCGCACTTTAAAGACTACTAAAACATGTAGATGGTAACACGAGCTTTCGTGGGCACAGCCCATTCCCTCAGATGACATTATTCATAGGTGTCCAAAGGGAACATATTCTGAAAGTAAACTGGAATGGTGAGCCAGATTGACCAATATAATCCTTCCCATCCCAGCCAAAAAGAAAACTTTTGAGATCTAAGTTTCAAAGATAACTGTGGAGGAAAGGAAAGGAAAGTTCATGAAAATAAACACCCAAACTTCCACACAACATGGGGGTGCATTGGACCTCATTCTTATGCATGGCCTTGCATAGATGGGAGGACGTTACCAGACTCTATGGTACGCTACATACTTAAATATGAAGCTCATAGGTCCTCATCATAAGGGGTGCATCTACACAGCACCCTAAACTCAAAATAAGATATGCAATTTGTGCTATACAAATTGTGCATCTTATTTCAATTGTATTTTGAAATAGGTTATTTCAAAATTTAGCATGTCTACCCAGTGCCAAATTTTGAAATAATGTGCTATTTCAAGACATCCCTTAGCCCTCATAGAACAAGGGTTGCAGGGATGCCAAAATAGCATGCCCATTATTTCGAAAAATGTTTCAAAATAATGGACGCATTTAAAAGATGCGGGGTAGCTATTTTGGGATACCTTTGGTATTCTGGAATAGCCCTGCTGTCTAGACATACCCAGAGAGTGTTCCAAAGAGGTCCATATCTTCATAGGCTATGTTGGGGAACAGCACCAATCTCCTTCTCTGGCTTGGGTCTCTCTTTTTAGGAGGGGGAGATGAGAAAGTTTTCAGACTGAAAACTAAAAGCATCATTTTTAGTCTCCCTGGATATGTTTTGATTGCAGAATGTCTGATGTGTTATTCTGGGCTATTAATTTACCCTTCGGAACTCTTCAGCTGTGGAATCCAAGGAGCACAGAGAAGAATTTGGGCTATTGTACATGAGAAGTGCTAAAACAATGCCGCTGCTCCACTGTAGCACATCTGGTGAAAATTCTCTGTATCAACAGGAGAGAACTCTCCCATCAGCATACTAAAACCACCTCCACAAGAGGCGGTAGCTATGTCAGCTGGAGAAGCAAGCAACACAGTGCTGTACACATTGGTGCTTAGGTCAATATAACTTACATCACTCATTAGGGTGGCTTATTCACATCCCAGAGTGCCAAAAGGCATACCGACATAATCCAGGGTATGTCTAGACTACATGGCTCTGTCAACAGAGCTATGTAGATTAGGCTACCCGACATAGTCAATGAAGCGGGGATTTAAATAATCCCTGCTTCATTAAAATACAAATGGCCGCCTTGCTGTGCCGACGATCAGCTGATCTGGCACAGTGCAGCAGTCTACATGTGGATCTGTCTGCAGGGGAAGCCTTCACCAACTGGTCACTTATGCCTCAAACAATCCCTTATGAGGCATAAGGGATCGATTGGCATAGGCTTCCCCTGCAGACAGATCTGCTCCTAGACTGCCACACAGTCTGTGCCGGAGCAGCTGATCATAAGCACAGTGCAGCAGCCATTTTTATTTTAATGAAGTGGGGATTATTTAAATCCCCACTTCATTGACTATGTCGGGTAGCCTAATCCACATGGCTCTGTCGACAGAGCCATGTATTCTAGGCATACCCCTATAGTGCAGGCAAGCCCAGATTCCTGTCAGGAAGAATCCATGACATGGTTGGAGTCATTCGTGAATTTCTAGAGGAGATGGAAATGGGTCAGGCCAATAGAAAGAATAGTCAGTGAGTTTGGCAGGAGGAGTTCAGCTGTCACATTGAAGAACGTTCTAAAGTATCGTAGCAAAAAGAAAAAAGTTAAAAAAAAAAACCTGAGAAACTCCATTATGGTTTTCCTATATTTTTCAGGACACAATAAATGTAAAGACTTAGTTATATCAATGAATTAGGACCTGGTTTCCATCAGCGTCTAGAATCCAATTTGAAATCATCATTCCATTTTCCAAGTAATAGATATAAAAGTTTACATAGGAGACAAAGCACCTGAACTTGAATCACATCATCAGTTTTGTGCTGATGAGACATTGGAAGGATTTTCTATTACATATCCAAAGACTGAACATCTGTCTTACCAGAGAGCTTATTCAGCCTCGGCCAAAAGCCTTCATACTCAGGACTACATGTCATAATTTGAGACCACTGAACTGAAGATACTCTGGAAGAGGAGACATGCCAGCAGGGAATATTTTAACATAGCTGACATTAATTTTACATGAAAAGGATACTTGGAGGTTTTTTTGTTTGTGTTTTTTTTTCCAATTTTTGCCTAAGTTACTTTGATCTCTTTCCATTTTCTAACAGGTGTTTAGTGCCCATGGTAGCCTAATACCATCTTGTAGAACAGATTTACAAAAAATTTAAAATAAGATCCATACATTGCCATGTTGCAATCTGAGGATTTGATAGATAGCATCAGGAAGAAGACCACAGAGAAATCCTGCTAAAGCTAGACCTACCTACCAGTTAGAAGAAGCAAATGCCTGAAAAAATGCCTACCTATTCATGGGCTGTCTTTCTGTGGCATGGCTGAGATGCAGCATGTTCATATGACAGGGCCTTCATGGAATGACATTATATTACAAGTCAACTAGCATTTCCAGCAGGGAAAGTTCAAATGCAGAGATACATCTTCCAGGACTAATATATGCAGGAACAAAACAAACAAATATGATGGCATCCAAACATCAAATGTAGGGTAGAACATGAACCACTCAACTACTCTCAGCATGGTATTAGATTGTCCTCTTCTCCTTCTGTTGAAAGCCCAGTTCTCCAAAGTCAGTTGACTTTTTTAAATTGTTTTTTAAAAACATTGTTTAAAAAAAAAAAAAAAAAAAAAAGAATTGTAACCAGCAAGTCAGCCGCACACACGTAATATAAGTTCCAGGACTGCAAGCCCTTCCTCACATGAGTGGTCTCATGGATTTTAATGAGGCTACTTGCATGAGTAAGCATTTTCAGATTGCGTCTTTATTTCGTACAATGCCTTTCAAATAAATTCTACCCTAAAATATTTTATGGAATTAAATAACGCAGAGAGTGGACAGTATATAACATTAATTATAGGAAACAGTGTAATAAAGACTGTATGGTGAATGAATTTAGCCATTCAGTCATAAGGCCAATGACCAAGGGAGAGAGAAATTAAGAGACGTAGGCAAAGGGGAAATATATATGTTTTAAGATGAGATTTGAAAAGAGGGAGTCAATGAAGCAGAGAGATACATTCCTGCAAGGGGACTGCATACCAAGAAAAAAAAAAAAAAAAAACTTTTCAGATGGCCAAATAACCCAAGCATAGACTGGTTTGAGTAGATGCATGGTACACGGAAGCTAGCCTTACACAAACAGACAGATTCTCATATGTCACGAATTATCTACAGGGAGAAGCCTACTGCTTGATTGGCCTACTACTTGTAGTGTATCTAGTTTCAGTTCATTGCTCCATAAATCTCATTTATACTAGCCCCTAACCAGGAGAGGCCAGAGGGACATCCACAATTCATAAACCAAAGCCCATCCTCATTTCTCCAGAGATGGAACGATTGTGTTAGATTCACTACATTCCTGTACAGATATTTACATAAAATAAAAATCACTATACATTGAAAACTGAGCTAAATAGTACTATAAATGGACGGATTATTGTACATACGTACACACACACCTGGTTTAAATTCCCAGCTTACAACAAACTTTGTGTATGACCTTGACAAATTCAATTCACTAAATGTCTCTGTGCCTCAACTGTAAAAATCAGGATGATGATATTTTCCATATCTTGCACAGTGACATGATATTGATAAATACAGAATAACTGTGACACTCCAATAGTGCAAAGGAATATCCATTGTAACATGCATCTAATACATTCAAGATGGTAAAAGGTCAACAAAGAGATAAATAATCAAATGCTGCCATTTAAGAGGAAGTCCCAAGACTAGAGTCAGGTGACTGCAATGATTACAAGCTGTGGCATGCAATTTAAGGCTTGAGGAGAATGAACATTTCTCCTAAATTTGAAGGCATCAGCTCTACTACGAAGCACTTTTATACTGGTATAATTGCATCCACCCTAGAAGATCACATTGATATCACTGTATCGGTTTCTAAACTTGAGAGGGTAAACTGCTACAGTCCTTAGAACCATACCCATTGGATGCAGAACTACTTAGTCTACTCCATTTTGCTAATGCCTCAGCCTGACTCATATTCACATGATACTTAAATGAAGACTGATCAGTCACATGAAGGAAAAAAGCTTTGAAACTGAGCATCACTTCACCTCTCCCTAAACTCCTGCTCTCATTCTCTCCTGCCCTCATTCCCCCTGTCTATCTTCTTCCCACACCTCATGTTTTGCTCCCTTTTTCTTCTCTCACCTGTGCTTTCACATCTTTTTTCCTTGCCATAGCTAGATGTGGGGTGCTCAGATCATCCAAAAATCAGGAAATCAGTCTCCCAAGATGATCACACAGAAATGGAGGAACACAAAAATCAGTGATTATTCTTGAGGATTTGGACCTTAACATCTTTATTACTTAGATTGTGTCTACACTAGCACTTTTGTTGGTCAGAGGTATGAAAAAGGTCACACCCCTAACCAATTTAAGTTTCACCAACAAAGGTACCATTATGGACAGTGCTATATTGATCTCCAGGTGACATAGGTACTGACACTCATTGGAGGAGGTTTAATTATGCTGGCAGGAGATCTCTCTCTTGTTGACATAGAGCAGCTATATGGGAGACTTACAACAGTACAGCTGGGCCACTATAAGATCTGTTGTGTATACATAGTCTCGTTTTCCTCATCTTTAAAAGTAAGATAATTGCTGTCTGCCTCAGAGAAGTGTTAGGAGGCTGAACCCATTAATGTTTGCAATTATGTTAAGATCCTACAGAGGTATGTTTGTATAACAAATTCCTTCTAGAGGAAGAAACATAGGCAAGATACATGCTGCTGGTTGTTGAGGCTGAGTGTTGAAATGAAATCCTGTAGATTGCATGGCATATTGAAATATTATACCTTAGCAAAACTAACAAACACATTCTTAGAGTGCTCTATAAGTAAGTCATATGGCTGCTTACAATTCTTCAGTAGCCTGCTGCTTCCCATGATTTAAGGAATGAAAAGGGCTAGAGATTTTCCTATGTAGCCTGGAAACCATGAAGTCGCCCTACTGAATGGAGTGATCACTAGAATTAGAGTTCTAATTTAGGTTGTATATTTTACATAATGAGGCTGCTTCTGCTTTAATTAGTGTTCTAGGAATAGGAGGTTATTCTTTCAAGTGAAGGAACTGAACTCTCCTGCTGAGAGACAATCTAGAGCATTCCAATAAAACATTCATGGACACATGCCTCCTCTGTTGCACTTAAATCTATGTTAACTGTTTCCAAAAGCTGAGCACCAAGGCCTGTGCTCCACCGTGATCAATAGCCCCATGGTTGGATAATAGAGTATTGTGCTCAATAGGATCAATGTTCAATCTTTGGTAAGTTTAGTGGTGGGTGGAAATGACAGATGGAACATATAAGTCTTTTATTCAAAAGCTTTGTTCTGGAGATTCTTTGGTATAAAGAATTTCTCTGTGATATTTCTCTTTTTAAGAAAACAGGAAGCACCAAGCATTGTGCTTTGTTCCTCCTAGGAAAGCCACTCCTGTTTTCCCAAGATAATTTATTAACAAAAAGATTGTCAACTTAAAATAAAACAAGGCTCTACTCACTAATCTTATTCTGATCCTTCAATGTTGCCACTGCCTGAATAAAGCCACTGAAATGTGACAATGACTAAAATGTGGGTGTGTCCCACAGATATCTTGGTACCAGTAGCAAAGGGAATAGGATTTAGACCCTCTGGATTGGATATACACATCATCGTTCACCAGAGGGCAGCATGTGAGCAAGCATGTTGAATCAATTTTTAAAGTGGGGATGCTGAACCAAACTGGAAAGCTCGTATATGGTATGGAAATCCCTGCAAGCCAGGGGGTGAAGCAGCAACCCCACATTCCTAGTTCCAGCACCTATTCATGTGAGGTCTCTATTAAGGACTAGGAGTCTACAGGCCATCATAATCATTGTGAAATGCGTGTATGGCTAATACTGAAGAATTTAAGTATCTACATGGAAAATTACATTCTTAAGGTCTTGGAGATAGGCTTTCTTAGAGGTCCCTTTCAGGTAGGAGGTAACAAACACTTTTCTTCCTTTTTGGTCACGTGTGTGTTGCGTGCCTTACAAGGAAGACCTGTCTGCTGGCTGAGCCAGGTACAAGTCAAAAGGTTGCAAAATCTACACCGGAGAAAATCCGCGCAAAGAAACAAACCAGCAGGAGCATGTTCTCTTTATGAATGAAGACAAAGAAAGGGTCTTGTATATCTTGGGAGGCAAAAGAACACACTGGATCCATGAGGCAAACTAACAGCATGTTTGTCTTATCAAAGGAGGGTCACAACTAACTTGGCTATAGAATGTTGCAAAAATGAACAAAATTATACATGCCATGAGAGAATCTTTATTAAGTCAAGGCTCTAGAAATCATATAATGATTTCTTTTACATTTACACCATTTGTTTCTAATACTTCTATCTACAGGAATCTCTGTGTTTTGTTAAATAAACTCACACACTGAGCTCACTATAAATATAGCTATGTGTGGTTTGTTAAGCAAAGCAGCTATCTAAGATGCTGCTGGTATGCTAAAGTGTACTGTTTCTTTCAGATGCTGCAAATCAGGGAGCATGGTGGATGCCCAGTGGACTGAATTTGTATATTTGAGGGTAGGGTTACCAGATGGTTTTAAAAAAAATACCGGACATCCTTGATCTCAGATCGGGGAGGGGCGGGTGCAAGGGACGACCGACAGGGAGGGGAGTGGAGCTGGCCGGGAGGGACTTGGGGGGAGCATGGCTGGCCGGGGGGGAACCAGCCAGTGAGGAGTGGTGCTGACCAGGCGCACACAGATTCCGGGGTACTGCCCGTCCCGCGCACGGTCCAGGTGGGGCGCATGGGCGAGTCTGGCCCCGGGAATTCCATACCCGCCCTCCTCCTCTCTACTACGTAGTTGTGTACCTCCTGGCTGGTAGACATGCTCACGCAATGTGAGCGTGTCTGCCAGCCAGGTAGTACGCAACTATGTACTGATATTCGTGATAATAAAAACTAATTAGAAAATACTGGACAGTTACATGTCCGGTATTTTCTCAATTTGTTTCCCGGACAGAAAGCTCAAATACTGGACTGTCCAGTTCAAAACCGGACACCTGGCAACCCTACTTGAGGGAGATGCGTGGAGAGCCCAGAGGTTGGAGTGTGCCTATTGCTAATCTGTAAAATAACAGCAGGGCTTCTGTAGGCCTATAGAAGAGTTTCTCAAAGTGGGCCACAGGTCTGCTTTGGGAAAGCCATGAGTGGGCCCATGCTGTTTTGTTTACCTAAAGGGTCTGTAGTCACAGAGCCTTACAGTTCCCGTTGGATCCAGTTTGTAGTTTCTAGCCAAGTGGAGTCACAGGAAGCTTCCTAATGCGAAGGATAGGTGGTAGTGACATGCCTCGTAACCTTGGCGACCCCGGAAAGCCTCACAATGGAGCATCTGTGTTTTGTTGCACCTCCCAGCATAACCAACATAATGGCTTAAAACTATTAAACACTGTTTTTCAAGGGTGTTTCCTCATTCTGCAGATTAAATACATTGATAGCTTAAAGGGAAAACATGAGAAATCCCTCATATGCAGCCATGGTCAATAGGGAGGTCTGTGAAATGCACAGCAATATTAACACACTCAATGTGGAAGAGACAAGCTATGGACTCATGGCCTACTGGATCCTTTACAATGCACCTTTCCCGTTAGATTGCCTGACCTGGCAGTATTATGGGAAAAGAAGGTCAGACAACATAAAAGGTACAAACTGCATCAAAACCTGGAGCAGTCTGGAAGTATGCTCACTACTCCAGGTTCTAGCCTTACCTATTTCTATCATTATAACCATGCAATCCTCACTCAGGGTTTCATGGTTGTATCTCAAGGTAAAATTTTACGCCAAACACTTTGAAGAATATGCAGGAGTTCCAAATCACAGGAAAGATTCCTACTTACTGAAATGGGTGTTACAATAGTGCTTGAATTAGGCAGGTGGAAGACATAGGTGGTTATGTAACTTTCTTCTCATTGCTACCATCTGAAAACTGGTGGGGAAATATTGGCATATGATTTTTTTAGGAAGCAGCATATTAGAACTTTTTCTTTTATTTGAACAGTGAATTTATGATGCCTTTTCAGGCCAATGTCCAGATATTTTATTTTCAAAGACCACCATTTTTATATGGTGAACAGTATTGTTTTTATGGGGCTGTATTGTTTTTAAATGTAGTTTTTATGAAACAATATTCACACACACACACATACTCACACTCATGCACGTGGAAAGAGGGGTTTGAAATTGTTTAAGTGAACAGTTTTGCAAGCAGTTTGTATTTAGTAAGATACTGACAAAAGTGGTAGGAAGGCCGCATTGCAGCCATCTTGTGGACTGGTGAATAAGTTTTTAAAAGGTACTGACTAGTTACCTCAGGGTTAAAGGTCTAAAATTATTTAGGGCTTATAATATAGAGGGTCCCTTTCTTCTGAAGGTGTCAAAGGCATTTACAAACATTAATAAAGTAACCCTCCATCCTGCTGCGAGGTAGACATGTTCTGACTCCCATTTATTCATGAGGACTCTGAATAAATAGTGCTTAAGCAACTTACAGAAAGTCACAAGGAAATTGCTAGCCAAGATAGATATAGGATCCAGGACTCTTCACTTCCAGCCCTGTATCATCCATCCATCCTTTACCAACTTACTCTGACTAGCTTATAGCTGGCAATTGAAGGTTTTAAGAAACAATATACAGCTATAAGTGTTCCTGAGATTCAGCCAGAGCTTTACAGGATGAACCATCATACAATGGAAGCCTGCATTGTGGTTATTTAGTTCCTATTGGCCAGCTATACCATAGTACCAAACTCTAGAGCAAAATGAATATAAGGAAGTTGATATAAGAAAGGAAGGTGAGGAGCAGACGTGAAACTGGTAATCTAAAGTGAAACATTAAGCAGAAAACCTACCAACCAACATGGAACGTGATATAATCTCTATAAATGCCACTTTGGAAATCTGAGAGCCTCCCAGGCTGGAGCAATAGACTTGGGAGGTAAGAAAGCAGCATTTGAAAAGGATAAAAGAAGGGACAATAGGTTCTTAATTCCATAAGCAAATGAGCAGACAGTGAGTGTTTCTCTTTAGGAAAAGTGTAAGGCTACATTCTGCAAATAATGTGTTACTACTATAAATCATATACTTTCTATGATTTATTGGTGTCCTATTTGCTATGTGCATATTGGGACATTTTTCAATTTACTGCTTGGGAAAAAAGTGATTAACAGATTCTATAGGCATACCTCATGGATAAGTTTGTAAATTCTCCATCCCATCAATACCTTTTACATGTGCAGGTATAAATTCAGATCTCTCCCATTTGAGGGGAGAGGAATGCCATCTAATCACAACTAATACAAAATTGACCTAATATAATTTTGCAATTTGACTGCTGTCAAGACATTAAAATATAAATTATATTTTTTTCAAGCAGGGCCTCAGGAAAGTCTATGGTCTCAGCAATTTCCTATTCAAGGTCTGATATCTCTTATCACCTTCACAGTGAAATTAAATAAATCTTTTATTAAATCACTAAGGAGTACATGGCACTAGTCTCAATCTATGTCTGTCTGGAACAAAGCCAGTGTCGTATCCTGCCATGTGATCTCTGCTTTATTATGGAGAGCAAAGTGTCCAGTTCTCAAGTTCTGTGTGCTTCACAGTGCCACAGGATTATAATTCAAACTGTTTTTACACTCTGGCCTCTCATGACTGAGAAAGGAATTGTGTTCCTGCCACCTCAGTGCTCTAAAGTGAGCCATTAAATAGCCTATAAATATTCAAAGTGCATGTGGTATATAAGTCATCAACACTGGGTTCTATTCGATTGAGCCCTGCATTTAACAGTGTTTTTAAAGCTTTTTCAGGTGATTCTTAGTTTTTCGATAGCAGAGAAAGAAAGAAATGTGCTAATACTGTATCAAGGAAAACAAGAGGGTCTGACACTTTAATCAGAGAAGGGTAACAAAGTAAAATGCAGTTTATGAGCTTTAATTTCAGTAAATGCAAACCTATGGGAGGGGAATCAATCAAGAGACAGAATATGACTGAGTGGTAATTTACTAAAGGAAATTGAGAAGGAAAAGATCCTAAAGGTAACAGAAAACAGGAGCCCAGTTTTCAATGGCAAGAGAAAAAAAAAAGAAGACTAATATAGTTCCAAGGAATTACTTGCAAATCTAAGGAAATTACAACCAGTCACTCTAACAAGGCCACACATGAAGTAATTTGTTCAGTGCACTGGCCCTGAAGACAGACATTCTGCTTTAAAAGCAAGTATAGCAAAAGGAAACAAGGCTCATTTAGGGAGCAAGGACTTCAGCAGTGGAGTAGGTTTGGCTCTGAGAAAAGGTATAATTGTGCATAATGCATTGTTATAGTACTTCAAAACCAAAAGTTGGGTCAAACAAGCATCTAAGACAATCCAATTTGACTTATTAGAGAGAGGTTGCCATGAGCAACATTTTAAAAATTGCTTTCTAATTTTGGGTGCCTGCGTAGGAACTGTGGTCACTCAGCATCTTTGAAAAATCATTCCCAAGCTGTCTAAAAATGGGCAGCCAAAATTAGAAAGCACTTGAAAATGTTGGCATACACATAGCCATAATTGGAAATTGATGAGAGGCAGGTTTAGGGTAAACATCAGGAGGGTTTTATAGCTCAAGCTGACACAAAAACAATGTGCACTAAATGAATGATAAAGACTCACTAATGGCCCTATTATATATCGCATATGGGCATATCTGCCATAAGTCAAAAGTGAAAAGGCACAAAGGGTGATAAATATTCTGAAAAATGTATCTCTTTTACATGCAAGGAAAAGCGAAGAACAATATTGCTAAATATTTACTTATCACCCACCAACTTATTAATCATTGTCGCACCAAATACAGCTGACAGTATAGAGTGTGGGCAGGGATATTCTTTACCAGTAAAATGCCAGGAGTGAGACTCATAGGTGAAAAATGCTGTAAGAAAAAGTGGCTCTGCTGTATTATGAGCAGTCAGACACCCAAACATGGGCTGAGATTCCAGAAATATTTATATTCTCTTGCCTTTTTGTTAATTTCCTTCATCCATTTCCCAGTTTTGCCCTGTATTGAAAGATGCTGAAACATTCCAGAATTTGTATTTATGTAGCACCATTATGCTAGCTCTTGCAATGTACTAAGTTCTTGCTCCAACATGAATTAGAATCATAGAGTCATAGGGTTGGAAGAGTCCTCAGGAGGCCATCAAGTCCAATCCCCTGCTAAATGCAAGACCAGTCCAAACTAAATCATCCAAGAGTATTGTTAAGCCAGGACTTAAAATGGAGATGCCACCACCCCTTTAGATAACCCATTCCAGTGCTTCACCACCCTCTAGGGCTTTGTCTACACTACAATCATCTATTGGAAACTATCCGATAGCTTTTTCAGAAGAGGTTTTTTTGAAATTCAGCCCATCTACCCTGGGCCAAATTTTGGAAAAGCCTGCACTTTTGAAAGAGCCCTTCTTCTTCATGGGAGGAGGTAGACACAGCTTCCGAAAAAGCGTGTCTGCTCTTCCGCAAAAAAAAGAAGGAAAAAAAAAAAAAAAAAAAAAAAAAAAGCAGAAAAGCAGACACGTTTCCAGGATGCAGCAGAGTTTTTCTGGGATACCTCTGGTATCCCGGAAAAACCTTGTAGTGTAGACATAGCCCTAGTAAAATAGTTTTTCCTAATATTCAACCTTGAGACCATTGCCCCTTATTCTGTCATCTGTCACTACTGGGAACAGCCTCTCTCCATCCTCTTTGGAACCCCCTTCAGGTAGCTGAAGGCTGCCATCAAATCCCCTCTCATTCTTCTCTTCTGTAGACTAAATAAGCCCAAATCCCTCAGCCCAGGGGTGGGCAATAATCTTTAATGGAGGAGCCACTCCAAGATTTTGGCAAGTGGTCAAGGGCCACACTTCTATGGACTGGGGTGCAGGAGGAGGTGAGGAGTCTGAGAGGAAATTTGGGTGAAAGAGGGGCTATGATCTAGGGCAGGGTCTTAGGGAGTATGATCCAGAAGGGGGTTTGGGTGCAGAAGAGGATTCTGGCCTGAGGAAGGGGCTCTAACACGTGGTTCAAGGTCTGGGAGGGAGTTGTGACCTGGATGATGGGGGTGCAGAGGGTTTGAGTGGTGATCTGGGGCAGGACAATGGGGTGCAGGGAAGATTCTGACCTGGGGGAGGGAGGTAGCAGGGGGTACAGGTTCTGGGAGGGAGTTTGACCTGGGAGAAGAGGGGAAAGGGGCACAGAGGGTTGAGTGGTGGCCTGGGGCAGGTAGAGAGGAGAGAGAGAGTGGGGTATTAGAGGCAAGTTCTGGCAAGGAGGCTCTTTCCTATGCAGCTCCCAGCTAGCAGCCCTGTGAAAACCTTAGGCAGACTGTCTGCTGCAGGCTGCTCACTGCTCCATGTGACTCTACTCTGGGCATGAGGGAAGAGAGGGATGGATGGAGGGAGAATGCTTCCCACGCTGTCTCTGCCCCCAGAAAAATTTCTCAGCTCCTATTGGCTAGAAACTGGCCAATGGGAGCTGAGAGCTTTTGCTGGGGGGTAGGAGCAGCATGCAAAGACTCTCTCCTCCCTCCCATCCATCCACAGCAGCAAGCAGCTGGCTTTTTAGAAAGCATGAGCTGCTCTCTACTTAAGGGCTCCAGAGAAGCAGCAGAGGGCAGGATTCGGTGGCAACCTCTTGCCCATCCCTGCCTCTGCTTCTCCTCATAAATCGTGTGCTCCAGCCCCCTAATCATTTCTGTTGCCTTCCGCTGGACTCTTTTTCAATGTGTCCACATCCTTTCTGTAATGTGGGGCCCAGAATTGGATTCAGTACTCCAGATGTGGCCTCACCAGTGCCAAATGAAGGGGAATAATCACTTCCCTAATTCTGCTGGCAGTGCTCCTACTAATGCACCACAATATGCCATCAGCCTTCTTGGCTACAAGGACTCATTGTTGACTCATATCCAGCTTCTCATCCATTGTAATCTCCAGGTCCTTTTCTGCAAAACTGCTGCTTAACCAGTCGGTCCCTACCCTGTAACAGTGCTTGGGATTCTTCCATTCCCAGTGCAGAACTCTGCACTTGTCTTTGTTGAACCTCATCAGATTTCTTTTGACCCAATCCTCCAATTTCTATAGGTCAGTCTGGACCCTATCCCTGCCCTCCATCGTATCGACCTCTTCCTCTAGCTTAATGTCATCCACAAAGTTGCTGAGGGTGCAATCCATTCCCCTCATCCAGGTCATGGAAATAAGAGACAGCAGACTTTCAGCTGATCAGAGCTCAAAGAAGGCACATTCCAGACTAGTAGTAGAAAAAAAAATACATTAGCAAGTGTGAATTTCTACAGACCACCAAAGGGGCAGTTCCCCCTCTGTAGCTCTGATCAGCTGAGCAGCGCATTGCTGCACGCAAATCTTCCACTTTTGAAGGGCAGGTGCCGATGTCAAATCCAGTGCACACTGCTGCTGCTCACAGTAGGATCATCAAGCAGCATTAGGAGGGATTCTGACCTCTGAAGTCACTGAGACAAGTTTGAATGTCAAAACTTCATTTAAAAAAATGCAGAGTTCTAGATAATATATGGCAAAACAAATGATACGTGTATAGGGAGGGAAACGAGTTTTGTATTTATAGCACAAGACAGCAAGTCGGAAAAATTGAATCTATTACTCATTGGCTATGACACAACCTTCCTGCATGACTCTGGGCAAATCACTTGGATGGGAAAATTTAGACCCAATTTTGGGTATCTGTTTTTGAATGCCCAAACTCGAAGCATCTGAGTAAATTTGGCAGATGATGTGAGTTCTCTCAGCTCCCAGTGAGGTCAACTGCACTTATAGAGAATATTTCATTAATAAGAGAAACAAAGGGACACAAAAAGAAAAATTACAGTCAGCAAAGTTAATGACAATAAGGAGAGGGTCTAGGTATATTTGGAACAAAAATCCTAATGACATTGGCCCATCACTACATACATGTGGTAGAATTATCAATAATGCTGAAGGCCCAAATGTTCAATGCATATTTCTGTTTAGTATTTGGGAAAACAGATAATGTAGGATAGGATATATCCTAACACTATGTTTCATTAGTACATCAGAAGGATATTAAGACAGTAACTAGTTATGTTAGGCATTTCTAAACCCAGCAGGTCTGGATAACTTATATCCAACAGTATTAAAAGAATCAGCTGAGGAGCATGCTGGATTTTTAATGAATATTTTTAATAAGTCTTGGTACACTGGAAGTTACAGAAGACTGGAAGAAAGCGAACGTTATGTCAGTATTTAAAAGGGGTAAACGGGATCACCTAGGGGGTTGAGAGAATTCCCTGGGCAAGGTGGGGGAGTGGCTCTGTGGTCCCAAAGGAGGCAGAGCTTGGGGTGCAATGGGTGGGGCTAGCCTCCCCGCCCTCAGCTTTTCAGTACCATGTGGAGTTCACTATCTTGGGCTCCAGTAGCAACTTAAAGGACCCAGGGCTCCAGCTACTACTGCTGCTGTAGCAGCAACAGCGGCCCAGAGGTCCAGGCCCTTTTGAATCATCAGGCCCCAGAGAAGTTGCCCTCTTTAACCATTGGTGGGCCTGGGATCATCTGAGTAATTATAAACCTGTCAATCTGTCTTTGATCCCAGGCACGATAATAGAGCGGCTGATACAGGACTTGATTAATAGAGAATTAAAGAAGGATGATATAATTAATGCCAATCAACACTGATTTATGCAAAACAAATCCTGACAAACTAATTGGATATCTCATTTCTTAAATAAGATTAAAAAATTAGTTAACAAAAGGTAATAGTGATGACATTGTGTGTTTAGACTTCGTAAGGCTTTTGACTTGGTACCACATCTTTAGATTAAATCAAAATATAAAAATAACATGGTGTACATAACGTGGAATAAAAGTTTGCTGAGAGGTGTGATCATTAGAAAGACAAGGTGAGTGAAGTAATATCTTTTATTGGACCATCTTTTGTTGGTGAAAGAGACAAGCTGTTTTAGCTAAGCTTGTCTCTTTCACCAACAGAAATTGGCCCAACAAGAGAGAGTCTCTCACCCATCTTGTCTGTGGCACCTTAAAGACTAAGAGTACATCTACATGTCTACAATAATGAGCTTTATTCCAAAATAACATAGTTCGCATCACACTACAAGCTGTTATTTCGACAATGTCAAAATAATGTTGAGCTGGAAGGCTTCTTACTCCAACTCCTGTAACCCTCATTTTACAAGGGGTAAGGAAAGTCAGAGGAAGAGTGCTCTCTCTCTCAGACTTCCTTCTGTGTAGACAGCACCAAAAGCTGAAATAAACTATTTCGACTTCAACTATGCAATTGACATAGCTCAAGTTGTATAGCTTATTTCGGCTTTTGTGTAGATGTGCCCTAACAGATTTGAGCATAAGCTTTCATGAGTATAACTTCTGATGAAATGTTTTTTACCCATGAAAGCTTATGCCTCAATAAATTGTTAGTCTTTACGGTGCCAGAGGACTCCTCCTTGTTTTTGCAGATCCAGACAAACACAGCTACCCCCTCAGGCTTGTCATCCACCTTGTTTTTCTATTATCATGGGACCCATATGGCTACAACCATATTGCAAATAATGGTAGTGCTCAAAATATAACTAAATAGGGACTCGACGAATGGAAGAGTTTCTAGTTGGGTCCCTGTGGAACTCTTTCTTGGTTCTGAGCTATTCAACATTTTTAATCAATGAGCTGGAAGAAAGCACAAAATTATCACGGATAAAAGTTTTCAGGGACACAATCAAAAGAGCGTAATTAATGAAGAGGACAGGTCATTGACAGAGTGATCTGGATTGCTTGGTAAGAAAAGTACAAGCAAATAATTTGTTATAATATGGTTAAATATAAATGTGTACATCTAGGCACACAGAATGTAGGCCATATCTACATGATGGGGGATTTTATTCTGGGAAGCAGTGACTCTGAAAGAGATGTACGAGTCATGGGAGGTAATCAGCTGAACATAAGCTCCCAGTATGGCATGGTGGCCAAAAGGGCTAATGTGATCCTTAGATGCATTAACAGGGAATAGTGACTAGGAGTAAAGAAGTTATTTTGTGTCTGTATTTGGCACTGTTGCAACAGTTGCTGCAATACTGTGTCTAGCTTAGGTATCCACACTTCAGGAAGGATATTGATTAACTAGGTTCAGAGAAGAGCTATTGGAGGATTAAGTAAGTAGTAGACATGCCTTATAGACTCAAATAATTCAACTTATTTCTCTTAAAAAACATTTTAAGGGGCAATTCATTATAGTCAATAAGTATCTACATGGTGAACAAATATTTGATTCTTCTGTCTATCAGACAAAGGTATGTAAGCAGGGGCTGAACTGCTGCTTGCTAAAAGCCAGCTAAAAGGAGAGAGCTGCCCTGGGCATGGGTGTGCCCACTACAATTGTTTAGCTCTGCAAGTTAATTAATTGTTGATATGTAAATACAGCTCATGCCAGGAGGACGACGGAATCCGAGGTGTGGTTATATAAATCCAACTGAGTCAGGGCTGATGGAGGATCAGTGTTGGAATGGAACATGGTGTATTGTAAATAATTTGGGGCTATTATGGGGATCACAAATCATGCTACCCCTAGATGTGAGAACTGTAAAACATGACACCAGTGCTTGCAGGAGAGACACCATCATTGTAAGAGGTCTCTGAGGAACAAGCCTCCCCCCTTCCAGAGTTGAGTGGACTGAGCTGGGGGGAAGGGTTAAAGGGCTTGAGTCAGCCTGCTTCATACCTGCCAGGTGTGAGCTGTAAGACTGGCCCAACCTTCCCCTTTCCCTCTTTGTTTTAAGGACAGACCTAAAGCAGACTCCATGGCTGTGTCTACACTGGCAGCTTCTTGCGCAAGAACATCTTGTGCAAGAGTTCTTGTGCAAGTCGTCTTGCGGAAGAAAACGTCCACACTGGCATGTGCTTTTGTGCAAGAGCATCCATGGCAGTGTGGATGCTCTCTTGCTCAAGACAGTTCTGACGGCCTTTTTAGCCATAGGGCTTTCGTGCACAAGAAATCCCTGCCCAGCATCCACACTGCTCTCTTGCTCAAGAGCTCCTGCACAAGCAGGCTTACGCCTGTTAAAAAAAGAGCATAGCTCTTGCACAAGGAGCCCTCTCTTACAACGCTGTACTGTAAATCTTCTTGCTCAAGAGCAGGCGGGCCGTGTGGACGCTTTGCAGATTCTTGCACAACAGCAGCTGTTCTTGTGCAAGAACCTGCCAGTGTAGACATAGCCCATGAGGAGTCTTTGCTAGTCCAGTGGAAGCTGGAAACCTTTGCCAATCTAGGTGGTGGCTAAAGAGTTGAAATCACTAAGGCTGTGTCTACATTGGCAAAATCTTGCCAGATCACTGAGACAAGACAAGGATTCTCAATTGATTCTAGTCAGCTCTGCCTTTAAACACTGGGGCTGCATCTACACTGGCATGATTTTGTGCAAATACTTTTAATGGAAAAGTTTTTCCGTTAAAAGTATTTGCTCAAGAGAGCGTCTATATTGGCATGTGCCTTTGCGCAAAAGATTTGCTTTTGCGCAAAAGCATCCATGCCAGTGTAGACGCTCTCTTGCACAAGAAAGCTCCGATGGTCATTTTAGCCATTGGACTTTCTTGCACAAGAAATTAATGTTGTTGTCTAAACTGGCCCTCTTGCGCAAGAGGGCTCATCCCTGAGTTGGAGCGTCAGAGTATTTGCGCAAAAACCACTGATTTTGTACATTACCAGGTCAGTGTTCTTGCGCAAATATTCACGGCCAGTGTAGACAGGCGGCAAGATTTTGCACAAAAGTGGCCGCTTTTGCGCAAAAATCTTGCCAATGTAGACACAGCCTGTATGTAAAGTGTCACATATAATTGAGGATTCCCAAATAGACTCTACACCACCAGAAATAAAACCTGTTTTCATCTTCTGTGACTTTCAGTTAGATGTGAATCACGATCCTCTGCTTAGTGTTCAAGTTATGGTAGACCCTAAGCCAGGTCATATTAAGTTCAGGTCTTTTACCTTTTAATCATACAAAATGGATAACAACATTTCATTCTCCCAGTTCCAAGTCTTAAGTGAATTTCAACCCAAAAGAGCCAAAATTGATCACCTTGACACAGCAAGTGTGTCTACCGATCTCTGTGGCAAAGTACAGTAAAACTCTAATAGTCCGCAATCCAATAGTCCTGCACTCCTGATAGTCCGGCATCAAAATGTCAGGAGCCTAGTGAGTGAGCTTCGGCAAAAAATGAGTCACAAGGTAGCAGCAGCTGAACTGAGCAAAAAGGGTAAAAAAGGCTTTAAAAAACTAAAACATTACAGTATACTGTATACAGTATGTACAATA
Source organism: Pelodiscus sinensis (assembly GCF_052426305.1). Taxonomy (NCBI): domain Eukaryota; kingdom Metazoa; phylum Chordata; order Testudines; family Trionychidae; genus Pelodiscus; species Pelodiscus sinensis. Next base: position 60,716,788 of record NC_143053.1, on the reverse strand, counting down.
AAAAGGGTTAAGAACACTTTTTATACAGTATATAATGTATACATTTTATATATATATATATATACACACACACACACACACACACACACACACACACACACACACACACACACACACACACACACACATATATATATATATATATATATATATATATATATAAAACATCTTATAGTACCTCCTGATAGTCCGGCATATCTGATAATCCGGCACCACCTAGGTCCCATAGGTTCCAGATTATCGGAAGTCTACTGAAGGTAGGTCTATATAAGGTCTGCTCATGAAGCCTTTTCCTACAGTTAATTAACAGATGGCAGTAGATAGCTCATTCAGACCACTGGCTGATGATAGTTAGTCACCCTGACCAGTCATTAACCATAGTCATGGACTCACCCTACTCTCCATTGTCTCTATGATTCTCTGATGACCTGTGACAAAAAAGAAACGTGGAAAGGGAAACTGAAGGGAGAGACCTCTCTAAATTCACCAAAGAGCAGTATTGCCAACCCAAAAATCACAAGGAACGCCTACACAAAGTTATGAGACTGGTCTATAAATCATAAGATTTTTTAAAAATAAAACATGTTGGGTTTTTATTGGCCTTTTGTTTCTTGAGTATTTAGGGTTCATGTTTTAAAGCTTTCCTCCTTAGCTGTAAGGCCCAGAAGTATAGAGAACTTTTTTTAAATGAAAGCTGAGATTCCTACATAATCAACTGACTCCAGGCCTTTAGAAAAACACCAAATGTTTTGAGACTCATAGTAAAACAATGGAGGAATTCTTGTGAGCCCATGCTTTGCCCAAAGTATAAATAAATAAAACAAAAAACAATATCTTCTCCACTAAACATCCTAATGAGAAACTGCAAATGGTAAACTGAATTCAACGGCTCCTGATATGAATAGGTATCAACCTAGTTTTTCATATTTGAGCTGGGTTACCAGGAATCATACATGACAATATGAAATCTTTCCACTCTCAAGTCAGCATATTCACAAAGCACCTATAATTTTGATCCATGCATTTATTGGATAGTGAAAGAGCAAGGAGGGGAATTCGTGTAGATAAAGGTTCACATTATTAAAAAAGCCTGAAGGAATTAGGACTGGGCTCCTACATCTCATGTTCAGAACTGACTAGAACACTTATGACCAGATTTTCAAAGGTGTGTAAAGATCAGATAGATATCTTTGAAGATCCGAGTTGGCAACTGTCTTTTTAGGAGCTTAATTACCTTTGAAAATCTGAGCTTAGATTTCCAAGTCCAATTATCAAAAATGACTTGAGTCACTCTAGTGCTTTTGAAAATTTTAAATGGGAGCCTAAAGAGACAAAAGGCAGGAGATATGGTATACCTTTTAAAAACGCGTGACATCTATTTTTAACTAAATTTTATATTATTTTTCTCCCAGGGGCAACTGATCCCTCCGGCCCCCTCACTACGCAACGTCCCCCTCCCCCGCAGATCTATCCTCTTATGCATGTGCAAGATCTGAGAGAGCCATCCCATGAATCTGCAGTTAGTGTCTGTGGTGCCTGCTTCTGGGTGGTGTCTCAATGCTGCCACATTCACCTCCAAAGAGGGGGCTTCCCAAAGCAGGCCCTTGCTGCTGACCCCCAAGAGATCTACAGGTCCAGTCTCCTTTCAATGGGCCCACTTCCCAGGGCTCATTGATCTTGGATCTGGCTTCCATCCCCTCTTCAATCCCCATCAGAACTATTGTGCCCTCCTGGCTTAGGAAAAGAATAAACAGGAGGATTGAAAATTAACCGGCCCAGTCTCACGTCCCCTAGGCAGAGAATGATCCATCTACATTAGGCCCCAGCTGGAGCATCATGTCCAGTTCTGGGCACCACATTTCAGGAAACATGGAGAAGCTGGAGAAAGTCCAGAGAAGATCAACACAAATGATGAAAGGTCTAGAGAACATGAGATATAAGGCAAGGCAGAAGAAATTGGCCTTGTTTACCTTGGAAAAGAGAAGACCGAAAAGGGACTTGAGAGCAACTTTCAAGTATCTAAGAGAATATCATAAGGAGGAGGAAGAAAAATTGTTCTGCTTGGCCTCTAAGATTAGGATGAGAAGCAATGGGCTTAAATTGCAGATATTTAAAACAAGGTTAGACAGACACCTGTGAGGGATGAGCTAGGGCAACTCAACTTCGGAAGCCCCAGGGGCCACACTGATACTTACAGAACATGCTGAGGGCCTCAACTTAAGTGTGGCTGTATATGCAAGCAAATATATACAAATAGCTTCTCTCACACTGACAGGCATGAATACAAAGATTAAGGCAAGACTACACAACACACAGTCCCCATTTGTCAGTTCTGCTGATAGTAATAAAATGCAATATTTACCCAATTTTTACCCATGTGACAGCACTTTGAGAGGAACGACAGTCCAAGAATTTAACTACTAAAACACATATCAACAGAAGATCATTACACTGACTACTTTTTTGCTTTGGCTCCCACTTGCCGGCCACGTGTTGATCCCCACAAACCCAAACTGCACCGCAGGGCACAAACAAACTGGCCATGGGCAACATACTAAGTTATTAATAAATATTTTATAAACCTTTACCTTTTCTCTCTGCTGCCATGTCTCCTCTCCTTGCTTCATCATCTCCCCTAGTGCCTGCTGCCCCCCAACTCCTCACCCTCCTCTGCTGTCCTGACTCCTGCCCTTCTCACTGCCCTCCTAAGACCTGCCCCCCTCCACCAGCCCTTCTCTCCCCCCTGTGCCCACTCCTCCAGTAGCCCCACTCTGATCATGTGAGCTACCCCTCTTCTAACACCTCTCTCTACTCACCTGCTCTGCCTCTCTCCTCTGGTACTGGTAGCTCCCCTGAAGGTGTCTGCCCTTCTGCTTCACCCCCAGAATCCTCTGGCACCTGCAACCTTCCATTAGCCCTGCACCCGCCTCGTGCCTCCCCCTTCCTTTACTGCCCCTGCCCCCTTTTTTCCTGATGCCCATCACCTCACCACTCTCTGCCCCCATTCCCCTCATGCCCCTGTGCCCTCACACATGCCTTGCTCCTTCCCCACCTTTCTCATTCCCACCCCTTCTTTCAAGCCTTCTCCCAGCACCTCCCCCTTCAGCCCTCATGCCCTTCCCCTCTCCTCTCCTAGCATCAGCCTGCCCCCCTTCCCACTGACACCTCCCCTCCTGCCCTTTTCCTCATTGTCTTCACTTGGCCCCCTGGCATTTGTCTTTCCTCCACCCTGTCTCTTGGTACCTTCCTCCAGCCTTAAGCCGATTCAGCCAGCCCCGCTCCCCTGCACCCAGAAGTCGTCTCTCTCGGGTATTCATGTATTCTAGAAGCCAAGTTAAGCCCAAAAATTGTGTTTAAAGATGGTTATTGATCCAATAGCACCCAAAAGTAGCCAGAAAGTTGTATATCTAGAATACTATGCTCTTTCTGTCAGGCTTAGACCCTTCTATAGAATTAGTGCCTGTATATTGACCTTCTCAGAGGAAACTTCAAAAAAATAAAAATTAGACTGAGTTAGAGCCAATGTACTCCCCCAATAAGATCTGAAAGCTCCCTACCAAATGATTCAGATTAAACTGAAAAATGGGAAATTGAATGGAGCTGTACTGACTGAGGGGCTGAATTTTCCACAGGTTGTCAATCCCAAAGGTAAGTTGGAGTGAGTGGAGATGAAGAAAATTTGCTGGAGCTTGCCCCAGAGATACATTGAAAAACAGATGTAGCCTTTTAGTTGCTTTAAAATGTGCCAGAGACCAATTCAGCTCTATGGATCAGAGGATACCAGTATTTCTGCAATGCATCTCTTCAAGTGTGCTGAGCAAAGCTCCCAGGCACCTGAGGATCCAGACCAGCATCTCCACCTTTACTATTGTCTTCCCCCTAGTTCATGTTGTCTGGTTCCTCTGTTTACCTCCTACCTTTCATTCCTTGTTAATCCTATCATTTTTCCTTTTTTTTTTTTTAATCCTGTCCCATCTATTTCATTGTCTGCCTTTTTCTCCATTTCCTCTGCTCTATCCACCCTGTCTCTTGGTACCTTCCCCTTTCTTCCCTCCGCCCCCCTCCGCACAAGCCTCTTCCCCTCCCGCCCAAGCCCCTTCCTATCCCAGCCCTTCCTCCTAGTCCCCCCTCCCCTATCTTCTGCCTTCTGTGGGGCCGGACTCAGAACTGCATGCGCCTCCACCTTTTCAGTTTTAAAATCCCGGGGGTTACCCTGCTCACCGACAAATGCCGTGCATGGCAGCAGCAGCCGGCAGCATGAGCAGGAAAGGGGGAGCTGAGCTAAGCCAAGCCAAGGGAGCTGACTTCCGGGTGCAGGGGCGTGTGGTCCCCTTAGGCGTGGGGCCCGATTCGGCCAAATTGGCCGAATCGGCTTAAGGCCGGCCCTGGGGGCTTAGCTCATGTTTGGGCTATGAACTCTGTGGTATTTTCCCAAGTTAATGCCATGTGACTTCTCTCTGTTTCATTAAATGTTTCTTTCCTACACTCAGTCTCTGTGCTGGCGAGTGGGGAAGCATTGCCTCTCAGAGGCACCCAGGGGTGTGTGAATTTCCCAGGTTACTGGGTGGGGGCTCGAGCTGGTTCTGTGTGAGATGGACCTCTAGATATTGAACCCAGCCTTGGTTGTTGCCAGGCCTACCCAACAGAAGGTTTACAGGTATAACACAATCTAGTCTCTTGAAGTTGCCGCTAGACAAATTCAGATGGGAAACATAGGTAAACTTTTAAATAATGAGTATAATTAACCATTGGAACAATTTACCGATGGTCATGGTGGTCATTATTGACTATTTTTCAATCAAAATCAGATATTTTTCTAGAAGGCATGTTCTAGGAATTAATTGTGGGAGGCATTCTACAGCTTGTGTTATACAGTTGAGCCAGACTAGATATTCACAGTTGTCTACTTTAGCCTTGGAATACACAGAGGAATCTCCAGACTCCCTATACCCGTGGTCCCCGCCATGGCACCCGCGGGGGCATTTCAATGCGCCCGCCAGGTGCTCGGGGCTGGCCTGGCCCCGGGCATATGGCGCACTGGCGCTTGCGGGGGGGAGCGCGCTTGGCGGGGGGAGCGCCGGGCGCGCAGCACTCGGTGGGGGGGAGCGCCGGCCCCGGACACGTGGCGGGGGGGAGCGCCGGCCCCGGACACGCGGCGGGGGGGAGCGCCGGCCCCGGGCGCGTGGCACTCGGCGGGGGGGGGGGGGGGACGCGGGCGCGGGGCGGGGGGGGGGGGGGAGCGCCAGCCCCGGGCGCGCGGCACTCGGCGGGGGCCCTGCCCCCAGGCACGCGGCTGGGGGGGGCTGCCCCCGGGTGCGTGGCAAGGGGGGATCCTGCCCCCGGGCGCCCGGCGGGCAAACGGCCACGCCCCCTGGCGCCCGACAACCTAAAAAGGTTGGGGACCACTGCCCTATACTATGCTCATTCCTCCAGTAAGGTGGGAAACTGAAGCACAAGTCAACCCAATTTAGGCTTAAACAATATTTAACTTTATTTATAAAGTTTTAGACCATTGTCACTGACTGTTTCTGATCATATATATATATATGATAGATAATAAGACAGATATTATGGAACAAGTAGGACCCAAGTTACTAAATTCTGATGTACCAGAAAGCTTTCTACTTCATGATAGTCATTTTAGTCTCTGGATCACTATTCTCCAACTTTGGCCCTTGTTCATTTGGGGGGTTTTATATATTAAATTTGTCCTACTACATCATCTATCATTTCACATACCCCATTATACATTTACCCAAACTGTCAATTTTTCATTCTCCATTTTATGTTAATATAAATAATTAATATTACATTATCTACCCTACCATTCAACATATATTGTCACAAAAACATTAATATATAGCCTCTATTTTTACTATTAAGCCATTTTTAACTATTATAGCTCAATACCTGTGTATCATCCCAAATTATTTAACACAACCTTAATTTTCTTATTTAAATAAAAGGTTCTAAAAAAACCCCACCATGACCTAATGTCAGCAAATTCATATCTTTTCTAAACAACGAGTTTCAGGGAACTTTTTGCTCAAACCTAACCTATATTGCCAAATCATTCTTCAGTTACCCCAGAAAAGCCTGGCCAGCAATTTTGCCTGCACTTCTAAAGATGGTTATTCAGTTGCCAGTTATTTAAGGCCTCGTTGTTTAATTGTTCCCCAATGCTTCAAACCATACTCTTTCAAAATGAGTCCCTTGGTAGCTAAAATGCGTTCGTGAGCATAGGCACCCCAAATGACTGGACATTTTTGAACACTGAATTTCCACTTTTGTTTCCTGCTTATTATACTGGAGTTTTGAAAGGAGGATATAAGGGGAAAAGTTTGAATGTGGCTAGAGTAAAACCTTTTTCATGTCAGGAATGGTTGTCAATCAGGATAGCAGAGGAAAGCAAAGTTACAAATGAATTATGCATGGTCATCCCTATGGAATGAAAATAAGAAATATATTACATTGCCTACCAATACATATTATGTTTAATGATACCATGGCCAAGAAAGGATTTCTCTACAGCAAATGTAGATGTAAAGTTTTTACTAATATGATTGTAGGGATATTATAATTTATTGCATTGTTCCCATCAGCTAGGTTTAAATATAGAAGAGAGAAATTAATGTACATGTTTCTGAAGGAGACAGACCCCGGGAAAATGCTTAGAAATAATCTGAAATGTGACCACAGTATCTTTATTTTGTATCTAAAGGCATCATCCCAGTCAATGAACCTCTGTGAAAGATTAATGTAGTTTGAACTTTTATTGAGGAATATCATTCGTGTACTGTCACATTTAGCACAAATGGTGCTTCAGTCACAGTTCAGTAATATTCCAGCATATTATTTCCAAGGCATTTGAGAGTTTAGAGAATTATTGAAGGGCACACTGTACTCATTTGGTACTAAGGCAGAGTGCAGTTGCAGTCTCCATATGATTTCAGCAAATGGAATCATTGTTAATTTCATTGTACATAGCAAAATAGTGGTGATAATAACCCAGATGAAATATCCCACTGGAGAAAAGAGATGGGATATGGTGCTCTATGAGATCTCCACTTAAAATTCTAGAGGCACTATGGGAATGAGAAGAATTAGACTTAATGACTATGTATTCTATAAAAAGCTAGCCTAATTTTTTTAAAACAAACAATATGTCTCAGAATATCTTTATTTCAATTCTGTGAATGTGCTGCAGATAAAAAAAAATTTCAAGTCCTACAAAAATCACTTGTCAGAAGACAGATTCAGATATTTCAATTTGGGAATCACAATTTGTATTAAATACATTTCTGGCTGATCCTGAAAATAAAGACTAAACCCAAGATTTGAAACAGATGTCCAGTAGTTGTGTTTACACTCCAACCTTACACTTTATAATAGAACTTGTCTATTATTTCAACAATACAACAAATGTAGTTCCTTTTCTAATAGTTAAATCATTCACAAATTGAGTCCGATTTCTGCAAATGTGTTTGTTATTTCTGAGTATTCATTGCACAGTTTAAGCAAACATATTTTAGCCTATCAGTTGTTTCCCCCAGCATATCTGTGGTGTGTGACAGGTAAACTATATCACTTGGGATTGCTTCTGTTCTCTGATTGGATGACAATCCTTTAAAATAGAATGACAACAATGAGCAGGGACTAAAAAATACTATTATTTGTACACAAATATCCATCTTAGTACTTGTATTGCTGTGCTCACCATAACATCTGAAAGCCTTTTTCACACGCAAATACAGTTATTCCTATAACAACAATAGCCATTCCTCGCATTTTCATGCAAACTAAAGTATTTTGTGGCCTATACATTAAAACTAAAGGATTTTAATGTATAGGTCACAAATATGTTGAACCAAAAAGTCATCAAGAATTCAGAGGGATATTTTCACCTACTGCTTTTGCAACTGTGGATCAGACACAAATCAGTCCTGCTGATGTCACTGATTATTAAGGTAACACTTAGGTGCAGTAATTTTTATGAAAAGTTATTGGAAGGCTATAGTCAGAGTCAAAAGTACTAAAAATACATACACTTTTAAAAATTCAAAAGCTGTGGGTACAGGTTTGTACTCTATGCTCTTTGATTTTGTAATATTTAGAAGCTTGTCTATGCAGGTCCATTTAAGCAAAGTTGGGGTCCTCTCCCCAAAGAGACAAGTATCAGAGGGGTAGCTGTGTTAGTCTGAATCTGTATAACCAACTAGAAGTCCTGTGGCACCTTATAGAGTAACAGATTTATTGGAGCATAAGCTTTCGTGGGCAAAGATCCACTTTGTCAGATGCACCCAAAGAGATGACATTAGTCACCCACAAGAGAAGGGGAGACATAGGAAAGGTGCAGAATTTGGCAGCTTTGGAGAACAGCATGGGTGGTGGGTGAACCTATGGCTAGAGGGGGTAAGCCCTAACCCCACCTTTCTGCCCAAGGCACCACCCTCAATGGGAGCAAAGCCCCACCCTACCATAGGGGCAGGCCTCTAGCCTCCCACATAGGCCTCTCTGGCACTGGACCACAAGGAGGGTAAGTGGCACAATTCCAATTCATCTGATGAAGTGGGTTTACCCATGAATCATAGAATCATAGAATCATAGGACTGGAAGGGACCTCGAGAGGTCATCGAGTCCAGCCCCCCGCCCTCAAGGCAGGATCAAGCTCCGTCTACACCATCCCTGACAGATGTCTATCTAACCTGTTCTTAAATATCTCCAGAGAGGGAGATTCCACCACCTCCCTTGGCAATTTATTCCAATATTTGACCACCCTGACAGTTAGGAATTTTTTCCTAATGTCCAATCTAAACCTCCCCTGCTGCACTTTAAGCCCATTACTCCTTGTCCTGTCCTCAGAAACCAAGAGGAACAAATTTTCTCCTTCCTCCTTGTGACACCCTTTTAGATATTTGAAAGCCGCTATCATGTCCCCCCTTAATCTTCTTTTTTCCAAACTAAACAAGCCCAGTTCATGAAGCCTGGCTTCATAGGTCATGTTCTCTAAACCTTTAATCATTCTTGTCGCTCTTCTCTGTACCCTTTCCAATTTCTCCACATCTTTCTTGAAATGTGGCGCCCAGAACTGGACACAGTACTCCAGCTGAGGCCTAACTAGTGCAGAGTAGAGCGGCAGAATGACTTCACGAGTTTTGCTTACAACACACCTGTTGATACAACCTAGAATCATATTTGCTTTTTTTGCAACAGCATCACACTGTTGACTCATATTCAACTTGTGGTCCACTATGACCCCTAGATCCCTTTCCGCCATGCTCCTTCCTAGACAGTCGCTTCCCATCTTGTATGTATGGAACTGATTGTTCCTTCCTAAGTGGAGCACTTTGCATTTCTCTTTATTAAACCTCATCCTGTTTACCTCCGACCATTTCTCTAACTTGCTAAGGTCATTCTGAATTATGTCCCTATCCTCCAAAGAAGTCGCAACCCCACCCAGTTTGGTATCATCTGCAAACTTAATAAGCGTACTCTCTATCCCAATATCTACATCATTGATGAAGATATTGAACAGTATGGGTCCCAAAACAGACCCTTGAGGAACTCCACTTGTTATCCCTTTCCAGCAGGATTTAGAACCGTTAACAACCACTCTCTGACTACGGTTATCCAGCCAATTATGCACCCACCTTATCGTGGCCCTATCTAAGTTATATTTGCCTAGTTTATCAATAAGAATATCATGCGAGACCGTATCAAATGCCTTACTAAAGTCTAGGTATATGACATCCACCGCTTCTCCCTTATCCACAAGGCTCGTTATCTTATCAAAGAAAGCTATCAGATTAGTTTGGCATGACTTGTTCTTCACAAACCCATGCTGGCTATTCCCTATCACTTTATTACCTTCCAAGTGTTTGCATATGATTTCCTTAATTACCTGCTCCATTATCTTCCCTGGGACAGACGTTAAACTGACCGGTCTATAGTTTCCTGGGTTGTTCTTATTCCCCTTTTTATAGATGGGCACAATATTTGCCCTTTTCCAGTCTTCTGGAATCTCCCCTGTCTGCCATGATTTTTCAAAGATCATAGCTAAAGGCTCAGATACCTCCTCTATCAGCTCCTTGAGTATCCTGGGATGCATTTCATCAGGACCTGGTGACTTGCTGACATCTAACTTTCCTAAGTGATTTTTAACTTGTTCTTTGTGTATCCTATCTTCTAAACTTACCCTCTCTCTGCTTGTATTCACTACGTTAGGCACACCTCCAGACTTCTCGGTGAAGACCGAAACAAAGAAGTCATTGAGCATCTCCGCCATTTCCAAGTTTCCTGTTACTGCTTCTCCCTCCTCACTAAGCAGTGCCCTAATAAATCTGTTAGCCTAAAGTGCCACCGGCTTCCTCATTGTTTTTGCAGATACAGACTAAACACAGTTACCCCTCTGAGACGGTTACCAATGTTGACATTATTGTATAACTAAAGAGAAGTAAGTGGTGGGGGGAGTCACCTCAGCTTAAAGGTCCTCAGTAAGCCTCTATCATATCCCCCCTACTCATCTCTTTTCCAAGTTGAAAAGTCTCTGGCTTATTTATCTTTCCCCATATGGTAGCCATTTCATACCCTTAATCATTTTTGGAGTCCTTTTCTGAACCTTTTTCATTGCCAATGTATCTTTTTTGAGATGAGGCAACCAGATCTGCGTGCTGTATTCAAGATGAGGGCGTACCATGGGTTTATATAAAAGCAATAAGATAGTCTCGGTCATATTCTTTATCACTTTCTTAATGATTTCAACATTCGTTTGCTTTTTTGACTGCACATTGAGTGGATGTTTTCAGAGAACTATCCAAAACGACTCCAAGTTCTCTCTCTTGAGAGATAACAGATAATTTATCCCCATCATTTTATTTGTGTAGTTGAGATTATGTTTTCCAATATGCATTTGCATTTATCATCACTGAATTTCATCTGGCATTTTGTTTCCCAGTACCTAGTTTTGTGAGATCCTTTTGAAGCTCTTCACAGTCTGCTTTGGACTTCGCTATCATCAGCAGTTTTGTATCATCTGCAAATTTTGCCACCTCACTGTTATGCCCCTTACTCCAAATCTTTTATGAACATGTTTAATAGGATTGGTCCCAGTACAGACCCCTGGGGGACCCCACTAGTTCCCTCTCTATATTCTTAAAACTGACCATTTATTTCTATCTTTTAACCAGTTAACAGTCCATGAGAGGACCTTCCCTCTCATCCCAGGATGGCTTACTTTCGTAAGAGCCTTTGGTGAGGGATCATGTCAAAGCCTTCATAGAAAACTAAGCACACTATATCCACTGGAACCCTCTTGTCCACACATTTGTTGACCTCCTCAAAGAATTCTAGTAGATCAATGAGGCATGATTTCCCTTTACAAAAACCACGTTTACTCTTCCCCAACAAATTATGTTCACCATGGCTACGTCTACACTGCAGGCTTTTTTGCACATTAACCGCTGTTCTTGAGCAAAAACTTGTGGAGCATCTACACTTCACGCACATTCTTGTGCAAGTAAATTTACAGTAAAGCATCAAAAAAGAGGGCTTCCTGTGCAAGAGTTATTCCTCTCTCCACAAGGAATAAGCCCTCTTGCGCAAGAGCTCTTGCACAAGAAAGCAGTGTGGATGGGCAACAGGAGTTTCTCGCGCAAGAAACCCCTATGGCTAAAATGGCCATCAGAGCTTTCTTGCACAAGAGAGCATCCACACTGCCATGGACGCTCTTGCGCAAAAGCATATGAAAGTGTGGACGTGCTCATGCACAAGAATTTTTGCCCAGAAACTCTTGTGCAAAACAGTTCTTGCACAAGAAGCTTGCAGTGTAGACATAGCCCACGTGTCTGACAATTCTATTCTTTACTATAGTTTCAACCAATTTGCCTGGTACTGAAGTTAGACTTACTGGGGCACCGCCATCTTTCCTGCCATCACACAGAGTAAGTAAGTAGCCCCCCATCCCAACCCTTTCCCCTCTCCCAGCATTTGGTCTCAGTGCCAGAGTGAGGGGGATAGCCCCTGGCAGCTGGGGAGGCTATGGGGAGAGAAAAGGCCTGTGCTATTTGGGACCCTCGGCCCTGAGCCCCTCTTCATCCTCCAGTCCTCACTTCTACACCCCAGCTTCCTGCACTCTCCTATCCCCAAAGCTCTGCCCTGAATCCTGCACCCACCACACTGCCAGTCTCCCAGCCTTGAACAACCCAAGCAATGCCGGGTAAGTCTTCTCTCCTCCCATTCTGAATAGCAAAGAATAAAGTCAACAACTGAGATTAAAAACCTTGGATTTGAGCACCTTTGATCTAGAAATTGATTATTAAGATTCTTAGGAATGTTTATTAAGTAGTTTATTAAGTTTAGAAAAGTGATGAATTACTAGGGCTCACTACGACAGTATGTTTTGTAGAAGTTATAAAAAGACTAGAAAATACAATATACTTTCAAGTCCAACCCCTGAAGCCATCTTGAGGAATGTTTTTCAGGACATCATTTCTCCCCGAGAGGTGAGCAACTGGTCACTGCAAACCTGCTGTTGATTACTCAGTACCATTCCAGATTTTAGGTAAATATTTGGGATGTTCTACAACAATTGCTTACATCTGTGTGTGTTTCAATATAATACATTGTAGTTTTAGATAAAGTATCAGTGCAAGTTAGATTGCTCTATCAGACAGAATTTCTGTGTTCCCACTGATTTATTCGTGCCATCATCTAGAATGAAAAAGATAACTCTGCTGTGAGGTCTGAAAATCTTGGGTAACACCTTGGCAAAAATTTCTTGGGACAACCTGGCAAATCCCAGTATTACTATATTCAAGGTCCTATATCACACAGCCCCTGTCAATATCTCTGGCCTAGTCATCTTTGGCATTACCTGGCCTTTTCTGTTCCACTAATGATGTCAGTCTTAATAACCTGCTTAACTTCTGTCATCAAGCCTCTCTATATCTTCTCCCAGGTTCCCATTATATTTGGAATGTCCTCCCTCCTGTTCAACCAAACCACTTACTCTGAACTCATCCAAATGCCTCCCACAGACTCACTTCTAGCATTACATCTGGAAGCACAGAGATAAATGCAATGATGTGCATGTGCTTCACTGAACTGAGAGACTATGTTATCTTACTGGTGTCATCCTTCCCCCCTCCACCCACCTCCAACCCCCTTTACCTGCTTATGCCATTTCTGTAGTGTCCTATCAACTGTGTGTGTTGCAGGAATTGCATTTTTATTTGCTCTTTTTAGGTGCTCAAAGAATACATGAAATTGTGTCTGATGTAGAAAGAGCCTCAAATTTATAAAAAATGAAAAAAGGAGGAGTTTAATCTCCAGTCTCATCCAGTCATAGCAGTGGTGGGCAACCTGCGGGACACATGGGGGCCAGCAGAGTTCTGTGAGTAGCCCATGAGACATTTTGCTTACTGTTGCCCACATGCAGGGTTGCCAGATTCCACTGGTTTCTGGCCACATAGTTTTTCCCCTAATAGTATTACTAAAATGACATGCACATAAAGCAAGAGCACATGAAGTGAGGTGCATGCTGATTACACATAACATTGCCTGTAAGAGCCATGTGCTCCCTCTGCATCCAGTCAAAGCACCCTTGCTGTTCAATTGGCACACTTTGCAAATTCCAGCTATGCAAGCACAGTTAGCAAAACCATCTTATCCCAGGAGACTGTCTTGCAGCCCACTGAAATGAAGGTGATCCATTCATGTAGTCTACTCACTAGCCTAGCTTGCCCATCACCGAGTTATAGGGACCTACCTCTAAATCAGGCTGCATGTGGCTCGTGGCCTGTTTGTTTGTGGCCCACAGTGCAGTTTAGATTGACTCAGGGCTCAACATGCGGCTTGCAGGTGTGATCCTTTGAACATGGCCTCCACTGGGAACACACTCAGCAATGGCAAGTCAATATAATGGTCTTCTGTTGTTATGCGTTTTAGTAGTTAAAGTCCCGGACTGTCATTGCTCATTAAAAGTGCTGTTATATGGGTGGAAATCGGGTAAATATTGCATTTTATTAATATCAGCAGAACTGACTTAAATGGAGCCTGCGTGTTGTGTAGTCTTGCCTTAATCTTTGTATTCATGCTAGTCAGTGTGAAAGAAGCTATTTACATATATATTTGCATGAATATGCAACCGCATTTAAGTTGCAGCTCTCAGCATGTGCTGTGAATATCATTGTGGCCCCCAGGGCTTCCAAAGTGTAGTAGTCCTGCTCTAAATTATCTAGCTAAGATATTAACAGGCCAGGATTACCATAGTATCTGACCTTCTTTAAATGTATTTATCCCCACACACACTCGTGACAAAGCATAGTACAGTTATCTCCCTTTTACGGATGGGAAACTGAGGCACACAGGGACTCCAGCCTGGATCCACAAAAGATATTTAGGCACCTAACTTCCAGTGACTTGCCTGAGGCCACACTGGAAAAGATGACAGAACCAGCTCACTGTGTTTCTGGAGACAAAGTGGATTGAGCTTGGGTAACCACCAGGAGGATTTGAACCTGGGACCTCTGAAGCTTACTATAGGAGCCTCTACAGCTGGCTCTCACTCTATACTGTTGAGGTCTCTTGTTCTTATCTGTTGCTGTGGTCTAGGTGCCACTGCATGAAACAGTGAACCGCACTAAGGGTACGACTAGACTACATGCCTCTGTCGCCAGAGGCAAGTAGCTTAGGTTACCAGGCATAGGAAAATGAAGCGGCGATTTAAATAATCGCCGCTTCATTTAAATTTACATGGCTGCCATGCTGAGCCGATCCTGGGATGAGACAAATGCCTTTGATGTCGACACCCACACCTCCAGACTACCGCGCTGAGCCGACAAACAGCTGATCGGCTCAGCGCGGCAGCCATGTAAATTTAAATGAAGCGGCGATTATTTAAATCGCCGCTTCATTTTCCTATGCCTGGTAACCTAATCTACATGCCTCTGACAACAGAGGCATGTAGTCTAGACGTACCCTAAGTGTGTGGATTACACTTGTACTCAGTGCTCATTGCTGTTTCTTCATCTTGCTATTTTTATACAGAAAAGGCATGTTTTGCACAGGCACACAGTACTTGCCAACCTTGTATATTGTGCTTTGAATGTGGTCTAATACTGGGAAGGAGACTGGTATAGTTGGCATGTTTACCATTCCTTTTCCTACAGTTCTGTATGTCTTAAGTCATACACACACAATCCAGTGGAACAGTTGGGGAGAGATTTTCTAAGTTGCACATGGCATTGACTTTCAATGGGATTTCATTGCCTAATTGCCACTTGTGCCTTGGGAAGTCTTTCCAGAGTATATTTGATCCATGTAGTTCCAAAAGGACGGTTGGGAACAAAGCAATAAGGAGATGTCCACTTTACTAATATGTTACTGTTCTAGTTAAACAAAACAAAACGAACACGAACATTTGGGTGCTATAACTTCCCTTAAGTCTCTAGATCACAAACATCTCAACCTTTTACTAACCATTGTCATTTTTTACTTAAATGGCACTTCTTGCCAATTGGTTTTTTTTTTTCCGAAGTTATGGCTTAATTTTTTTTTCACATTGGATCTTGGGAGATGATGATCAGGGCAGAAGACAATTATTCCACCGCACAGTGATTCTAAAGAGTCCAGGGCTCACTGCTGCTATAGCAACAGTGGTGGCGGCCAGAACCCCAGGCCCTTTACAATCGCCATAGGAGTCCTGCACTGCACGCTCCGGGTGCTGCCATGCTCTGGGCAGCACTCATGATTGGCTACTCCAGTCCCACCCCCTCCAGTAGTGCAGCATCAGGGCCCCCACACATTGCCCAGGGGCCCGCAATCCCAATGGGCTCCGTGAAGAGAATGATTTCTGTGATCCCTCAAACTAAAATGTGAGACCTGAACTTCCGCCGTCCATGCACTAGATAATGCTGTGCCCAGACTTTCTGAATCATGTTGTTATACATGCTGCTTTTCTGTTTTACATTTGTTGTTGCACAGGCTCCTATCCTGACTTTCTTTCCCTGACTCAGTATTTGTACTTCCGTCTCATATGGTGCTCATATCTCTAGCTGCACTACACTGTGATTGGTATCAAAATATTTGGTAGCACAGTCAATAACACCCATATTCATGTATTGCTTCTGTCAGTATATAATGATGGTGTCTTCGTACACTTTATGGTTCTGGCTTATTTTCTTCCAGGAAACAAATACATCTCTCTCATTTTAATGGTGAAAATGCTACTTCTGAGTAAGGAAATCTTCTCTCTCAAGTTTATTTTCCAAAGAAGTGCTTTGGAAGACTCTCAAAAGTACTGATCCAATGAAAGCAGCAGTAGCAAGTTAGGAGCAACATTTTAGATTTCAGTTGGGAGAGAAATGAAATTTTAACTGAGAGCCAGAAGCTACTTAGGTACTTGAAAACTCTAATTTTTGACAGATAATTTTTGACATTTTATCCAACCAAAGCCCTGTATCTAATTGCTATATAAAAGAAAAAATAAATAAATATTAGAACCATGCAGGTCTAGTAACATGTTGTGAGATCTTATTGGAAGTTATTTAAGGGACGCTGTTCAGTTTAAAATTTTAATGTATATCCTTACTGTGTTATTAACGCTTCAGAGAGACCCCATCAAGGGTCTGGGACTGGAGTGGGGTTTAGTTGGTTACCAGTGTGGTGGCAAATACAGTTGGGGTATATAAGGGTATGTCTACACTACCACCCTAGTTCTCCTCCCTATTGAAAGTGTTCAATGCTTATAAGTCATTTCTGTTGCCATTCTCTGTACCTAAGAGGGCCCAAATCTGCACACAATATTCAATGTGTGGGCATACCATGGATTTATATAGAGGAAATATATCTCCTGGCTTATTATCGATCCCTTTCCTAATAAGTTTCAATATTCTGTTAGCTTGCTTTTTAATCACGCCTAGAAATGGAGAAGATGTTTTCAAAGAACTATCCACATTCAGCAGATTACGAGCTTTTCAAGAAGAGGTTACATACTGCCTTTTGCATAAAGCATATTCAGTTATGCAGATTCGTATTCAAAAGATATTTCCATTAAAAAAAATATAGGAGCACAGCGTAACACCTCTGATATTCCACAATGGTGTGTCTAGTGTCTACAGGCCTTCTTTTGTTGGGCAGGATAGAAGACCTCCTGAGGCAAATGAGTACTTCACACTTGGTAATATTCTCTCCTCACTGTGGGGGTTACAGTTTCAGAGCAAACACTTATATTACCTTATGACATGGAATATAGATATTACAAGTGAGAATAATACATGCAGCAACACACAAGCATTTCAGAGATTCTAATCATTAATTGTACTTCTCAAAAGAATTGTGCCTATTTTGAGTAAAACTAACATACAGGTGACTTGGTCTGGTTTCCAGCTATGAGGTTGTCAGTTCTTAGCTAATGTCTACAGCCTCAGCAAGAGCTGGCATCTGGCCTATACACATCACAATATTGACAAGCAGAGATGAGTTCATCTACTCTGGTTCTATCTGATACACTGCCAAAGCTAATTAAAATACCTTACTGACTGCTGCAACATGCACTGCCAAAGAATATGAAGAATTTGGTTTCCTCTGATTTCATAATTTAGGGACCCACTTTTTTTGAGGCAATGATTGTCAGAAAGAATTAATCTTTGAACACCCCACATGCCGTAATTCAATTTCAATCTTAGGGCCTGCCTACACAAAAAAGTTGTATTAGTTTAATGATGTGGCTAAAGCAGTAAGACTGTTCCTAGTGTGGATGCAGTTAAACTGGTATAAAAAGTGCTTAATTCATTGCCATATGAAAAGTGAGTAAGGCTTACCAGGAGAAGCACCATTATACTGGTATAACTGCATGCATAACAGGATGTAAGCCAATATATAGGCAAGAATTTGGATGATTTCATCTAAAAAATACCATAAGATACTATGTATGCGAACACACCCTTCTGCTCCCCCTGGGTATCAAAAGGCACAATACCTCCTCTCTCTCTCCCCTTTGGGTGGAGTAGTCTGATCCTGTCCCCAGTGCAGGCCACTGACTTAATCAAAATAAGCACACACACACACGACCTATGTTGAGGTTTGGAAAAATGTAAGCCCTCACCCCATTTTTTTAAACCTGGCTATATTTCTGGTTTTTCATCTATACCACACAAAGAAATAATTGGGAGAGAGAGATTCTTCTCATGCTATAATTTTTCCAGTTCAACCAGAAGCTGGATATTCCAGAAATCACATCAGAAGGACTATTGCAAGGACTTACAGCTCAATTTTGCACAAGCAAGAAGCACGTATAAAACAATCAGACTTGTGGGCATTTTATATATATATATATATATATATATATATATATATATATGGAAATTCCACTGCATTCTTACTGGGCTTCACCAATCAAAGGTGTGATCTAACACAAAGCATCAATCTAGAGCTCAAGAGATCTGGTACCACTGTCTTCACAATATCTAGAGAATCCCGAATTTCTGTGTTTTACAATACTAGATTAAATTCTGCTCTCAGTTACACCTGTGTGAACCCAGAGACACTCCATAATATCAGCTAAGTTACTCTATATTTAGATTGGTGCAAACAACATTAGATCAAGCCTTCCACTAAAAGTAGATGGACTTTACAGCATGGGGGGAAACGCCACACATATACAAATCTTTAACATTAACTTATGTCCAATTATCTTGTAAAAGAAAGTTAGTTGCATAAGTTTTGTAAGCAAGACATGAGAAGTAATTCTTCCACCCTACTTTCTGTTGATCAGTCTCAAATGGAGTATTCTGTTCAGTGCACCACATTTCATAAAAGATGTGGACAAATTGGAGAAGGTCCAGAGAAAAGCAACAAAATTGTTAAATGTGATTAAGGATCTAGAAAACATGACCTATGAGGGAAGATTGAAAGAATTAGGTTTGTTTTGTTTAGAAAAGAGAAGACAGAGGGGAGATAATAGATATTTTCAAGTACCTAAAAGACTGTTACAAGGAGGAGGGAGAAAAATTATTCTCCTTAACCTATGAGGCTCAGACAAAAATCAATGGGCTTAAATTGCAGCAAGGGAGGTTTAAATTGGACATTAGGAAAACTTCCTAACTGTTAAGGTGCTTAAACACTGAAATAAATTGCCCAGGGAGATTGTATAACCTGCTCTTAAAAATATCCAATGATGGAGATTCCACAAACACCTGTCAAGGATTGTCTGAGGGTGCTTGGTCCTGCCATGAGCACAGGGGACTGGGTTTGATGATCTCTCAAGGCTCCTTCCAGTTCTAGTATTTTGTAATTCTGTGAAATACTTGAAACAGAAACTCAGTTTGATGAAGTTTGCCTCTGCTCTGGCCCACATAGATCTCAGTCTTATTTTTTACTCTTTAACAGTGCAGAACAAAGGAACTGAAGTATTCAATCACAACACCACCATCATTTATTAACCAGCAAAGGCATCTATGATAGGGAGTTACAGAAGGAAAGAAAAGTAATCTACTACCTTGTGTTAAAGATGAGAAAAATGGACTAACAGTTCATAAAAACAACCCTATGCCACCCACACTTTTTTGGCAGAACAAAATGCTAGGGAAAATTACACTTTTCTAGAGTCAAATTCCATATTCTCTAATCTTGTGACAGAGCTTGCAATAATATCTCTATGCTGCCATCTAGTGCACAGCTGAAAGAATACAGGTGTGTCAGGATAAAACTATTAAGGAGAAAATCTGTCTCTGCTCCCTTTCCCCCATATAAATGACTTATTTTCAGTAACCAAATAACACAATTGTACATGTTCATGGCTATAACAATTATGTATTCATATCATCTGGCCAATAGTTACATTGAAACCTATATTTAGATACAAATTCATTAGGATTTCTTCATGCCCAGTTTGCAAAACAATATTTAAAAGGATGCTGTTGACATTTTTTTCCTGTAATAGTGCAGGGCTATTATCTGATTAAAAAGAGGGACTGATGTTGTATCGGTCCTGTCCTGCAGCCCCCATTGAATTCAATAGAACTATGCAAACAAGGAACAGCTGTAGGGTTGAGCCATGTGTAGAGAAAGATACATCTGTGGAAAAAAAACTGAAGCATGATAGGCACAAGCTATTCTTCAAAATCAGTGCATATTTATATGCAAAAAGAGATCAATAGAACAAGTAAGTCAATAAAAATGCACCTTGAAACAAAGGTATTAAATACATTAAACAGTTCAGAGCACAGAGGTCTGCACAGAGTGAAAGAACACTGCCACACTCAAAATGTATTTAAACCCTGCTAATTAGGTAACAAAGAATAAAAATAGCAGAAGCAATGGACAACTGTAATGTAACTTGAGGAGACTGAAGCCATACCAGCTCACTTAGCTCCATTCAGCCTGCACGGTTTCACACAGGCTGCAGAACTAGGACATAGGAAGTAGCTTAGACACACAGATGTGTCCTCATGTTCACTCAATGCTGCTACCATCAGAGACACAAGAAGAGATTATCACCTTTCTCCAATGTACAATCTCATCTTTGGGTAGAATCCCCAAAATAACCTGTTCTGAATTTTTTATGTAGAAGTGGAAACATTTAAATAACCACTAAGAGTTTAGGGAAATAGGCAAATTCCACGTGACTTTTCAATAACCATAAGAACATAGCTACATTGATAGTAATGCCAGTCACAACTCTTCCCATCCATGCTAACAGTTATTAATATCTTTCTGAAAAGACAGGGTGCTAACACTTCCAAATAGAGTTGAAAGAAACAAAACAAATCAATTGTTCTCTCATATTAGACTCCCCAAGTTCTTCATACATCAGAGGGGTAGATACATGTTAGTATATATCAGCAAAAACAACCAGGAGTCCTGGGGCACTTTAAAGACTAACAGACTTATTTGGCATAGGCTTTTGTGAGTTTTGTGAGCAACTAAATAAGAAGCTGCTAAGAGGGAGGGGAAAAATTCTATCTGAAGCTAGAAAGCTGCTGTGAGGTAGCAGTAGCCACTGCTGAGTTCATGCTCAGTAACACAGGCAGGAAGACAGCACTAAGCCAATGTTTCTCTGTCAAGTGGGGACACAAGGAAGGCATAGGTGCAGCCCTAGCAACATGGATGGTCAAGAGATTCTGATCTCACTGCATATATACCATAAGCAGAATCCCCATGGAGAAAGATTCCAAGAACTATAAAGTGAAAGACATAAAATCAGAGGTGACAGAAAGGAGGTGATGATAGCAGGAAAAACAGGGAGAAGGGAAGAAAAAAGGAAAAAAGAAGAGGACAGAGCAAGAGGGAAATGCAGGGGAGGGGAACAAAGAGTAACCAGAAAGCAGGAGATGGAAATGGAGTTAAAGAGACCTCAAAGAATTCATTTTAACCTTACAATACTCTATAGTACTATAGTGATGCAATAGTAGTTAGAACTTTTAATGTAGGATTCTGTAGTGGTATTATTAAATAAGTGCACGTAGAGGAAAAGGGTAAAGACCTGAGGAAAGGAGAAAGTTAGAGAGATGAGAAAAACTCATCTAGTAAACTAAAAGTACAGAGGTCAGTCTTCACTAAGTTTGTAGCTACACATTTACACAGGGGCTGAAAGCCAATGGCCTTTAAACCTGTTACTAAAGTGATGACAGGACACATTATGGTTATGTCAAAAATCTATCATTCTGGCACACATATTCTGTATATCAGGTTTTGAGGAATGTGCCATAACACAAGGGAAAACTAGAGAAAAGCAGAAGTTAAAAATACTTACTGTTGTGGGAAAATATGCTCTAGAAATTATTTTGAAGGTGTTCTATAGGTCATATTATACAGAAGATCAGATTAGATTATCATAATAGTTCTTTCTTATCTTGCAATCTATGATTCCATGAAGATAATCCACTAAGCAGCCACTAATTACAAAATGGCTACTGAAAGACTGCAGCTGCTTTCATCTGCAAGATTTAAAGGGTTAGTCCCAGGCAAGTATGCTGGGAAGATGTTCCTACCAAAGAGGACTTCAGTGCTGGGGAGGATTGATTACAGAAGGAGCAGTTGATTTTATATACTACTACTACTACTACTACTGCATTGCAAGGTGTTCTTTTATTAACAATCAGTATAAGAATAGATCAGAGGAGTTGACTCTAAAAAAAGCTAAAAGGAACATTTATCAGGATGATCACATTTATGTTTCTTTATCTGTGTTACTGTTTGATTTTTTTTATCATTATAGCAAAAAGCAATTTTAAAACATAACTTGATTTTCACCATGCATATTGCATTTGCGTAAGCATTTTACTCACATCAGCTGGTAGAACTAGACCAGTCCATTTTGCTTTCTCATTTTTATCAATTTGTAAGATGTTTCAGGTTTCCAGTAATGCGAGCTAATTTTGCCTATTTTCCAATCACGGTTTTTATTTGTTTTATAAGTATTCATATAATTAATGTCCCATATATTTAAATTGGAACCACATTGAGCCCATACTGAATAAAACAATGCTACTTAAACAACCATGAAAAAAATATAAAATTATTGAATTTATCTTGATTGAGGCTTTGACACTTGAATATATGCAATTTACCAAAGAATCACAACAACTAATGTGCTATATTTGAAATCTGCTTTATAAATGTGTACAGGTCTAAACAGCACAACATAATTTGTATTATCTATTAACCAAATATGTACATAATTTTTACTAATGGAATATCATTTATTTCTGCAAAATAAAGTGCTTCAATGGCATTTTCTTTCTATTATGGTAGAGGATATTGATAAATGAGCATACTTCTATTCCAACAATTATGCTAAAAAACAATACTACTGTTACAAAAGGACATTTTCATTCACACTGATAATTTTTACACTGCAAGTGCTAGTGTTTAATAGGGGCATTTACTTTAAAAAGATAAGAGGATTTATTTTGTATCAATGATGTAAAGGAAAACAGGACTGGGTGGGGTAGTTGATATCCAAAACAATGTTGGCTACTACTTCTATATAGCAGTAAGTAGGTACTAGAGATGGAGTCAAGTCACAGTGCCTAGATTCAGATGCAAATATCTCTGCTGTTTAAACACAGGGTTTTAATTTCACACTTTGGAGAAATGGGCTCAAATCATGAAATTCAAAAACATCTTCATTTTCCTAAGGCTTTGGTTGTTTACCTATAGAATTTTGATTGAGATACATATCTCACACATCCTCTGGCAGTGTGTATATTTTTATATCAGCCATTGACAAGCAACTTTGGCTTAACCTAGCAGGCCATAGTATGATATTGTTCTTGGTGCTTTGATATTGATTGCCCATATGGTGTCTCAGAAATGCCCGTTTTCTGGACTTAAAAGACACCATGTTGACAACTAGAATATTAAAATACCAATAGTTGTATTTCTAGTGGAAGTAACATCTGCAGTGATTCATCAGGTTCCCACTAATGCATTCTTCATTCAGTGGGAGCAGCGCATGAATAAAGTCTACAGGATTATGTTTCTTCTTCTCCAGTCATGCTGTGATAATTCCCTAACCCTTTATATATATGGCTCTGCAGCTTCTAGTAACACACCTTTATGGGCCTGGAAATTAGAAGTAGAGCTGAAGTACTGCTTTCCAAATAAGAAATGCAGTTAGGGAGTCATTCTATGCCATACCCAACTGATATCAAGATTAGATGGGAGTTTGACCAGAGAACTGAGGAAGCCACCTTAGCTTACATCAGGAGGATGTTGTTGCATAAAAGCCTCCGCCTGAGCTCTTACAGGAAACCCCTGCCTTACAATGGCCCAAGTTGCTACCCACCACACTTACAACCATTTTTATAAGTGCGGGAGGGACCAAAAAACCCCGACTTACATCCTCGGCACGCATTTACGATGGCGCATGGCGCCTATTGTAAATGCAGGTTTGAGTTATGGTGCCCCCAATTTGTGATGCTTCCCCAGGAACCAGTTGCGTCAGAAGTCAGGGGCCGCCTGTACTTGATTTTACTCATGCATTTTCTGGAAATACACTAAACTGTAAGGTCCTGCCAACACATGACTTAGAGACTGACAAAAACTTCCTGCTGACTGCATTGCTGGGGGTGGAGGAACAATTGTCTTCTATGTCACTTTATTACTGTTAATTTGTAAATTATTCTCTGAAGCTTTGTAACAGCATTGCCTTTTAAACTCTGCAACTCATCGCATTGTAATCTTTGTAAAACCTTGCAACTTTTAAAACCTTTGTAAAACCTTGCATCCACTGGGATGCTTACATGACGGGGAAAGGAGCGCAGGAGAGCTGGTAGTATTTTAAAGAAGCCTTATTGAAGGTACAGAAAGAAACCATTCCAATGTGTAGCAAGAGAAGCAAATATAGTAGGAGACCGGATTGGCTTACCGGGGAAATCCTTGGTGAACTTAAGCACAAAAAGGGAGCTTACAAAAAGTGGAAACTTGGACAGATGACTAGGGAGGGGTATAAATGTATAGCTTGAGAATGCATGGGGTGTTATCAGGAAGGTGAAAGCACAATTGGAATTGCAACTCACAAGGGATGTGAAGGATAACAAGAAAAGTTTCTACAGGCATGTTAGCAAGAAGGTGATCAGAGAGGGTGTGGGGCCCCTACTGGATGAGGGCAGTAACCAAGTGACAGATGATGTGGGGAAAGCTGAAGTACTTAATGCATTCTTTGCCTCTGTCTTCACGGACAAGGTCAGCTCCCAGACTAATGTGCCAAGTGATGCAATATGGGACAAAGGTGGACAGCCGTTGGTGGGGAAAGAACAGGTTAGGAACTATTTAGAAAAGCTAAACGTACATAAATCCATGGGTCCGGACTTAATACATCCGAGAGAACTGAGGGCCTGTGTCTACATTGGCATCCCTTTCCAGAAAAGGGATGCTAATGAGACACATCGCAATTGCAAATCCACGGGGGATTTAAATATCCCACACGGCATTTGCATTTACATGGCTGCCGCTTTTTTCCGCTTTCAAGTAGGAATAAGAGATCCTCCGGAAAAGGGCTTATTTTCTGGAGAATCACGTCTAGACTGGCTCTTTTCTCCGGCTTATCCCCAAGCTGGAAAAAAGCGGCAGCCATGTAAATGCAAATGCCGCGGGGGATATTTAAATCCCCCGCGGATTTGCAATTGAGATGTGTCTCATTAGCATCCTTTTTCCGGAAAGGGATGCCAATGTAGACACAGCCAGGGAGTTGGCAAATGTCACTGAGGAGCTTTTGGCCATTATCTTTGAAAGTCGTGGTGATCAGGAGAGATCCCGGATGATTGGAAAAAGGCAAATATAGTGCCCATCTTTAAGAAAGGGAAGAAGGACGACCTAGGGAACTATAGGCCGGTCAGTCTTACCTCAGTCCCTGGAAAAATCATGAGGGGGGATCCTCAAGGAATCCATTTTGAAGCACTTGGAAGAAGAGAAGGTGATCAAGAATAGTCAGCATGGATTCATGAAGGACAAGTCATGCCTGACCAATCTGATTAGCTTCTATGATTAGGTAACTGGCTCTGTGGACATGGGGAAGTCAGTGGATGCGATATACCTTGACTTTAGCAAGGCTTTTGATACGGTCTCCCACAATATTCTTGCCAGCTAGTTAAGGGAATGTGGATTGGATAAATGGACAGTAAGATGGATAGAAAGCTGGCTGGAAGGATAGGCCCAGCGGGTAGTGATCAACGGCTCGATGTCAGGATGGTGGTCGGTTTCTAGAGGAATGCCCCAAGGTTCAGTTCTGGGACTGGTTTTGTTCAACATCTTTATTAATGACCTGGATGAGGGGATGGATTGCACCCTGAGTAGCAATGGATGGCAGAACAAGGAACAATGGTCTCAAGTTGCAGTGGGAGAGGTCTAGGTTGGATATTAGGAGAAACTATTTCACGGGGAGGGTGGTGAAGCACTGGAATGGGTTACCTAGGGAAGTAATGGAGTCTCCATCCCTAGAGGTGTTTAAGTCTCAGCTTGACAAAGTCCTGGCTGGGTTGATTTAATTGGGATTGGTCCTGCCTTGGGCAGGGGGCTGGACTTGATGGCCTTCTAAGATCTCTTCTAGCCCTATGATTCTATGACAGACCCTCCAGAACGAACATGCCTTGGCTCCTTCAGCAAGCCATGTACTTGTAGAAGTGTGTGAGCACCTGAGGGCAAGAATGAATGTGTGTGAATGAGCGAATGAATGAAGGTATGTGTGTGCTTGTTTGTTTGTGTGTGGAAGAAATAGCTGGTTCCCTCTTTAGTTTAAACCTTTGGTGGCAACTCTATCTTCTTTAGTTTATTAATAAACCTATGCTAGTATAACCCTGGGTGATCTCCAGTGGAAATTTTTGGGGGTAACGTGTGTGAGAGATAGGAGGGTCCCTACAATGACCATGAATCAATCGAGACCTAAGGCAGTTCCTGTAGAATTTTTTCTTTGCTAATTTGATTTACTTAAATAATGCAGTTAATACTGCTGTGTACATATCTTTTCCTCTCCAGTAACAATAGCAACTAGTTATTAATAACACTTTTAAACAGAAAACCTCAAAAGGCTTCCCAAAGGACCCTATCATTAATATGTATGATTTCCCCCGTGTACATTTGTGAGAATAGCTCAACATATATTTTAACGTAGTTGTAGTCACATTTACTATTTAAAAAAATCTTAAGCCACTCAGGGCATGTCTAGACTGCATCCCTCTGTCAGTAGAGGGATGCAGATTAGGCAAGTTGACATTGCAAATGAGGCAGGGATTTAAATATCCATGCCTAATTTGCAAAAGAATGACTGCTCTGTTTTGCCAACTCAGCACTTTGTCGGCAAATAGTGGCTGTCTAGAGGGGGCTCTGTCGAGAAAGAAAGCCTCTTTCGACAGATCCTGTAAACCTCTTTGCAGGAAGCATAAGGGATCTGTTGAAAATGGTTTTCTTTCTCAACAGATCCCCCTCTACACTGCCTCTTTTTGCTGACAAAGTGCTGAGTCAGTAAGATGTGGTGGCCATTTTTATGTAAATTAGGCGTGGAAAAGAACGGTTACTTGCCTGTAACTGTTGTTCTTCAAGATGTGTTGCTCATGTCCATTCGAAGTAGGTGTGCGCACTGTGTGCACCACATCTTCCGGAGCGTTTTCCCTAGCGGTACCCATAGCACCGGCAGGGCGCCCCCTGGAGTGGCGCCGCCATGGCGGAGCATAAGTACCCCTGCCGGCGCTGCCCCACCTCAGTTCCTTCTTGCCGGATACTCTGACGAAGGGGAGGTAGGGTGGGAGTCGAATGGACATGAGCAACACATCTCGAAGAACAACAGTTACAGGTAAGTAACCGTTCTTTTCTTCTTTGAGTGGTTGCTCATGTCCATTCGAAGTAGGTGACTACCAAGCTAACCCCATGGAGGAGAGGTCAGAGCAGTCATACCACCAGAGTCATGAAGAGAGGCGAACAATAAACGGATTTATTTGAACAATCCAACACGGATAAGGCACATATTAACAACAATGACAACAGAACATATTTACATTACAGATTCGAGGACTGCAGAGCCCACCCCTGCATCCTCCCTGGCCTGCTGTGCTAGCGCATAGTGCACCGTAAACGTGTGAAGGGAAGACCATGGGGCCACCCTGCAAATTTCTGTGATTGGTACCTGAGCACCAAAAGCTACCGAGGATGCCTGCGCCCTGGTAGAGTGTGCCTTCACCCTGGGTGGGGTTTTACCAGCCAGCTGATAACATTCTGTGATTCATTGCACCTCCCATCTTGATAGCCTTTGTGTCGATATAGGCGAGCCTTTCACCCTTTCCCCAAACGCAACAAACAATTGTTGGGATTTGCGGAACGGCTTGGTTCTCTCAATGTAGAACACCAGCGCCCATTTAGCGTCCAGGGAGTGGAGCACCCGCTCTTAGGGGAGGCATGAGGTTTTGGGGAAAAAAACGGGAGATAAATCTCCTGGGACAGGTGGAACGGTGACACCACCTTTGAGAGGAAGGCTGAATGAGGCTGGAGCCTTACGTTGCTATGTGAAAAAACAAGGTAGGGCGGGTCGACAGTTAGTGCCCTTAACTCCGAAACCCTTCAAGCCGATGTAATGGCCACAATGAAAGCAACCTTCAACGAGAGGTGCTTCAGTGAACACGTGGCCAGTGGTTCAAAGGGGGGTAACATAAGCCTGTGGAGGACCACATTGAGGTCCCAGGCGGGAAGCGGGGCCCTCACCGAGGGATACAATTTTTCTAAACCAGTAAGAAACCTTTTAACCACTGGGTTAGAAAAGAGGGAAACTCCTGTCATACCAACATGGAAGGCGGAGAGAGATGCCACATGGACTTTGACAGAGGAAAAGGACAGGCCACTAGACCAAAGCTGGAAAAGATAGTCGAGGATAGCCGGAATAGGAGCCGAGGGCAGGTGTACTCCTCTCCGGGACGCCCAAGACGAGAAGCGCCGCCACTTGGCAGCGTACGACCATCTAATAGAGGGTTTCCTGCTACTGAGGCGCACCATCTGAACCTCCTGGGAACATTCCCTTTCAGGTTGGTTCAACCATGGATAAACCAGGCCGTTACGTGGAGAGACCTGAGATCTGGGTGAACAATGATCCCCTCGTCCCAAGACTGAGTTAGCAGGTCCCGGACTGGAGGGAGTGCTATTGGGTCTTGGGTAAGCATGTCCACTAGGATGGGGAACCAGAATTGCCTGGGCCACCTGGGGGCTATGAGAATGATCGTGGACCGAAATGTCCTCGCTCTGGTCAACACCCTGGAAATTAGGGGGAACGGGGGAAAAGCATAGAGAATGCCCTCTGGCCACACAGTCATCAGGGCATCCCCCAGGGAATATTTCCCCAGCCCCAGCAGGGAACAGTAGTTCCGGCACTTGCATTGTGTGCCGAGGTGAACAGGTCTAGGAGGGGATAACCCCACCTGCAGAAAACCTGACGCAGAACAGAGTCCTTGAGCGACAACTCATGGGCTCCAAAGGATCTGCTCAGCGTGTCTGCTAGCAGGTTTTTGCACCCAGGGAGGTATTCCACCTGTGGCATGATTTCGTGCCTCACACACAGGTGCCAGAGTCGCAGGGCCTCTTTGCAGAGGGGAGGTGACCGTGCCCCACCCTGCTTGTTGAGATAAAATACCGCTGCTGTGTTGTCCATACGAACCAGAATCGAGTGGTGAGAGAGCCTTGGCAGGAAGGCTTCACAGACTCTCCTCACCGCCCGCAATTCCCGGACATTTATGTGCAGGGTTTGTTCGGAGGGGGACCAGAGACCTTGAGTCCTGTGCCACCCTAGGTATGCTCCCCAGCCCAGGTCGGATGCATTGGTGACCAGCGTAAGGGAGGGGGGAGGGGCATTGAAAGGAACCCCACTACATACCACAGTTTCCTGGGTCCACCATAGGAGGGAGTCCAGAATTTCTGGGGGCACTGTGATTATCGAGTCCCAAAGACCCCTGGATTGGCTGAAGGCCTGTGCCAACCACGCCTGCAGGGGTCTCATTCTCATTCTGGCATGGCGCACCATGTACGTGCACGCCGCCATATGGCCCAGGAGCCTGGAGCAGACCCGCGGGGTCATGATAGGGGACCAGATTAACCCTGAAATCAGCTGGAGAGGAACCTGCTCTTGGGCAAGAACGCTCTTGCCACCCTTGCATCGAGGAGGGCTCCCACGAATTCTATCTGCTGGGAGGGGGTCAGGGATGACTTTTCGATGTTTATCATGAGCCCTAGCTTTAGGAAGAGGGCTCTTGTGAGTGCCACGTGAGCTTCTACCTGCTTGTACGAGTGACCTCGGATCAGCCAATCGTCGAGGTACGGGAACATGTGCACCCCTTGTTTGCGGAGAAACGCGGCAACCACCGCCATACATTTTGTGAACACCCTTGGTGCCGTACATAAACCAAAGGGGAGCACCGTAAACTGAAAATGGTATTGGCCCACCATAAACCTGAGGAACCTCCTGTGGTTGGGCATGATCGCCACATGGAAGTAGGCGTCCTTGAGGTCGAGAGTCGCGTACCAGTCTCCTAACTGTAGCACTGGGATGACCGAGGCCAAGGTCACCATTCTGAACCTGTGTTTTATGACCGCCTTGTTTAAATTTCGGAGGTCCAAGATGGGACGGACTCCTCCCTTCGGTTTGGGGACAACAAAATAACGGGAGTAGAATCCACTTCCTCGCAGATGCGGAGGAACCTCCTCTATTGCCCCTTTTTCGAGGAGCGCAGATACCTCCTGGCACAGGATGTGTTCGTGAGGGGTGTCCCTTACTAAGGACGGAGAAGGGGGTTTTGAGGGCGGTGGGCCCAGGAATGGGATAGTATAGCCTCCATTTACTATGTTCAGAACCCAGGCATCCAATGTGATTAGAGCCCATGCATGGGCAAAAAGGGATAGCCTGGCCCCAAATGGGGGGCCAGGATGGGAGACTGGTACGGGACTCTCAAAAAGGGCGTCAAAATTGGGGCTTGCCCTGATGGGAAGGACCGTGGGGACCTCCCCGCTGGGTATCGGTCATGGGGTGACGATGTCGACCCCTAGCCCCCTAGGGGTGCGCAGCCGCCCCGGAACCTCCACCGGAGGCCCAGGAGCGGCGCCTCCAGTAATCCCCACGGGGGACCTGGGGCTGCGCTCTCCCCTGCTGCCTATAGGGCAGCTGCCGACGCTGCGGGGCTGGCGTGTGGATGCCCAAGGACTTTAAGGTGGACCTTGTGTCCTTTAGGGTATGGAGCCTAGAGTCAGTGTGCTCCGAGAACAGAGTTTTGCCTTCAAAGGGCAAGTCCTGGATCGTATGTTGCACATCCGGGGGAATTCCCGAGACGTGGAGCCATGCCCCGCGACGCATAACGACACCAGTCGCCATAGTGCGGGCTGCCAAATCAACAGTGTCCAATGATGCCTGGAGAGCGGTTCGTGCAATGACTTTACCCTCCGAGGCAATGGCCGCAAACTCCTGACGGTCCTCCGCTGGGAGTCTGTCTCTGAACTTTTCGACGGCCTGCCAGGTATTAAAAGCATACCGACTTAGCATCGCCTGCTGATTAGCGATGAGGAGTTGTAGTGCCCCTGTGGCGTAAACCTTACGGCCCATCAAATCCAGCCGCTTAGGCTCTCTTGCCTTTGGAGAAGGACCGGGCTGAGGGAGCCTTTCCTTTTGGGCCGCGGCCTGCACAACCAAGGACCCCGGGATGGGCTGTGAATACAGGTATTCATGCCCCAAGTGCGGGACGTAATAACGCCTCTCGACCCCAACCACGTAGGCGCGTCCTCCGTGAGGATGTCCACCATTGGATCCATGTCCTCAATGACAGGTTCCACCGGAACGGCCAGGTTGGAAGCCATGCACCGCAGCAGATTCTGGTGTGTACGGGCATCCATGGAAGGAGACTTGGTGCCGGGTCTGCTAGTGCCTCGTCCGGAGACAACGATGACAATGATTCTTGAATTGGCACAGGAGCGGTTGTCGCCAACTGCGGTGCCGGTTGGGCAACTTGTGCCCCCGATGGGTCCGCCTCCGGTGCCTGCGCCGCTGGATTGGGTTGCGGTGCCCAAAGTGGGGAGGGAGGGGCCCGGGACAGGCACGCCGATGGTTGGGAACGGTGCCCTGAAGCCTCCGACCCCAGAGAGGGGAGCAGCTGACCTTGCCACTGATGGTAGGCCCAGGGGGTCCAAAAAAGCCACTGCGGATGCGGGGGCCACGTTTGCTGAGTGTGGTCCCGCCTGGACCTGGACCTGTGGGCCGAGGATGCTCCCGAGGACCCCGATCAGATGGAGGTGGCATCTGAGTCCGACGAGTAATCGGACTCCGGCCAGGGTGGAGCCAAGGAGGAATGCGGAGCAAACTTAGCCATGGATTCAGGCTTGCCCGCATGAGTACGGCGAGGCCGGGTGATCTGCGGCACCGGGGCACCCATGCCCAGTGCCGGAAGGCTCGTTGACAGTTGCGGCACCGGGGGAACCAGACCCGGTGCCGAGAAAGCTGCTGAACCCAGTTGCGGTACTGGATGCAAGGTAGCCAGCTGTGGCACCGGGGTGCTCAGGCCCGGTGCTGGTTGAGTCGTCACCAGCAGTTGCGGCACCGGGGTGCTCAGGCCCGGTGCCGGTTGAGACGCCAGCAGTTGCAGCACCGAGGTGCTCAGGCTCGGTGCCGGTTGAGTTGCCACCATTGGTTGCAGCACCTAAGTGCTCAGGCCCGATGCTGGTTCAGTTGTGGCCGGTAGTTGCGGCACCGGGGTACCCAGGCCCGGCGCCGGAAGAGACCATTGCGTCGATGCCGGTGCCGATGAAGGCACGGAGACGGATGCCGGCTCTTGGGTGTCCCCCATGGAGGAGAGAGGTGCCTGAGTGGATGCCACACGGCTACAGAGATACGGCACTGGTACCGCCAGGTGGGGGGCTGGCAGGGAGCTCAGCTGCAGCGAAGTTCGAGCATGGCTGGAAGCTACCTGAGACTGACGACTCTGCATCGAAAAGGGTGCTGTAGTAGCGATCGGTACTGACCCCACATGGGGTGGTCCCGACGTGTAAGCTGCCTTAGCATGCCGACCTGGGCCATGTGGGGGCGAAGTCGTAGCTAGCTGAGCCTCCGACGAGGGTGACATCGACCCTTCCAAGTCAACCGACGATGGAGGGGAGGTCGTGAGGTTAATAAGGTCCTGCACCACTTCAAACATGTCCGGTGTGGATGGGCGGTGTGAAGGTAGGCGACCAGGACTATCGAGGCCTCCTTGGCGCCGGAGGTGCACTGCAGGAGATGTGTGCACCGGTGAGCACGCGCCGCGGTGCCCGATTGAAGTTGACTTCTTTGAAGGGGACCTTCCGCGGGACTTCTTTGCCCTCTTGGATGGAGGAGAGTGAGACTGGTGCCGAGACCTCGACACCGACGAGGTCCACGATGTCTGCACTAGCCCAGGAAGGTGCCTGCCTCTTGCGGTCCAGGGCAAGCTCCCGGGAGCCGCCAGCCTGGTCCCGGGAAGAGGGGGTGGGCTGGGGAACATTGGGTGGGTGGCTCTGTGCCGTGCCAGGTGCAGGGTCTGCCGGCTGGGTGCTGGCAGGCTTGCACCTGGCACGGGCACCGTAGCCAGCCCGTGCCCCTTTAAGGGGTCCGGGGGCCGGGAGGGGGGCATAGAATTTCCCTGGTGTTGGCCAGAGTGGCCACCAGGGAAACCTGGGGAGGGCTAGCCTCCCACTAGTTCGAATTAAGGGGCTACACACCCCTTAATTCGAACTAGCTAGTTCGAACTAGGCTTAATCCTCGTAAAATGAGGTTTACCTAGTTCGAACTAAGCGCTCCGCTAGTTCGATTCAAATTCGAACTAGCGGAGCGCTAGTGTAGCACCTATTAAAGTTAGTTCGAACTAATGTCCGTTAGTTCGAACTAACTTTGTAGTGTAGACATACCCTAAGGGTACGTCTAGACTACATGCCTCTGGCGACAGAGGCATGTAGATTAGGCTACCCGACAGAGTAAAATGAAGCGGCGATTTAAATAATCGCCGCTTCATTTAAATTTACATGGCTGCCGCTTTGAGCCGACAAACAGCTGATCAGCTGTTTGTCGGCTCAGCGCGATAGTCTGGACGCTCCCCTGCCGACATCAAAGGGAGCTGTCGACAACCCAGGTATGCCTCCTGATGAGGCATACCTGGGTTGTCGACAGCTCCCTTTGATGTCGGCAGGGGAGCGTCCAGACTATCGCGCTGAGCCGACAAACAGCTGATCAGCTGTTTGTCGGCTCAAAGCGGCAGCCATGTAAATTTAAATGAAGCGGCGATTATTTAAATCGCCGCTTCATTTTACTCTGTCGGGTAGCCTAATCTACATGCCTCTGGCGACAGAGGCATGTAGTCTAGACGTACCCTGTGAGACTAACTGAGATAGAGACGCTCCAACGACCGTCACAGCGGTAAGAAGGAACTGAGGTGGGGCAGCGCCGGCAGGGGTACTTATGCTCTGCCATGGCGGCGCCACTCCAGGGGGCGCCCTGCTGGCGCTACGGGTACCGCTAGGGAAAACGCTCCAGAAGACGCGGTGCACGCGGTGCGCACACCTACTTCGAATGGACATGAGCAACCACTCGAAGAAGAATATTTAAATCTCTGCCTCATTTGCAATGTCAACCTGTCTAATCTGCATCCCTCTGCCTACAGAGGAATGCAGTCTAGACATACCCTGAGTGTTCTCTCTGGGTACATCTACACAGCACCATTATTTCAAAATAACAGTAGTTATTTTGAAATATCTTAGTCCGCATCTATACAGCAGGCAGTTATATTGAATTAATGTCAAAATACTGTCAAGCTGGAGGACTTCTTACTCCGGTTCCTGTAACCCTCCTTGTATGAGGAGTAGAGGAAGTCAGAGGAGGAATGCTCTGTTTCAAAATAAGTGCTGTGTAAATGCTCCCTATTTTGAAATAAGCTATTTCAAAATAAGCTAAGCAATTAACATAGCTCAATTTGCGTAGCTTATTTCGAGTTAAGCCCTGCTGTGTAGACGCACCCTCTGAGAATCACAGCTCACTTTTCATAGTTTACAAATGTCAAATTAGGTATATATGATAATGGCTGTATGTATGATTTTCATCATTTGTTTATACATAGGCAATATGGGACTAAGCAACAATTCCTATGAAATTACAGCACTGCAGCATTTATATCAGATTCAAAATTCATTGTACTCTGTGTTTAGGATAGCATTACTAACTACTTATTTTATCAGCAGTATTTTATCAGATGAAACACAAAACAGAAAAAAAGAAGCACCCAGATCTCCATCCCACAATATACTAGAATCTTGACTGATTGATATTGGATACACCAATCTAAGTTACAAATAAGCCACTAAAGAGGTCAGTATGTTTCCAGGGCTTCTAAACTGGTGAATACCTCATGCCAGGTGTAATGCATGCACATTGGATAAAATATGCCATTCTGTATTTTGTAATAAATAATACAAGATCTCATTCTAAGAGAGAAGCTATATAAAAATAACCTGTGATCTCACTGAAGGTTTGTATGCACAAGCACTATTTAATCTATTCTGTTTTTTCTTAGAATGAATTTTTGCAGGACAGTGCAAGCTTTATTTAAATTGTTACTAATAAAAGTGGTTTCAAATATAATCTTTATTAACTTTATCTTTGTTTACTAAATTAAAAGGCTTGGAAAAACCTTCCTTTCAATCAGCCAAAATAGCACTGCAGCTCATGCAATTTACCATTATGAACAGCAATGCATATTATTTACCAATACATCTGTACATATGCAGAAACAAAACTGGTTAGAGTCACTTTAATAACGAGATTGCTTCTGTAGCATAAATGACAGC
This sequence comes from Pelodiscus sinensis, assembly GCF_052426305.1. Lineage (NCBI taxonomy): Eukaryota > Metazoa > Chordata > Testudines > Trionychidae > Pelodiscus > Pelodiscus sinensis. The sequence continues at coordinate 60,681,484 of NC_143053.1, read as the reverse complement.
AAATGCTCAGATGTGTTAAATGACTGCTATTTTTCCCTCTTATAGTCAGTGATATGTCTTCATTGTTTCAGTAATGTAGCCAACAATTGAGAGTTAAGCAGTACCTACTATTCACTATCAAGCTTTACAGGTACTTTATATACCAAGAAATAGACTTTTTAAATGTCATTTATTATGTCTCACCGAATTACAGTTTATAAACAATAATGGTTATTTGCTAAAACATAATAGCCTATTTATTGTAATAGAAGACAATTCTGTGAAAATGTATAAATTCTTTATTTTATAAGCACATAGAGGATTTGTAAAAGGATCTCTTTTAATCATGGCATGTTCACATTTGCAGTACAATGTTGTAATCGCTACATGTAGGTTCATGTAGGCGTTTATAAGCAAGTGTTTTGAGATAATTTGTGTTTTATTAGCAAAAGTGAGTGTTGTAATAATACCAGTTAAATAGCATGTTTATGCCATTCTTATGTAACATTAAACTAACAGCTACTGTGGCATAAAGTCTCCTAAAAGGGTAATACTCGTGTATACACGTAATGAAGCTTTCTCTTAAAGGCTGGTCCAAAAGTATACATCTTGCTTCTGCAGAATCTAAGGACCGCCTCCACAAATCTTGGTGCTTTTCATTCTAAGACTTCAAACAAACCTTAATAAATAGAAATCCACATAGTTTTCCCCCAAGTAGAATGAAGAAAAAAACACATTGCATAGGGGAGTGTCACTGAATATATCACTGGAAAGTGCTTAGATACTATGGTAAGGGGCACTGAATAAAAACTTCAATAGAAGAGAGCAAATCTCCTTTATGATGTCTACCTATATTTCCTGCTGGGAAGGAAAATGTTGATGTCCAAAGTGTCTGATAGACCCTAATTAGATTACAGGGAAAGATACTGAGGGACCAGAACTAGCATTTAGGGGAAATCATAGAGGGTTGAATAGCTATTGCCACACATTCTTCCCTATATAGAACTTCGACAGCACAACAGTAACTAATTTGAGAAGAAAAATTAGCTTTCCAACATATCCATTTTGAAATGAAGCATGCAGTGAGATGCCAGTAGGATACATGGACTCAAGCATACCAGTAAATGACTTTTTCTACCCTTTGCTTGAATCTTCTGCAGAAAGTAAAGAAACCTAGGCCCTTTACATCAGAAGCAACCCACCCTAGTAATTAAAACATAGACTTGGGGGTCAGAACTGGCTTAATCTTTGATCTTCTTTAAGATTCCTGTGCGATTTTGGGTTCATTACATTAGGTACTTCAGTTTCCCCATCAGTAAGAATACAAAAATAGGACTGTAAAAGACTTTGAGATCCTCAGGTGGGAGGTGCTACATTTAAAAACGTAGTATTCTTACCTACTGGACCACTTTCCTATTTCGAGTAGTTATAATGTGTTATCTGAGCACTAGGTTACAAGAGCAGTCAAGATGAAGATGACAGCTGAAGAATGCAGTAGCCCTATCGTACAAGGACAGGCCAACTATGGCCTCCATCTGACCGGTAATCTATTTTAATATGGCCCTTCGGAGCTCCAGCTAAGGAGCAAAATCTGGGGTTTGTCCTGTTCTGGAATTCCAGGTGGGGAATAGTGTCAGGAGTTTGCCCAGCTCCATGCATGCCATAGTGCTGTGCAGTTCCAGAAACAGCAGCATGTCGCCTCTTCGCATATTACATGTAGGGGCAGCCAGAGGGCTCCAGATGCTGCTCCCACCTGAAGCACTGCCCCCCCACAGCTCCCATGGGCTGGAAACCACAGTCAACAGGAACTGTGGGGGAGGCAGCACTCAGAGCTGTGTGGCAGTGCCACCTCATAGGAATTGTAGGGGGCACATGCTGCTGCTTCTGGTGCACATTTTCACCATTTGTTGTTCAGGCTAAAAATACTTTCTATATATTGGTGTTAGAGCCATTTTCACTATAATTCCCTGGAAAACCTAAGTATTGTACATCATACTAGCACAAGCACTGAAAATTGGCTAGAGCCATGTGCATTAGTCCAATATTAAAATTAAGATAATATTGTAAATTATTTAGATGTGGAGGCATTCATAACTCTAACAATTTGTAAACTATTCTTGGCAGGGATACATTTGAATATTCCCTCTTGTGTTTGTACAGTGCTCTGTTCCAGATTTTAGCCTTTGGATACTATCCCAATAAAACAACTGATGCCACTGCATTTTACAAAAAGAAATGTGGTGCAAGTTAGATATCCATTCACACTGACTCATTTAGCTGATCTCAGATTTACTCAGTAGAAAGGCTCAACCTCAACTTCTGCTCGCCAAAGGCTTGTCTATACACACAGAATTGCACCAGTTAACTTAAACCTGATTTGAAAAGGATTTAATTTATGAACTACAAACTCTAGTGTGGACACCTATTATCAGTTTAAACATGGGTTATATAGGGTATAACTTCCTCCTTAAATGGATGTAAGGCAGTGCTAAACCGATAGAAGTGTTAACATATGAGATTACACTGGTTTAAAATAATTCTTAATTAGATTGCAGCAAATAAGATGTAACAATATCATTGGTTTTTGCTCAATATAAAATATAAGAAATAAGGACAGATATTTCATTCCAGTTTTTAATTAACAGAAGGCTAAGCGTTAGCACAGAGATTTGAACAGCAAGTCTCACCCCTCATCCTAGTGACGTCATACGCTTAACCTCACTGAGGCTTTCTCGAGTGACTCTCCAACTGAATAATGGGCCCTTAACTATTCCTACAGTGACAATTGTCATATATGTGCAAGGGAATGGGTGTGGTTTTTTCCCCCTCTTCATTTGTTTTCAATGCTTAATGTTAATAAATTCTCATGTTTGCATTGCCGTGCACTAAAAAGTAGTTAGTTATACATGGAGAAATAGGGGTGGATGCATGATTCAGGCCTCCGCAAGAGGAATGAAGCAAAAGCTGCTGCTGCTAATTTTTATTAGATGTATTTGTAAATACCACTAGTTGACAGCTGGAGAGCTGTTCAGAGGCAAAAAGGACAACCAACATTTTATTTTCCTGTGTATGCAGTAACAAGAATACTTCACACCTGCCAGTTTATATCTGCCCAGGTATTCGAATTAGCCCCACTCTCTACTCTCCCAAACAGCTTACGTACCCTGTGGCAAAACTAAGCAACATCAGTTGTTTTTTTTATGAAACAAGCCATAGGTGTTTGGGGAGCGGGGAAGGAACAGGCTGTAATGTAGTTCATTGTGCTGTAAACTTCTACAGTATTTGCCAGCTCTTTATATGGAAGTACATTTATGGGTCTTGATTTTGCCTCTACCTACCCTATCAGCATTTATTCCCATTATGAAAGAATATGGTAGTGATTACTGCACTATGCTCTACATGGGGCTACATAGAGACAAGCCAGGCTCTTAAACTAGTATACAAGGTAGCAGCCTCCTTGGTAAGCAGTGCTTTTTAATACATCTCTCACAAGTAGAATTTTTTTCTGAAGCCCCTCATTTTGCAAGCTTTTTTATTTTAACTCTTGATCCTTGATTTGTCCCAGACAGTACAGGCAGCAACTCATGACTTCTAAAGTCAGCAACTTTCATTTGCATTGTGCCAAAACTAGGAACTGATGAAGATTTGCCAAACCTTTTATGAATTAATTGTGTTCTTTTCTGAATTCCTGGGTCTGCTCCTTAAGCTTTCCTCCATTATCAAATCTTGGTTTAAAACTAAAAATTAGTTCCTTGAGACCATGTGCATGATTACTCTTCACAAAAATCAAGGTTATTTACTTGTAACCACAGTTCTTTGAAATTACTCTGCATATTTACACTTGTGTGTTTTGTGCCACCTTGGGCAGCTTACATGTTGAACCTACTTCAAGCAGTGCCACTACAGCACATATGCATTCACAAAGGTTTTCAGAGCAAGGTTATATAGTGGGCAATGCATCCTTTAGTACCTCAGCCAACCCAGAAAAATTACAATAGGACTCTGAGATGGGAAGTGTGAATATGTAGTCATCTCAAAGAACTCTTGGTACTAGTAATTGTCTCTTTAAGTGGCTCTGCACATACTTACTTATACATAGTTTGGCAAGCAGCACTGAAAACTTTGGAGGAAGGAAAGAGTCTTATTAAATAATGAAGTTGACCAAATGTAGAAACTTCTCGAAGCTAAATCTAAAGTACAATGAATGTTTACTAAAGGTATGTGCTGACTTCCAAGTTAGCAGCCTTACAGATTTCTCTGTAGGAACATGCTGCTATTTGTTGAGACCTTACGAAAGTGGGCACAAGGACAGTTACTAAAGGGTACTTCTAGACTGCAAGCTTCTTTCGAAAGAAGCTTTATCGGAAGAGATCTTCTGAAAAAACTTCTTCCTAAAGATAGCGTCCACACTGATGGACGCTATCTCACATTTAAACTGTGATTACTATGGATGGATTGACCACCAGGGCACCTGTGCTTTTTCCTGGGGGCCTCTTCTTTCGAAAACCCCCTCTCTTCCGCATCCACACATGCCTTCTTCTGAAAGAGCTCTTTTAGAAAAGGCTTTCTTCTTCATAGAATGAGGTTTACCAATGTCGGAAAAATCCCTATTTCTTTTGAAAGAACACAATTACAGTGTGGACATAAGTGAAGTTTTTTCAGAAAAACAGGTGTGTTTCCGAAAACCTCCCGGAGTCTAGACACACCCTAAGTTGTTACATTCAGTGACATTGTTTACTCCACCTAGAAACAAACAATCTGACCAGATATACTATAGAAACAAAGTGAGCAGGTCAGTATCTTTTACTGGACCAACTTCTATTAGTGAAAGAGCAGCTTTCAAGCTACACTTTTCTTCAGCTCATGGAAAAGTACATAGTGTCACAGCTGAGGTTGAACAGATTGGTTAGCATAACTATATAGTGCACATTGTAAGGGCAGATCTATACTATGGGAAATGTTGGCTTACGGTATGCAATTCCATCTATGTAAATAACGTAGCTGGAACTTACACACCTTAAGCCTCGCTAGTGCACCATACTCACTGGAGGAGGTTGATGGGTAAAATGCTTCTGTCAACTTCCCTTACTCCTCATGACAGCGAGGGGTGCTGGTGCCAAAGGGGGAGCCCTCAGTGTTCAATTTAGCTAGTCTTTACCAAACCTGCTAAATCAAATGCCAGACATTAACCACTGCAGTGTCAGACTTCCCATGAGTCTAGATGTGGTGTTAGAGACCATTCAAAGCAAGTGGCCCTCTTCAGTTAACATCTCTGCAGTTACAAAACCAAAAAAGGAGAGTTAGTGGATTAAAGATTGTTGCAATAAGTCATAAATCCAGTCTTTGTTAAGATGTTTAGTGTCTAGCAAATTTATTAATTTACATTCCCAGGCTTCTCTTTTGAAGGTGTTAGGTTGGTTTCCTTTGAGGAAAACAACTGAGAGGCCTGATATGGAGTGATCATTTTGTGAAAAGATTTCGCTCACAGGTGATAGAATCTTTTATAATTTTTCAGTGCGAGTTCATCCAAGAGCATAGCGATTGTCTTGTTTCATCCATATAGTTGTTATGGAGGATTTAGTGCACTGGAGGAGGAACCTCACTCTGCAATAGGCATGCCAAGGACCCTCTTCAAAAGATGAACCTCAGAGCTTAAATTCATAACTTTGCTAGATACTAAAAATCATGATCAGAATAAAGACATTGGATTTATGGTTTATTATAACAATATTAAGCACAAATGCTTCAGAGCTGTTAACTGCCAAGGGCCACTTCACCTTGAAAGGTCTCTTAAAATATATGGTAAGTACTAATGCTAAACAATCTGTTCTACCTTGTACCTGGCTTTGACAGTGAATATCTCTCTCAGACCTGAAGAACTCTGTGTAGTCAAAAGCATGTCTCTTTCACCAACAGAAATTGGTCTAATAAAAGATATCGTCTCACCTACCTTGTATCTAATATCCTGGGACCAACACAGCTGCAACTACACTGCAGCTGGATATCCTATGACCATTATGATTCTTAGCATAAACAACTTAGGTGAATCCTTACAATTCTAGATCTGCTTAGACAATATGCTAAAATATTTCTAGAATCTAAAGTAACAAAGATTCTCATTTATTAGTATGTAGCTTTGGGGGAAATATCTAATTAACAGTCTGATAAGAAACTCTCACTATTTGTGGTAAAAAACCTGGGCTCATCCTTGTCTGTATGAAAAACAGAAAATAGCAGATCAACCATCAAAGAATGCAATTTGCTCACACTTCTGGATGATATTACAGTAATAGTGAACAGAGTTTTAAATATAACAACACTCTGCCGAGGGTTCAAAAAAATGGCTTCATAAGTACAGACAAAACACATTAAGGTTCCATGTGGAATCGGATCCCTAAGAGGAATACATGTTAAGACAACCACTTTGTTAACCTTTTAATTATGTTGCATAAATAAAGATCTATCTAAACATGGTTAACTAAAAGAACTGCCCAATCCTTCAGTCTTTAAAAACATTAAATACTATAAAACATAGGAACAGAAGCAGTAGCTGGTGAATCACATTTTCCTGCATCCAAGAAACAAATTTAGTCCATTTTAAAGGATATATCCTTGCTCACTATTTTCTAGAACAAAACAATACATTTTGAACAGCAAGGAACAAGACTGGTCAAGATCAAGCACAAGTCTGAGAGCTCAAGTTGTCAGATCAAAACACTGTGGATCTGGATGAAGGATCTTGCCCAATGCTGAACAAAGGGAGACACCTGCAGACTCTGTCTCACATCTGAATCAGGTCCATTTACTTCTGCTCTGTCAGCCAACCCAGAGCAATCAGGATAATCCTCGCTCTGTCATGACTCATCTTCTTCACTTCTTTCTGAATTAATGGAAAAGAAGGGAAAAAGCACAAAAAAGGCCCCTTTTCCAATGCAGCAAGAAAGCATCTGAGAGGGACAGATTGTCCCTTTCTGCTCTTTAACCTGGTTGCAACCAGGTTCAATACAAAGTTTTTATTGGGCTGACCTCAGCTGGAAAAAAATCTCTGTATCACTTGATCCTTCAGGAACCACACAAGCATCTGAGAACTGTCCTTGCTGAAATGACTGCAAACACATTGCTCTCCTCTGCTGAATGCAGGGCTACCGGATCCACATTGTGAAGAATACACCTGTGCCATAAGGGGACTGCATATGCATATAACAGAGAAAAATGAACATCTCCTTCCTTGTTTATGTAATAGATAGCAGCTGCATTTGTTCAACCCTATCTGAGCAACCTTCTCCTATACATGAGGAAGATAAGAAGTGTGGGTCAATCAAATGGATCTTACTAAAAAAAAAAAATTATATGTAATACTTTTCTTGAGACATCCAGTGGTCTCAACCCCCGTGGATGAGTTCCCAATTCCTTGCTGGATACACTGGAAGTTATTGTGACAGAATGTTCCCTCTAATCATTTCTATCCACGTGCAGATTTTCTCCATTCACATGCAGAATAAACTGTTATGTGCACCACTAGTATAAACAAAACCTAGCTGTGGGTGCTCAGCTAGTAAGGTGAGCGGCATTTGAATCTCTCCTGAGTGGCTGGACAAGTGCTCAGTTTACAGTGAACAATAGTGACAGATGGCAAAGGGGAATTGAAAAGACTCATTTGAGAACATCTGACCTGTCTGTCTATCATATCAACAAATTTAGACTTAGCCTGAGATAAGTGATGAACATCTGAAGCCTATTCATATGGGTCTGTAAACTTGCAACATCCAAATCCTGCATTCATCTCATTCTGAGGCGTGCAAATGGAGCAATGTAAATGGTCACTGACATAAGTCCTATTAGACCCAAAACGAAAGAAATTTTCTGGGTATAATACACTGAAGTTTTCAAATAAGCTGTTCTACCTTCAAAAATCTTTCTCCCCAAAGGAAAACTCTTCCAGCTACTGAATCCAATATAGAGCCTATTAAATTAAATTATCTCCGTTGAGCAGAGATTTGACTTTTGACATTAGAAACAGTCCCAAATCCATTAAAAAGGGACATTGTAAACTTGATGTGAAATGGGAGATGATGGGAAGATGATTTAGCAGCCAATGATCCAAATATGGATAACAAAGATACTCTGTTTTCTTAAATGTGCTGCTACTACTACAGAAAGGCATTTTGCAAAGACATGATGCTGTGGAAAGGTCAAATGGTAGGACTTTGTACTGAAAACATATTTTTTCACATTACAAAGCAAAAAGGTACCTCTGATTTGGCTGGACAGAAATATGCATCCTTTAAATCAAGAGTTGCAAACCAATCCATAATTGACAGTGAGGGAAGTATGGAGGCTAGAGTTATTCAAAACCACAACTCCGGAATAAATCTGTTCAGTTTTTTAAAATCTAAAATTGGATGGAATCTCCACCTTTCTTCTCTAGCAGGAAGTTATCGTGGACAGTTCTCTGAAAACTTCCACAGTGTGCAGCAGCGGTCAAAAAGGCAAATAGGATGCTAGGAATTATTAGGAAAGGAATAGAAAATAAGACACAGAATATCTTACTGCCCCTGTATAAAACTATTGTACGCCCACATCTTGAATACTGTGTACAGATGTGGTCTCCTCACCTCAAAAAAGATATTTTGGCCTTGGAAAGGGTTCAGAAAAGGGCAACTAAAATGATTAGGGGTTTGGAACGGGTCCCATGAGGAGAGGTTAAAGCGACTGTGACTTTTAAGTTTAGAAAAGAGGAGACTGAGGGGGGATATGATAGAGGTTTATAAAATCATGAGTGGTGTGGAGAGGGCTGATAAAGAAAAGTTATTTATTAGTTCCCTAAATAGAAGAACTAGAGGACACCAAATGAAATTAATGGGGAGCAGGTTTAAAACTAATAAAAGAAAGTTCTTCTTCACGCAGCGTGTAGTCAACCTGTGGAACTCCTTGCCAGAGGAGGCTGTGAAGGCTAGGACTATAATAGAGTTTAAAGAGAAGTTAGATAATTTCATGGAGGTTAGGTCCATAAAAGGCTATTAGCCAGGGGATAAAATGGTGTCCTTGGCCTCTGTCTGTCAGAGGCTGGAGAGGGATGGCAGGAGACAAATCGCTTGATCATTGTCTTCGGTCCACTCTCTCTGGGGCACCTGGTGCTGGCCACTGTCGGTAGACAGGATACTGGGCTAGATGGACCTTTGGTCTGACCCAGTACGGCCGTTCTTATGTTATGAAGTACCTTGACTAAAACCCTCAACTTAATAGATGTTTGGGTGCCTCTCGACAACACCTATCAGAAGCAATTTCTGAAATCGATAGAGTAACCTCATTGGATAGTTCCCTGAAAAGGAAAAGATTGGGGAAATTGAAAGGGAGTAAATCTGTACTGCATTGCCCTTTTCTATAGCTCCTAGGTCCCTCTTGTCCAATGCTATAAGCATGCATTGATAAGATGAGATGGCATGTCTCCAAACGAAGAAAAAGATGCAATCTCACCAATAGGTCAACAACTCTTTATCCTCACATCTAATTTGAGGCCTTGTTTTCAGCAAAGATGAAAAGGAATAGATTGTTTTGATTTATATCTGGATTGAACTTCTTTTTATGCTAAGAAGATGCTGTCTCTATCAATAATGCATTTGCCAAAATCCTTTTATCCAGGAAATCTTGTACAAATAGAGCCATTTTCTCCCAGAGACACAACTGGTAAAGGGCTAGCGCCCTCTGGTAATTAGCCACATTAATTCCACTAGATGAGGAAGGAAAAAACACTCTCAACCAGGGGATTAGTCTTTTTCCCTTTTCTGTCCTCAACTAAGTGGGCCTCACCAGACTACAGCCTATTATTGGCAGCAGCAGACACCAGAGATTTTGGCACAGGGTGAGTGTGAAAATATAAAAAGCCCTTCTGAGGTATCTGATACAACTTTTCAGCTTTCTTAGATACAGGCTGACAAGATGCATAGGTAGCCCAAATAGTCTCAATAGGTTGCAAAAGTCCATCCAGCATAGGTGGTAACATTAACCACCTCAAAATAGCACCAGAATACACTGTAACACCAGTTGGAATGCCTTTGCAGCAGCAAATGAAGGTAAATTCAAAGAAGATGCCATAGAATCCACTAGGTCACAGAACTACAGAGTGTCTTAAAAAGAAGATGATAAAGAAGCAATACCCCTATGTTCATCAGATACCAAATTGGGATCAAAATCTGTATCCATCTGATAGCTCCTCTTGTTGAACAGTATTTCCTCATCCTGTTCCTCAGACAAAATCAGGCAATACTGCTGAGGTGCATATGCACTCTAATGAGTACTGCTTGTAGAAGGTTCTATCATTTGGCTGCACCAGACAGCACAAAAACTGTTAATATGCACAGCCACTTGAAGAAGAAGACTGTTTAAATAACATTCTAAAAATATTAGCTGCATGCAGGACATAATGCACTAAAAAATGCTTCATGTGCTTCATTTGATATTATGATAGGCATTTGTGTTGCTCTCTCTTGAAATACAAAGTAAAGAGCATGAGATTTTAGAAGCAGAAAACCCAAGAAAGTAACAGAAGCCAAATGCACTACGCCTCAAAAACCACAATACACAGGAGTAGGTTTAGTTTAGTTATATTACCCTTTATTATTTTACAATATATTTCAAAAATTCTAACAATGCCTTAACTGTTCTACAAGACCTGCAATACTGTCAAAAAATAGCTTACCTAAAGATTGAATGCACAAACTGTAGTACGCACTTGTACTGAACAATTAATACCCAAAGGGGTGTAGTAATTTAGTAAATAGGTGTGCAGCAATGCAAAATGCAAATGATGTTAACACAGAAAAGTAAACTTTGCACTCATGGCTATAGAACGGAGGGCTTTTCAAACACATTTGTTACTGTAACATTCTAGACAGCAATATGAGTAATATTACATATTTAAAGCAGTACATGCCCTGGAAAGCTTGTATGTTCAATCTGTGCATGTAAACCTGAATCAAAATCAGCTAGATACATTAAAAACCAGAGACAGTCTGCAAGTAAGCTTTTTCTTGTCCCAGAATGACACTGAATTTGAGTGGGTAAGCTCTGACTTCTGTTACTGTTGCTATTTTACACTATTTTTCCTGTACACTGTTGCATTAATAAGACAGGCTGTGAATGGTTTTCATTCCTGGCCCATAAAAGAGGGGAGTAATTTTCAGGGACAAAACATTTGTCTCAGCCTCCAAATTTAAAATGTAACTAATGCTATAGCATGGATGTCACCACAAAATAACAAACAAAAAACCCCAAACACATTGTCAGTTTTATAATAGCATTGCAGTTTTCAGCTGTATGTATGTGATGCAACAAAGCAGTACTTTAATTTTCAGTACACTGAAAATGCTTTCTAATATTTCAAGTACCTAATTTCATAGATTCTATCTACAGAAGTTTTACATTTGTTATCTCTTCTGGTCACAAAACAGAAAGAAGATATAATGACCAAGACACTTTAAACTTACACTGTCTGCAAGAAACAAGGTAAAGCCAATTTTTCAGGTATGGTTTTTGTCTTCTACAAGTTGATGCACTTTCATGAGAAAATTATGAAAGGCAATATGAGGAAACAATTACAGATCAAATTTCTGCCCAGAAATAAAAGTTTAAGGTCAAAATTTATCAGAGCGGCACTGTGGCATAATAGGCATTCAATTTATTTATTTTTCAAGTTTATACATTTTCAGTCACCATTATATTCATTTATAGGGGATTCAGTCACCATTATATTCATTCACTATTTGATAACTGAGTAAGGCCAATAACCCACCTTCTATCTCTGCAATAAGCTATGACCTGAGCAGATCATAGTGGTTAGACTACGACCTTCTTATCCAGCCTACATGGCAATTAGCCATATCTGGTACTATATATACAAAGTCACTCACACTCATCATTGAAATGATTTTCCTACAACAGTTTATTTTCTGAATAACATACGCATACATATTTATTTCTCCTCATTTAATTCCTCGTGTGTTAACAGCTCACCAGTGGTTCAAGGGCTGAAAAATACTTCAACAAACATAAGGGATTATAAAGTTCAAGTGTGTAGTAATTTTATTTTAATACAGAAAATGAATATGAAATGCTGGTTCTGAACATGGTTGGCAAAAATAAAAGGCAAAACCTAGGTAGGGTATATTTTCATCTGGAGTCAAAGTCTAGAATCCCCAAAAATATATTCTTAATCTGAAGTAAGGCAAAACAAAAAGGCATTTTGATTCATGCATAACTAGCACTAATAAGAATTTCCTTGCACAGAGGTCCTGAGACTTGAGTTGAATGGGTTTTCCCTATCGCTCACTTCATGTGCACTCAAACTTAAAGCTCCATAAGCAAAAATGTTTGGTTTTTAATAGTGGACCCATTTTAAAAAGGAGGCAATAAAAGATACATGAAGACAAACAAAAGCGACTTGATCTGAAGCCTCTGTCCTTTGACCTGCCTACCAGGCTAAATGGCCAATAAAATGTAAAATGCAGCATACATTTGTGTAATCTAAAAACTTTTCGTGATAATTTATTGCAAATTGCACTTGGCAGTTCACCACACCAATGGAAAACTGGCCACCCTGTTGGTTCATGCAGTCCTTTAACCCCAAACCCAAGTCACCAGTAGAAAGACCTGGACAAAAAGTTTGCTGCTGTGCTGAGCCAGCTGGCTGCGCCTTCTGGGTGTGACCCAACACGGGATACTGCTTTGTCTTGTTCCTTTGTGGGGCTTTCATCCTCTGGCAAATAGTCAGGTAGATCTATATTTTGCTCAACTTCCACAGGAGTATCTTGGAATGGAACCAGCACCTGATGAACAGAAGAGTTAAAAAAATGTCAAATGTTTTGAATGACAATGAAAAAAAAAATAAGGTCCTCATCCTGAGAAGAAATAAACACCCTTCAGGGTCACTTCCTAAATAACTGCCACGGGTAAATATTCGGTATTGTCACTGTGTTTATTTAGACTACATACAAGAAAAATACAACTTTAAGGTAAAAACATACACCAAAAAGTCAAATCATCTCTCTTTACAGCTGTGAAATAAAACCACATCAGTGTTTCTTGTCAAGAAGGCAAACTTAGCTTCCATACTGATCTCTCCAGGTCAGGACAGTCTAGCGTCAGAAAGAGAAGGCTGTCTTGTATCTCTTGCAAACGGTTCAACAGTAATTTCTAGCACATGGAAGAACATTTATGAGCAGGATACACTTTAACCTCTTTATATTGTGTATGAAACTCTGACAGGGTCAGAAGTGATGGGCATGGTAGTACAAGTGTCAGGGATCCAAGCCAGATATTTAGAATGAATTTTATCTCACCTCCTCTCCACTTTCACTTTTCACAACTTGCTGTGCTTTCATAACTTTGGTTGATGCTATTGCTGTTGCCAAAGCCTACAAGAGGGAGAAAATACAAGGAAAATAAAGGAAGATTTTTAATTGTATAGAACTGCAAAAGATGCATAGACCACAAAGCAAATAGTTGTAAGTACTTACTTCTGCTTTTAAGTCTGACCGAATTCGGACTACACATCTTTGAACCGCCATTTGAAATGTAAAGCTAATAACTCCTTTAATTTTCAACAAGGCTTCTTCACAAAGGTTTCTTCGAGACTTAAAAAAAAAAAAAAAAAAAAAAAAAAAGTATTAACACGCAAAGACCATATAAAAATATCAACCATGGATGTTATGAAAAACTCCTGCATCTATTAAGAGAGAGGAATAGTAAATAAGATAAATTTTGCAACAGAAAAAACAGTGCCGTTTACAATTATTTTAATATGTATGTACTGACATGTAATATTACTACAAATCTTGTCATAACAAAATCTAAATAATTTTTGCTTACATTTTAAAAGTAAAACAAGGATGGAATCGACTGTAAATAATCAGGAAAAAGAGCTGAAAAGCAAAGAATGTTTTTCTACGTATGATCAGCTAAACAGTCCCCTGAGGTTAAGTCTGGATTGAGTGGAGTGCTCATTGATGTGTAGTTAGTGTTTAAGTTGCTATTTATCAGACACCTTGTATCTATACTGACTGAATGCATCAAAGCAGCTGTTGTATCTTTCAGCTACCTCATCTGTGGCAGCTCATGGACATCAAAGCACAACACAGTCTTAACTCTGATTTCAAGGCAAAAATTGTTTGGTTAAAAAAAGAAGAAGAATGTTATGTTTAAAGCAAGTGACAATGCCTACTGTGCAATAACATTACATTGACCTGTACTGGTTGCTTTTATTCTACATTACTTTAATATGTTTTATTACTCTTTTAATATTTAGAAAACAACATAGTTAATACAAAGAGTGAAATATCAATTCTACCCAATTTGTGACTTCTACCACAAATTTAAAAAAAAATTGTAGTGGGTTACCAGAGCTACAGATCCCTGAAACGCCTGTATAGACTCAAATGTTAGGATTAAAATCAGATTTGTGTATACCTTAATAATTCATTTTAATTGAAAAGTGCTGAGAGATCTTTGAAAGAGGCATTAAATAAGCCATATTAATATTATTATACAGTAGTTACTGGCCAATACTTAGACAATGGGGGTTTCACTACAGGAAGAACTATATTCATTTCACTGATCTGCCAACCAACCTGATTCAGCTAACTATACAAAGGCAAAACTCATCTTACATCGATAGACATGAATGTGACAGAACATTTTGAACTGTGTTGAAGAATATTAATAATTAGAATGATGGCAATACAGGAGGCCTGCACTAAATATCTTTACATAAAACACTGGATGTGAGAGATACATAGGGCAAACGGCATTGTATAAGTGAAAGACAAATAAAATGACCTCTGACCATGAGAAGAGAAGGCACAGGAACGCGAGACAACACAGCTTAGTAGACTGAACAGGTAATAATTACATGGATATATATTTAAGGATGTTAAGAGGCAGATAATTGGGTAATTGTGTAGTTGATATAATTTGTATAGACTATATGATTAAATGAGAAGGGAAGCATTCAGAAGGCACGCAGACAGCCCAGCTCCTACTACATTTAAACTGCAGAGCCATAGCATGGGTAGCTGCTGGACCCAGTGCAGCTCAGTTCCAGCTCGCGCCAGGTCCAACAACCCCTATCCACAGGGGGCCCCACTGGGAAGCTAGCACTCCCCGCAGACAGGAGCTGCTCCAGCAGCAGCCTCTGTTCATGGTCAGTTCACCGCAACAGCTCCTGTCTGCAGGAGATCCCAATCTCACCTGGCTCCCCATGCTGCTGCCTCTCATAGAGGCAGCAATGTTGGAGGGGGGAGTGGCACTGCAGAGACAGTGCTGGGGAGGAGTGGGGGGGCTGGCTCCCCCTGGCACCAGCTCCTGCTTCCTGCCTCAGAGGCAGCAAGGTGGAGAGAAATACGAGTAGCCGACTCGACTACCCAATAAGCCAGGATTATCGGGTAGTTGACTAACTACTCTTTTACATCCCTAACAACATATATCAATTGATACAGTCTCCACTTATGAGAACTTGGTCATATCATATAATCTGCACCTCTGTTTTCCTAAATGGGTATAATACCTATTCCACAGATGATTTACTACATTAAGTTATAAAATACTACATGAATGCTAAGCCTCACCAGAATGTGTACAAATCCCTTCACTAACTAAACATGTGACAACTCCCACCAATTGGGAAGAATATCCTTTACAAAACTTGTCTACATATTGGCCACAAATCCCAGCTAGGTAATCCTTCTATTACAGCACTGAACCTGGGGCTGAGGAATACAAAACCTACAGGTAACTCACAGGTATCCATGTTTTACATTATGAATCAAGTAAATTTAAAATACATATCAAAAACTCATCTTGTCAAATGTTCCCAAAACCATCAGACCAACTGTGTATCATGAAGTAATTATGATAGATACGTCATTTACAGTAGGTGAGGGAGTGGGAGGGATAAAACAGTGGGCCTAAAAGAGTTAAGGCTGCCTTTAGTGTAGTGTTCTCAAAAATTAATTAATGATTCTGATTACTTGGAGCTGAAAAACAAATCCTGCCAACTCTGGCTAAAATTATACAGACGATCCCTTTGTTGCCATTATGAAGTCTAACTGAAAAGATTAGACTCCAGTACATCAATCAACAAACTTCTGAGGTATTACACACATTGGTTTTTGACTGAGATCATTATCCAACTCTGTGGAATGCAGTTTTATTTTCAATAGCAATTTTGAGTTCTCAAACAAGTCAAGAAAGATTTACAGATTTCCACCTATTCCAACAGAATATGAACTGTTAAAAAGCCCTAGGTAGGTTGAGTCTGACGCATGAATTTGTTGGCCCAAAATTATAGAGATTTCAGGATGTTAAGATCAGTTAACTACAACTGCTTTTGTAGCTGGCTTGCCATTCACAGTCTTTGTTTAATCCTAAATTGATAGTGTCACTATCGATTTAGGATTTAACTGACACTATCAATATAGGATTAAACAAAGACCGTGAATGACTAGCCAACTACAAAAGCAGTTTCTCCTCTCTTGGTGTTCACACCTCCATTTCTGCTGCTAGAAATGGGCCACATCCTCCCTGACTGAATTGACCTCGTTATCTCTGGCCTTCCTCTTGATTGGTACTCCTTTCTTTTCATGTGCCTGTATAAATATACCTGTCTCTGGAATTTCAACTACATGCGTCTGACGAAGTGGGTCTTTGCCCACAAAAGCTTATGCTCCAATAAATCTGTTAATCTATAAGGTACTACAGGACTTCTTGTTAATAAAAACAGACTCTGCTGTTTACTCACATGAACACAAAGAGGTAGGTGATGGGTTATCACTGCAGATAAAAATAAGATACAGGAAGAAGCACTGGAGACCAGGGATGTGAACAGTTAATGATTACCTGGGAGCAGGTCCCCGCCTGCAACCTTTCCGCCTACCGTTGCTGCTTCTCGCCTAGCATGAGACTGCTGAAACCCAGCCTATGTGGGCTGGGAGCAGTCAGCTCAATGCAGAGTTAGAAGCAGCGGGGCTGGAGCAGTCTGGCGGAGTGGGGGCTGTTTCAGCCCAGCTGTAGCATGGAAGCTCCAGCCCAGCGGGCTAGAATACGCCTCATACTTAACCAGTTAACCAGTTAAACTTTATGTTTAATCAGTTAACTAATTAAATGAGATTTTACATCCCTACTGGAGAGAGAAGTTTTTTTGTTTGTTTTAATTTTGGCAGGGATGGAGGTAGTTATCTAATATCAAAATGTTTCACAATCATGGCAGAAAATGCTATGGCCACCCACATATATGCAGTTACATGAATACCTCAAGCCTAGTCTTCTTTGTGAAGTGCTATTGTTAACATTCTCTTACATTTTATAGCTCTCAACTTGTTCTAAACTTAAAACTGCTTTGTAGGGATGTTCTACTGCTATGGTGTTATACCAGGATTTATTTAAACGTTTCATGAAACTCACAGCACTAAATAAATGAGCTAATCCAGTCGGTGCATAGCCAGATTTTTCTTTTCCTTTAATAACAAGCTACGAAAACATGGTGGTATACTCCAGGCAAATGGAGAAACCTGAAGTTCTACTCACTACATTTAATCATCTAAATACCTTGTTATACACTTTTTGCTAGGCTAACAATGAATATCTTTGCCACAATGCTTAAAGAGTGAAATTGCATAGAGCTGCATTAACTCCATTTGCCAGGGAACACAAGTCTTCAGATCCATGGGCCTCAGTCCATTTATAGGATTGCATGTACTTGAACTGGCAGACCAAGGAGAAATGGATAGGGTTTATCTAGGTTTTAGAGAAACTTAAGAGATTCTGATGCACAAATAACATACAATGCTAGTAAACATAACGGGAACATACTATTGGAACAGATTAAAACATGGATTGAAATATATAAAAGCAAGTGGTATTGAGGAAGACTTGCCTGTCTATATCATGAACAAGTGAGGGCTCCAAGGTAAACATTTATTTCTTTACTATGCATACAAATGACTTACAGAACCACTTAATTTCTAAAGGAGCTAAATGTACTCACAAGAAATTATGAGGAAGGGAATGCCACTGACAAACTGGGTTCCCAGACACGCTTACTTGGCAAAAAGTAAAGTAACAAAGCAAAGAATCAGGTCTGATCATTTAAAATGGGTACAAAGCTGAAGATACAAAGACCTGAGGGCATTTGTAAAGAACATGCTTAAACAATCTCCATGCTATATGGCAGATGTAAAAAGGCAAACACAGCCTTGGGGTGTTGTACACAGGGGTATGGTGGATAAATCTGCAGAAGTTATTTTGACATTACATAAAGACACAGTGAGATTTCGCTACCTCAAGTGTGAGGCTGGTCACTATAGACCAGAAGAAAACATCTCACAGAACACAAAAAGATGCAGCAAAAGAGAATTACTAAAACTGAACGTTTCTTATATTACAGTTATTACATGCTGTACAGGCAACTGTGAAAAATAAGGACTTGTTTTGATTCCAATGCTCTGGCCACAGAGTGGTATCATTTCTGAGATTGACAAAAGGCAGTACCTGATTTACTCCAGCGGTGACTGAAACAGGAAACAAAATTGGCAAAGATGGAAATGGAGTTTTTTTTTAAATACAAAGTTACAAAGCAACTAGCCATAAATTTTTATTTAAATTATCAGCATTTCATTATATTTCAATACTGAAAATAACATGCATATGCATTATCACAATATTTCCCTATAATTCCGAGTCTGATTCCTAGTGATCATAAGAACTTAAGATTTACTTACTGAATCATCAAGGCCATCTATATGTAAAACCACTGTTTTAGCACGTTTATTCGTACTGCCCAAGAAAAACTGAGCTTTCCGCCGGCAAGAATTCATTTCATTCACACCGTCCATGTCTGACATATT
This sequence comes from Pelodiscus sinensis, assembly GCF_052426305.1. Classification (NCBI taxonomy): domain Eukaryota; kingdom Metazoa; phylum Chordata; order Testudines; family Trionychidae; genus Pelodiscus; species Pelodiscus sinensis. The sequence continues at coordinate 60,662,609 of NC_143053.1, read as the reverse complement.
GGAAGACTGAAGGATATCATAAACTTCAGAGGCTAAAAGTTTAGTCTCTCCGGGTGTAGTAGTCCTTAAAGGAAAAACAATCAGCTGAGATTTATCAGGATATATTTTTGACGTGTTATTTCAAATAGCTGCCACAATTATGATTGAGTATCTTGAATGACCAGTGCACTACGGAAGCACGTTTATAATGGCTAATATGCAGTTGATGGAAAAAGTCCTTAAAAAAGAGGGAGGGCTACTTAGCCCCACTTCCATCATCCATATGTCAGTGCTACTACCAGGCTCAAAAGGAAGCCAGAAACTTTGTGCCTATGTTAATTTTATGCCTATGAGCTTCTATTCTACCATTATTTTATAAATGATATGCAGGCAGGTTACATGGGTTACATGGATCCGACTTACATCGGATCCCTACTTATAAACGGGGTGAGGCAACCCCGCACTAGCTGCTTCCGCCCAGCAGACCAGGGAGACGCGAAGCTAGCGCCCCTCCCAGTAGTCCAGGGAGACGCGGAGCGGCTTTTCTCAGCAAACACCTCAGCTTGAGAATAAAGGACTGAGGGAAGTGAGGTGTGGGAGAATAAAACTGAGCTCTGGAGAAATGTTTGGCTAGAGTTTCCCCTACAATATGTACCAGTTCCGACTTACATACAAATTCAACTTAAAAACAAACATACAGTCCCTATCTTGTATGTAACCTGGGGACTGCCTGTATCAAGAATTCTTTTAGTTTTTCTCTCTCTCTGCTATGCCTTATACCTATTTAGAAACCTGCAAACACAATACTGTAATTAAACTGATTGACAAACTTGGATATCCCCTCACACCATGTTGATTAGGATAAAACTCAACATGATTGAGTTGTGTAACTCTCTGTTTGCTTAATAGCATCAGTGATTAATGTCAGTTCCTTCAACTATATTGACATAGCTGCGCTACAACAAACAAGCAAATGCAGTTGTAGATATAACAAACAGTTGCCACTTTAATCTTCTGTAAATCCTTATATAAGAGGATATCAACATGATTGAGATAAGCATCCCATCTTTTAACTGCCTTGGGGGGTACTATTCTCCTCTTAGCTGGACTTTTAGATTTTAAACTTAGTCACAGAGATTAAGTAATAAGTAAAAAGTTATGCAGAAAGTCAGCAGCAGAGCCGAGACTAAATCCCAAAAATCAGATTGCCAGATCCCTGCTCTAACCACTATGCCACACATTTCTCGACTGTGGATCTTTAAAAACAGCACAGTGGGGATATTTCCTATTAAATAAGTTAAAGGTGGGTCAAAATGGTATAAACTATTTGGTTATAATCTTTAAAAAGGAAATGGATTTCGATATTAGACTGGTCATCTTTATTTTCACAACTGAATTTAATGACCTAGATTCATACCTGGAGTAATTTCACTGAGCTCCATGGAAGACTGGATTTAGCCCGTCATTAATAAACTAAAATATTTGGAATGAACACAAAACACTACAGCAACATCCTACAATTCATCTTACTATGGCCCATCATAGTTTTGTTTGTAGGCATAAATATACTTCAGTAAATAGCTATGTCTTGCCTTTGAAGTTTTTTTCCTGACTATTTCATCCCAATAAATAGCCTGAATCAAACATCACCCCCATCATCTCCATAATAGAAGAATAATGTTGGAGCAGAAATTGTAGTTAACTCCCTCCCTCTGGATCTTCTACTAAATCTTTTCTTCTTTTCCTTGTGTCTTTTAGATTGTACACTATTTAGGAAAGAGATGTCTGAGTTTCTCTAATTTAAGTGAAGGAGTGCTGAGCATGGTAAAGAGATACTGTGCTAAAAATAATGTCCTAAAGATAATAAAAAACAAGACTGGGGCCTGAACCAGAATATCACTTAAGCATTCACTTAAAATTAAGCATGTGCTGAAGTCCATCCATCTTCAGGAAGCACATACTTCAGTCAATCTGGGTCATGTATAAATGATGCTAGACAAAATGTGTACATGTGGTTCACAACTTGAAGTTGAAGAAAGACATCTATATTTAGGGGCTAAAAGTGGACAGTAGTGCCATGTGAGCTAAGGCCTCAAGAAACACAAATTAACTTTCAAGAAAATGAAAGCTTTACAGGGTACTGTAACACTCAACAGCCATTTGTTATATTAAATTGTATCCAGCAAAATTAAGACACAGAAGCCAGTTTTCTATAATACCTATTTTCATTAAAATAAAATTCTTTTTTCGTTAAACTTAACTGGCTAGTTCACAGTCAGTATAACTTTTTTCCAAAAGTTTTTTTCCCCTAACTATAGGTTTCTTATCGACATATAGTACATCACAGAACACAAAACAATAAATTCAGAAAATAGAGAAATTGCAATAATAAAATGTAAAAGAACCACTAGAAGCAGCCGTAAAATTGCACCAAAATTTAAAATTCAAAGTTGCCCATATGGTATCTAATAATGAAAAGAGACTTACATTATTCCTTAACAGCAAGTTGCATATATGTTTAGTGCTCCCAAAATCACAGTTGGCATGAAATCTTATATAATTCCAGCTAACTTCATATAACTTCATTATTAAAACAACCTGCTAATTTGACAGCACAAAAAGCAAAATCTGCTATTTGGTACAGATACATTAGATAAGTTTTCTCGAGGTTGTTCACAAAACACTCCTTTTTAAAAAGCAATAAAAATGCTATGGAAAAAACTGAACAAATGTCTGGTTTGCAATGGCAGACAATTTTTGTTTAACAACAACTTCTACTCATGGCTTCAAGTTAATGGGAGATGGGTTGGGCATCAGAGGGGTTTTTTTTCCAGACACAGATATCACTAATTAAATTAGGGATGTTAAAAAGCAGTTAATTAGGCAACCATCTAGCCACTGAAAATCTTATCAGTTACACACTGCAGGCTCTGCAGCATAAAGTTTATACTGCAGGGCCCACAGCACATACTAGCTCCCAGCCCTGCTCCTGGCTCTGCTCCCAGGGAGCCGGCTGTTGCCCCACGCTGCAGACTCTGAAAGAGCCAACAGCACGGGCTGGCAGCCAGCTCCCTGGAAGCAGGGCAAGAAGCTGGAGTGTAACTGTTACAGTAACTGATAAGATCACAGTTATTGGTTAGCCATTTAAATGGTTACACTATTACTTCCCTAATTTAAATACTGATCTCTAAATCAATGCATTAAAGAGTCTTAACAGTATACATTGCAGAAAACTAAATTTTCTAAAAGTGTATGGTGTTTGTACCAGGTTGCTCACAAATGTGTTACCTGATGGAAACAGTTGTTCAATAACATTCAGCTCACATCACATATATCCTATAACAATAGCTTAAAAGTAAAACTAAGTAAACAAACTGTTAAAGCAAAACAACCGAAAGTGATACTACCATAGTATAAAATCAGAGAAACAAACCAAAAATAGTAATATCAGTCAAAGGGAAGTTATAAGAAGTATCCATCTATATAATGCAATACTGACAATATTTGCAATAACTAAAGTACAAACAAAAAACAACATTAGCTGTCTGTCCATCCATGAGTCTGTTTGTTCAAGAACTCCTCCTAAATGGTAAGAGCTAGGACCATCACATTTGGTATGCAGCTTCCTCTTTTCATAACTTAAAGCAATGTAAGGGTTTGGTTGTGCCAGGAAAATGGGATCTCCTTAGAATGGGGTTGCTTTTCTTAAAATCATACAGAATCACCAGACAAATGAAAGGGCCTGGCTGGGAGTGCAAACCCCCACTATGGGACTGCCCTATCCTTGAGCCTCCCCCCCAACAATCTTTAAAACTAAGTAAACAAACTGTTAAAGCAAGACAACCGAAAGTGTTGGAACTCGACTAGCCACTCTCCTCCCATCTGCTGCTGGGGGAAGCTGGCTTAAAAGCTGGTTCCCCATCCCAGCACTCTCTCTGCGGGGATCAGGGAAGATGGGACAAGGGGGAAACAGAGAGAGCCAGGACTGAAACAGTCCCGCTCGCGCTGGTCCCACTGCTGCTCCTCTCCCTTAGGAATGGACAAGAGCCACTCGCAGCTCTTGTACATTTCAAAGGAAGAGGCACAGAGGGGAACCCATGCCAGTGAGGTATGCTTTGTTCTCCACTGGCACAGGTTCCCACTGCCTCTCTCCCTTTTAAATATACCAACAGTGCAGGTGGCTCCTGTACATTTCAGAGGGAGAGGCACAGTGGAATAGCAAGCGCCCCCCTTACCAACTAATCGAGTAGTCAATGGAAAGACCATCGACTACTTGATTAGCTGATTAATCTAAATTTAACATCCCTGTCACGAATATGGACATTGTAGTCTAACCAATGGACTATTTCTAAAATAACTCTTTACAACTACAAGATTATCATTCCTGTTATATATCTGACCCTCAAGAAGTGAATTCATGTCTGTATGTATATTGAGCTGACTTTTAAAGCTGGTTCTCAACATGTACTGGCTCCCACGTGCCCCCGTCCCACACTGCTGCCTGTGCCCCCGCCTGCTTCCCATGCTGCTGCTACAGAGGCAGCAGCATACGGAGAGTGGGGAAGGGAGGCGGCTCCCCAGGGGTCAGTGTTTGTGGGGAGTCAGTTTTTAAGACCGCCCTCGGTGTGTTCTGGCTCCCACCTGCCCCACTGAACTGCTACCTCTGTATCAAGAGTCAGCAGTATGGGGAAGGAAAGGGGGGCAGGTGTCCCCCAGCGAGATGGTGCACACTGGGACCAGGCTTAAAAGCCAGTTCCCCATGTACAGTGGCTCTCTGATAGCCCCCACTTCCCTGCCCCCACTGCCTCTGAATCTGAAGCGTTTGGGGGCAGGCAGGAGCCAATTTGTGCCAGGAGCTAGCTTTTAAGGCAGCAACGCAGAGGGGCAGGCGGGAGGATGGATGGTCCTTTGGGATCAGAAAACCTTTGCTTTTATATGATGAAATAAGATTTTCAGTAATCATCATATTTGACTAGGGTACCTGCATGAAAGCCTAAGGCTGGGTACTTTCAAGGAACTGAATTGTTTGGACTTCCGAGTAACCAGTGAGGTAGTACAGAAGCCGTTTTGTGCTGGTAAATCTAAATCAGTGGTGGGGAACCTAAGGTCTGGGGGCCGGGTGCAGGCTCAGGGCCCTCCCCAGCATTGGGAAGCATATACTGGCGCTCCAGCCACCCTGCCACCCTTTCTGGGGCTGGAGCACACAAAATCTACCAGGCTGGGCCCTCCATAGGCTCTGGTATGGATGGGGGATGTGGGGAGTGTCTTTCTCCTTCTCAGTTGGGGGACTCGTAAGTAAGGGTTTATTTTATTTTGGTTTTGCTTCTCACTTGCGTGTGGCCCCCGACTGATTTTTCTGTGGGTCAGTGGCCCCTAACCCAAAAAGGTTCCCCACCCTTGGTTTAAATAACAGAATATCCATCAGCTTTTGAAGTTTATCCATCCTACTGTTTGCTGTTTACCTTAATTGAATGACCTCAGCTAGTTCCCTGAACACACAACAAAGCACACTGACAAGAAATATTATGCAAACAATACTGACTATGTCTCCAAGGAGAGATACTGAACAAACAGATGCTGTATATATTGCGTGATATTTCTCTGGGTTTTGATCACAGAGAACAGTGGTTTTCCAAAAGCCATTGCCTTATGATTTTGCATCTGAACTTCAGCTATGCAAAACTGCTATTATGTATCTGCCCACTCATAACATCTACTCTACAATGTGCACAAACACAAGCAAATATTTGATTCACACATAAAACTTGAAGTAAGCAACTGTTTTGAAGAGGTTGCTCTGCTTATGGTCAGACTTAGACTAGTAAAATAGCAGCAGCCTTGGAATACTTGACCAGACATTAAGTAAATGCATTTAGGCAAACCCCGGGAATGACAAGAGCCTTACCTGCTCTGTTTTTACCAATCATGTAGCACTAGTTGTTGACTCAATGGACAATATGGTTGTGACACTTTATCCCGTGAAAAGTTCAGGGGGAAAAAGTCAGTCTGAAAATTAATTAGGGCTATAACACAATTCGTCTGGTCAGCAACTTTGACCATATTACTGGGTGACCACATGGTTGAGATTGCTGCTAATTTTACCTGCCTCAGGTCTGTTGTAGATAATCTAGATGGCACTGAGAAAGAATTGAAACCTGCACTGTAAAAGCATTATTATTAGGACCCTTCATCAACAGCATCTTTTGCAAACTAAAAATCTTGATAGCAGGGGACAAACTTGAGGAGAATATGATATTTTAGTGGTCAGCATCCTGACCCAAGGATTGAAACATGGGGCTGCACAGTCAAGATTGAAAAGACATTGGACACTATTCAGATAAGCATCTTGAGTGAGTTAAATTTGAACCACTGAATGTCTTAAATCACATGAAGAGATCCATCTTCTAAACAGGTCCAGCTCTTCCAGGCACTGTCGAGGCTAAATCCCCACTCAGATAATAAATGCAGAAGTGGGGGCCCGCAAAAGTACCCCAAAACCTTATCTTTCCAGGCACTGGTATAAAGCTTCCCCCCAAAATCTTAAAAACCTAGATTTTGAGGATAAAAATCCACTGCCACCACCCAAGTAATGGTAAGAAAACCAGGGAAGAGATCACTTGGGAAAGCTCAGCCCTAAAGTAAAACCAGGACACAAAAATTAACCAATACCAGGTTAATAAAAAAGAAAGAACTCTTATTATCACCACAGTACTCCTGTTACAAGCATAGTTGGATTGGCTAGATAAGAGCCACCAATTAATAAACTAATGGGGAATAAAACTTAGTTACAAAAGAGAGGAAAACCCATTTCTAAATGCAGACATCAGATTCACAATCCCAAACCATAAAACAATAAAACCTAACGGATTTATCTAAACTTTGCTCTACTTACAGATAGTGAAGAGACTTTTCTTGGAGAGAGACATTTTGTCTGTCCCCCTCAGTATCTGAGAGAAATTGCTCAGGGACAAAGGGGGGTGGGGGGGGGGGGGGAAACAAAAATTCCTTTGTCTCAATTTGAAATCCCTATCTGCATTTCTATTGGCTGACTGCTACCTGGCTAGGTACAGTTAACCCCTTAGTCCCCAGGCTGCTGGCTAACACTCATGGTCATGACAGGCGCCCTAAGCTGTCGAATGTGGTATTTCCTTGGAAACTCTAAGAACTTCCCTACAAGAATCATCTTTGACTTTGACCTAATGAAAGCATGAAGAAAAAGACATGCTGCAAGACCTAAAACATGAAGGCTGGATGATATAACCATACATCTGTTCCCTGCAAACAATCTACCTTGTAATAAGCCAGTTTATGAAGAGACAGGTCATCATGGAAATGCATAACATGTTTGCTGTCCTCTATGCTGTCCAGTCAGCCTGAGTCAGCTAAAATTTAATGGTGTTCCACGTTAAGTCTTGAAACACACTCTTTTTAATCTAATATCTACCCTTACCAATAAGCATAAAATTTGACTAACTGGAACTGGTTCCAATTAGAGATCAAATAAGTACACAGACCGTCCATCTCCTTGCTGTAAGCAACTACTATTAATCATTATGTTGAGATACAACCTAAAGGCATACTATACACGGTCTCCCACTGAAAACATGATAATATTTGGCCAAAAGTGTTTACCATCTAAAAACAAAATGTAACAAGTGGATGAGGCAAACAGATTAGAATGTTGGCCAAAAAAGGCAATACAAATACGGTTTGCACACCTAAATTATGCACATACAAGATGATGTGTTGTAATTACCAAACCTCAGCTTCAAGCATTTCAGAGAGCAAGTGCTTCAGCAGTTTCTATTTTCACAAGAATACTGAAGATGGGAATTGACAAAACATACAAGCTCCCATACAGAAAATGCAACAATTTGTTAGTATAGGACCATAACAACTGCATAGCTTATCCTCCCCTCAAAAAATGTATCAAACAACAGAATAGGGCTTTCTTTTCTTGATTATATACATAACAGAGAACATATTTAAAGTATACAGCAGATATGTGATAAATATACAAAATATTTGCATGCTGATTTGTGTAAAATTAAAACAGGGGTGGGGAACCTTTTTTGGGTTGGGGGTTGCTGGCGCCCAGAAAAAACAGTCAGGACCACGCATAAGTGAGAAGTGAAGTAAGACGCCCCTGACTGTGAAGATGAAAGACAGTCTCCACATTCCCCTTGCACACCAGAACTTAAGGGAGCCCAGGCTCATATATTTTGTGTGTTCCAGCCCTGCAGGTGGCTGGGGGGCTGGAGTGCTAGTGCAAGCTCCCCAGTGCTGAGCCTTGGGGGCCAGATTGAGACAAGCCAGGGGCCACATTCAGCCCCTAGGCTTGAGGTTCCTCACCCCTGAATTAAAAGGACATTCTCCAACCAACATTTCTCCCTTCCCATTACCCACTATTATTCAGTAAGGATGTTAGATATCATTTAATTCAATAATCGTGTAATCGCACCAAATCTAGTGGTTACATGATTATTCAATTGTCACCAGCGGCAGGGCCAGCAGCCAGTGCGCTCCTGGCCTGCCCCCTGCAATCAGGGGCAGGGCAGCAGCAGCCTCTGTCTGGGGGTGGGGAGAGGGGCCAGAGCTCCCTGCGGACAGAGGCTGCGCTGGCATCACACAAAGCAGCCTCTGTCCGCAGCAGGCCCAAACCCACTGCAAACAGAGGCTGTGACAGCATTCTGCTTGCCCCACCCCCAACGCTACTGCCTCTGATACAGCAGAGGAAGAAAGGAAGAATTTGTGCTTCAAAACGGCAGTGCTGCATGGAGCCCAGAGCCAGCTGAGGCATCCCCAGCTGGCCCTGGGCTTCATGCGGCATTTCAAAATGGCAGCAGCGCATGGAGCGTGGGGTCAGTTGAGGACTCTCCTGCTGACCTGGGGCTCCAAGCGACGCTGCCGCTTTGAAACACCACAGGGAACACGGGGCCACTGGGGGACTCCAGCATTACCCCATTGGCTCCGTGTTCCTCACAGTGCTTTCGCCTTTGAAGTGTAGCAACAGCCCTGCGGCTGAATTGCATCAACTATTCGATTAGCCAATTAATCTAAATTTAACTTTCTTAGTGGGGATGCAGAAGCAGCAGCCTAAGCTTATCAGTTAATCGTATGGAATACACACACGTTGACATCCCTATCAACCACTATTTGGACTAAATTCTGTTTTTTTTTCCTAAAGTGTTCACCCCTTCTCTCAAAAATGAAAAGGATGTAATTATACAATGAGGATAAATAAAAATCAGGGTAATTCTGCATCTCTTAACTGTATCAGTTTAAGCAAATATTACTTGAATTACATCTAAGCTTTTCCAGTTCCAGAGAGTAATTACATTTTCAAAAATGCAGGTAATTAAGTCTACCCAAAATTAAAATCAAATAAGAAGTCAGGAATTATGGAAGTGCACGCATTTCATTATATCTGCAAGGGACTCTGTGTAATTAAACACATATTAATTGCCCTAATCTTCTTAGGCAAGTAATAAATTGGAAGAGCTGATTAATACCCTGGATTTAGTTCAGCTTGTTATATCTGACAGCCTAGCAAAGTAAGACTATCTTGAAAAGCTCTTTTAGCTAAGTAATTGGAATTTTACTCTCAGGAATTTGCTGTTCTAAGAGCTATTTGGTATATTGATTCCCCATCAGTATTTTTTTAATACATTACTTATATTGAAAGAGTACCATTATAATGCTCATAAAGATTATGAAGTAATTGTGACCTTTAATCTTTACTGTCCATCAAGAGTCACTTTAATTCTGAACACAAAATGAGTATATTTTCTTGTAGGCTATAAATGCTAATTAATTCTAGAAACTGTTAATATTTTATAAAGTCCAAGCAGACACATTAAGTTCCCCACACCATGAACCCAATGAGTACGTAATATTAAAGACATGCTGATGCTTCCTGGAGAATACTAAAGCACTTTGAGACAATTCTTCATTTCCCCCCTTTTTAATGATTTGTAAATAAAAATAAAAAAATAAATAATTTAAAATACATTCTCGCAGTCTCTCTCTACTTAGTAAAGACTGGTAAAGCTTTCCAGGACAAGGAATAAATGATACAAGAGTACCCTGGGTCTTGATGACAACACTACCACGGCAAAGAATAAATAAACTGAATGGAAACAAGATTCTCATTCAGAAGTGTCTGCTCCAGCTGCTCATTTATCACCTGAAAATTCCTAGATTTTCAATTATAACAAAACCAGTTTCCGAGGAAAGATCATCACAAAGAATTAGGGCTACAAGGGCTGGACCTTCATCTCACTATAATGTCCTTTAAAATTTACAAAACATAAGGGAAAGGAGACAATCGGACAGCTTTAGTGAGGGGGCAAGAAAGAAGGGGGAAATTTGAATGCAGTAGAATGTATTGAAACAAGTGGTTAAGATTAGAGAAAGATATATGTAGAGTTCTAGAGCTTTTTGACTCAAGTAAAAAAGAAGCACCTGGTGCCACTGGGATCAAGGTAATCTCTCACTTTTTAAAATTTTCAGCTGCTAGCAGAATGCAAAAACTTTATTGAATTAGAAAGAACTTACAGAAAACTGAAAACATACCCAGAGTTACAGCCTCATTATCACCAAGTAAAAGCTGCAGAAGATAGAGGCCAGACTATTTGCTCTTTAGGCCTTTGCTTGTACAACTATACCTATCGTAGTTGGGTGAAAAAGTAATTTTTCATCTACCACTTTTCTCTGGGGCAACAGAAAAAACCCCACACTTTGGCTTCAGCATTTCCTGTCAACATTATAGTCTCAGTTCCTGAGGAGAGAGACAATGACAAACAATCTTGTTTGAAGATGCTCTGTATTTCAGTTTTCACGATAGTACAATTTCCAAATGCTACAAACATCTGAGTCACATGTATTTTCCTTTCCTGGTCACAGAGCTATCCAGGAAAAAATATCTGCAAGTTTTCCAGGGACTCATTTCCCCTTTTCTGCAACTGTTGGTCCACAACCAGGAACTAAACTCCTACAGAAATTAAGGACCATAACAAATCTTCAAGTGCAAGGTATATTTCAATCTTGCTTCCTCAAAGGCACCCACAGGTACACAAATATAAACTCTCTCTGTCCTCGAATTTTAATGACAAATTATTAGTGAATAATTTTTCCTGGCTTTAAGATTTCATTTACTTAGACAATTTTTATAAACCATATTGATTATACAATCATATTTCACATTAACATAATTTTTTGGTTTTATCCTTAGTTATATTTTAAATTGTAAATCTTGAAACACTGATTAGATCTCTCCTTGAGTTCCTGTGAAAAACATACCCAACCCATTCAGTGGTGTTTTATGGCTAGCCACTGATTTACTGGTAGTTAATTCCTTTTTGAAAGAAAATTGTCTAATATTAGCTAATGAACAGATAGATATTTCATAGCTTGCACTTCAGTAGCAACCAAACTAAATTTTAAGCTAGGAGCTGTACAACCATATTTAAACTATTTCACTGTACAAATACTGAAAACAGGTTGACCATCTCTAGTTTGGCACTCTTGGGACCTGACCAGAGAATTTGCTGAACCATAGGAGGTCAATACAGGCAGTCCCCGGGTTACGTACAAGATAGGGACTGTAGGTTTGTTCTTAAGTTGAATCTGTATGTAAGTCGGAACTGGCGTCCAGATTCAGACACTGCTGAAACTGACCGCCAGTTCTGACTTACATACAGAATCAACTTAAGAACCCCAGGCATCCCCAAGTCAGCTGCTGCTGAAACTGATCAGCAGCTGATTCCAGGAAGCCCGGGGCAGAGCAACTCTGCCTGGGGCTTCCTGTAGTCAGCGCTGGTCAGTTTCAGCAGAAGCTGACTTGGGGACGCCTGGGGCAGAGCAGCTGGGGTGCTACTGGACCAACCCAGCAGCACCCCATCTGCTCTGCCCCAGACGTCCTGATTCAGCCGCTGCTGAAACTGACCAGCAGCGGCTGAATCAGGACCTGGGGCAGAGCAGCTGGGGTGCTGCCGGGTTGGTCCAGTAGTGCCCACGGGCGCTGCAGGACCAATCGGCAGCGCCCCAGCTGCTCTGCCCCAGAGTCCAAAACAAAAGCCTGGTCTGCTGGGGGGGGGGGAGCACACTAGCTGCACCCCCCCCCCCCCCGCAGACCAGGGACACGGGGAGCAGAGCCGCAGCGGCAGCGGGGGTGCCGCGCCTCTGAGGCTTTGCTCTGGCAAAGCCTCTGAGGCGCGGGACCCCCGCGGCTGCGGCTTCAGTCAGGGTGCCTGTGGTCTGCTGGGGACCGTCCCCAGCAGACCACAGGCACCCGGACTGAAGCCGCAGCCGCGGGGGGTCCCGCGCCTCTGAGGCTTTGCCAGAGCAAAGCCTCAGAGGCGCGGGGAACCGCCGCTGCTGCCGCTCCAGTCTGGATGCCTGTGGTCTGCTGGGGACGGTCCCCAGCAGACCACAGGCACCCGGACTGAAGCCGCAGCCGCGGGGGGGTCCTGCGCCTCTGAGGCTTTGCCAGAGCAAAGCCTCAGAGGCGCGGGGAACCGCCGCTGCTGCCGCTTTGACTGAAGCGGCAGCAGCGGCGGTTCCCCGCGCCTCTGAGGCTTTGCTCTGGCAAAGCCTCAGAGGCGCGGGAACCCGCCCGCTGCTGCGGCTTCAGTCCGGGTGCCTGTGGTCTGCTGGGGACGGTCCCCAGCAGACCACAGGCACCGGCACCCAAGTGGCAGCAGCAGCGGTTCCCGCGCTTCCGAGGCTTTGCTCTGGCAAAGCCTCAGAAGCGCGGGAACCCGCCCGGTGCCCCTGGTCTGCTGGAGACGGTCTCCAGCAGACCAGGGGCACCGGAGCAGCTTACGAACGGGGCTTTCTCGCCCCGACTTCCGGGGCGAGAAAGCTCCGTTCGTAAGTGCGGATCCGACGTAAGTCGGATCCGCGTAAGTCGGGGACTGCCTGTACTGTCTAGCAGCATTACAAACACTTCCACTGCTTACTGGGCTCTTACAAGACGTTTAGGGTAAATTAAAGCTAAGTAACAGAACAGAACATTGAGAACCAGGACTGGTGGCTATAAACAGACTTTACTGGACTATGGGAAACTTGGCCACACCCATGATAGCAGACACCCGGTTAATTAAAATCATGCCAGACCACAGATGTTGCCAGAACAGAGAGTGACAGACTAGAGAAATTCAACCTATATAACAGATTTTCTTAAGAAACAACAACTTTGCAGAATTTCATTCTGTTCTAGTTATTTTAATACATCGCTCAGTGGTATTAGCAATTTCTTATTTTTAAATAAGATGTATGTCATCATTTGATCTCCTCTCTCAAACTATTACACCAGCAAATTTATTAATTTTGTATTTTGTTTTGGGCAGCTGAAGCCTTTATTATTTATTAATATTTTATTTCCAAACAGTACTACATCTCTCAATAATAGCATGTATCTGAATCATATGCTTCTTAACATGCTTTTTACAAACTACTTATATTTAAACAACGGGTATTTAAGATCCTAACCTAAGTGCAAAAGATTATACACATACATTTAAACCTGTGTTTTGGAAACTGTAGTTTCATGCAAACCTCATGGGATCCAATTTTACAGATCTTGTCAGACATTAAGGGAACTATCAGTCCTTTAAAAAAAAACAGATTTAATGTGTGTTAAATACTGTGTACCTTTACACCATCTCCAGTAAAAATGGTGTAGAGCAGGATTGAGGAACCTTTTTCAGGTCAGGGGCCGCTGACCCACAGAAAAAAAAACAGTCAGGGGCCACACACAAGTGAGAAGCCCCCCCCTCCCAAAAAAAACCCACATCTCACTGATGTGGCACCTAAACGAGAAGCAGACACTCCCCACATTCCCCTTACACAGCAGAGACTAGAAGAGGCCCAGCCTAGTAGATTTTCTATGCTCCAGCACTTCAGGGGGAGGGAAAGGTAGCAGGGGGGTTGGCGCATCACTGTGGGCTTTCCAATATTGGAGGGGAGGGGCCCTGAGCCTCGGGAACTAGATCCAGGCAAGCCGGTAGCTGCATCTGGCCCCTGCCTCCCCATCAGCACCACCTCCTGCCTGCACCACCCCCAAATGCCATGCTGCTGCTGCTGCTGCTTCTGCTACGGAGGCAGCAGCGGAGGTGGGTGGGGGGGATATGAGTAACCATGAAGATTAACGATTTAACCATGTACACTAGTGATGATTGCTTCACACTTTTTCTTTACATACAATTTATAACACAACACTGTGTATTGTTTTTTCCTCCTTTCCCATAACTTTGTCAACCAGTTTCTGCTATTCATCAATGATTGCCCCTCAGAGTATGCTTTTTCCCCAAATTCATTTTTTCAGTCATGATCTTTTTTATTCTGTTTGTTGCCATTTGTCAAGTGGTAGATCAACATACACATACTCTAGTCCACATACAACTATATACTTTCTACTTTCTAGAAAAATAATCTAATCTTTCTTGCAAGATACACCATTTAATTTTTAATGTCAAAAAAAGATGAAGCACTATGAGATCCAAACTCAGCAGACATTCTCTTATTTCTATTGTCTTAGCATCCAGTATACATTTTCCAGACATACTGAAAATTCCATTCCTGCTTAGTTCCTTTTTTATATGCTTTCCCACCACTCCTTCTCCATCACCTTTAATATGAACTGCAGTTACTCCTTTGTGGTGAATTCTTTTGATTATTAAATGCAACAAAGAATTATATCTTACTAATTTCACTAATACCACAAGAGGTTACATTAGAAGAAATTCTTAAAGCTTATAAATAAATGTCAGCAACTTTGGTGTACTATGCAATGCACAGACACAGGAAAAGACAGGTTGAAAATCACCAGGGCTCGACAAATCATGTAATCTACTCGCACATGGCGAGTAGATTACAAGCTGGCACAGCCAGTGCCGCGCGATCTTGCAGAACTGTGCAGCTGGTGAGCGGGGCTCCCCGCCGCTTGGCAAGTCCTGAAAATCACTACAGTGAAACCTTTGCTATCCGACACTCTGTTAACTAGAAAACTTTGTTAACCAGCATTGCCCTCAGCCACAATGCTGTCACATCTTCAGACGCACAGGCCTGGCTTGGTGTACCATGGTTGGCTTAACAATTTTTTATTTAAGAAGTACTAATCATCTTTAACTCAAAATAGAAATGTGAGACCAACCGCCTCACGCTACAAAACTATCAATATTAAAAACCTGAGTTTTACTAATATTGTCCATTGTTTTTTCCTAGGTTGACGGGATCCTCAGATAATCGAAATTTTTAGATAACCGGAAAACCCTAATCCCTGAGCATGTCGGATAACACAGGTTTTACCGTATATTACAGTCTGTTCTATACTTTGATGAAAAGTTAGTTTGATGTAATCTGGCAGCACCAGGTCTACTTCTTCAAAAATAATACCTCTGTTTATTCTCTAATGGAGCAGGTAATATATCTCACTATAACTGAAATAATCTGAGGACTAAACTTTGAAAGCTTAATTGATCAGATTTTACAGAAAAGTCCTTCTCTGTGAGCTTCACACACTTTATTTCATATAATTCTAGAGCTGAGGATCATTCAATTTTGGAAATGGTCTGAGCCTTGTATACCATCTACCCCGGAAGTGTATACCATTTACTCCAGGAGTGGGCAATAATTTTGATGGGGGGGGGGAGGGTAACTCCAAGACTTTGGAAAGTGGTCAAGGGCCACACTTTTCCATTATATTAATGGAGGAGGAGCGGGGCCTGGGATGGAGGTTGGGTGCAGAAGGGAGCTTGGGGTAATGTGGAGGAGGAGGTGTGGGATCTGGGAGGGAGTTCGGGTGAAGAGGGGTTTATGCCCTGGGGAACTAGACTGGAATGCAGGGGTTTGGGTTGTGACCTACGGCGGGGGGGAGGGGAGGGCTGTGATTTGGGACAGAGCGGGTTGGGGTGCCAGATCTAGGAGTTCATATGGGTGCAGGAGAAGGGGCAGAAGGTTTGGGTATGTGAAGTGGAGGGGCAGGAGTCGGGGGGGGCAGAGGGTTGGAGAAGGGATGAGTTGGGGTTCCAGAGGCATGCTCTGGCCAGGAGACTTACCTGTGAGACTACCAGCCAACTGCCCAGCTCGTTTCTCAGGCAGGCAGCCTGCCACACCTCCACACATGGTGCGGGGGCATGTGCGAGTGTGAATAACTATGAGCTAGAGGAGAAGGGCTGTGGTGCTTCATGGCTGCCTGTTATTTAAACAGGCAGCTCCCATTGGCCAGTTTCTGGCCAGAAACCAGACAATAGGATTGTGCTGGGGGCAGGGGCAGTGCCTAAATCCTTATTCCCTCCCCTCTGGGCTCACAGTTTTGAAAGAGAAATAGCCCGGCAGCTGCTTTTTTGAGAGGCATGCGGGTGTGGGGAGGCAAGTGGGTGGGGAGAGGCCAAAGCCTACTTGGGGCTCCCTGCAGCATCCACGGGCCAGATCTAGCAGCTTGACAGGCCAGATTTGGCCCACGGGCCTTATTTTGCCTAGGCTTAATCTACTGCATGCTGTGATCCTACCAAAAAAGGAGACACCTCCCATCCCCCCCACAGGAACATGGAAATTGTAATAATCAGGGCTCGACAAACAATACAATCTACTCGCCCGTGGCGAGTAGATTTCAGCCGCGCGCCCCGTTAATTTGCAGCACGCGCATGCGCATTGTGGCTCTTGCACATGCGCAGTATGGAGCTGGCGAGCAGTTTTCGCCACCGTTCGTCAAGCCCTGGTAATAATGGATCATACTTGTAACTCATCGAGTCCAGTGTCCTGTGTCAAACGGTGGCCAGCGCAGATGCTTCCGAGGAAGGTGCAAAAACCCCACAGTAGGCAGATGTGATATAATCTGCCCCACAGGTCTCTCTGATCCTAATCCCTAGCAGATCAAGACTGGTTTAAATCCTAAATAATTCCTTTAATATTCAACTGATAAAATAGTCAATGACAGACTACCAATGATTTATATCAGGACTACTCAACATGCAGCCCATGGTCCATTTGTTTGTGGCCTTCAGTGTGGTTTGGATTTATGCGAGACTCAACACGCACTCCGTGGATGGGAGTCAAAACAAAACAGTAGTCAATATAATGGTCTTTTGTAGATATGCGTTTTAGTAGTTAAATTCCTGTACTGTCATTGCTCATTAAGGCTACATCTACACTATATGATTCTTGCGCAAGAAGCCTTTTGCGCAACAGTTTTTGCACAAAAACTTCTTGCGCAAGACCACAACCACACCTCAAAGTACATTGCAAAAGCGACATGCTTTTGCGCAAGAGAGCGTCCACACTGCATGGACGCTCTTGCGCAAGAAAGCTCATGGCCATTCACAGAATGGCCATCAGAGCACCTGTCCTTTTTTCATAGGGGTTTCTTGAGCAAGAAACCTCTATGGGAAAAAGGACAGGTATCTTGTGTAAGAAACCCCTCTGGAGCATCCACACCTGCCTTTTTGCACAATAGCTGAAGCTCAAAAGGGAGTTATGCCTCATAAAAGGAGGTTTACCTACAGCGGAAAATGCCCTCCCTTCTGCCGTTTTACTGTTCATTTACTTGTGCAAAAGCGCTTTTGAAGTGTGGATGCTCCACGGGTTATTGTGCAAAAACAGCTGGTTTTGTGCAAAACCTTGCAGTGTAGACGTAGCCTAAAAGTGCTGTCACGTGTGGAAATCTGGTAAATATTGAATGTTATTAATATCAGCAGAATTGACATAAATGGGCCTGTGTGTTGTGTAGTCTTGCCGTAATCTTTGTATTCATGCCCATCAGTATGAAAGAAGCTATTTGCTTGTATATACAATCACACTTAAGTTGCAGCCCTTGGCATGTGCTGTGAGAATCATTGTGGCCCCTGGGGCTTTCAAAATTCAGTAGCCCTGATTTATATGAAAGGAACTTTGTGGTTTCAACTAACAATTATCAAAGCTTGTGAGTCACATTAGTGAAAATTAGATTTAGAATATTGTCAAATAAATGCAACTCAAATATTCTTCTCCAAGAATTTCTGGAAATGTTTCACTAGTTCTTTCTCAATTATCACTGTGCTGACATCTTCAACATTTATATTAATATTTAAAGCATTGATATGTCACAAACTTATTTCATTAAGGTATCTTGCTCAACCATGTGGTTCTGAAACAACTACAATATTGTATCTTCCCTGGAGAATAACAGGTGTTTGTTTTCAGATCTAGCAGCCCCTACAGACTTACTTTTGTATTACAGTTTGTAAACTCAGCATCATACCCAGTTCACTTTTCATTTTTTCTCTGTTGGCACGGCATTCTGCCAAATACCGGAGAGCCTAAAAGAAAAGAAAGACAACAGTCATCAGAAGCTGCTTTTGTCATTTCATATTATTTCCTATTTCTGATATTTCACATAATTAACTATTTAACAATTTATAGTTTCTTAAAAAGAACAAGGTGCAGGATAATTAGAAAATGCAATTTTACTGCTCTAGCTACATCTAAAATACATTTGCCACATCTTTCCATGTGCAAACACAGAAGCAATTTCAAGAACAAGATTCCTCTTTAGAATATTAAGACAGTACCTGAAACAGAAGATTGCCACTACTATCCCCTCTTTTGAAGTATTAGAGCAAGTCTGAACATTGTAATAGATACGAAAACTTAAAATTTACACGTTAGATTTACAAATACAATAATATCCTTCTATAGGTTAGTTCCAAGAAAGAAAAATCCTTTTGAGATGCTAAAAGTTTGCATAAACTGAGTAGATGTTAGCATATAGTTGAATAAATGATTAACCAATAAACCTGATCTTCTCGGTTAATCCTAACAACTACACACACTCCCCTCCCCCGCACCTCTGTATTAGAGCACTGGATTCCGCAGAGCTGCCTGTCCCCTTTTTACCGCTATGCTGCTGCCTCCGACAGACAGCAGCGTGGAGGATGAGGGGGGCAGGCAGGAGCTGGTACATGCGGAGCTGCCTGCCCAACCTTGCCTCCCACAGATGCAGCAGGGGTAGGTAAGTAGAAGCCTCCTTGCAAGTATCAAAGGCAGCAGCATGGCGGGTGGGGAGGCAGCCCCACAGGATCTGGTGCTCGTAGAGAGCTGGCTTAAAAGCCGGCTACTCAGGGGCACCAGCTCCCATTCTCCTCCCTCCTGCCTTGCCCTTGCTGCCTCTGATACAGGAGACAGTGGAGGGGAGGGGTGCACATGTATTCGACAGGATTAATCAATAAAACCAGGCTTATAATTTAATTGTGTAGTCGACCACACATTTGACATCCCTATCCTGCACCACCATTTAAATACTTCCAGAAGTCTATCTAAAACAGTCATTGGAATTAAAGACCCGAGGCACAGTATTTCCATGTTGAAAAAATGACAAAGCAATAGATTAATTGTTTTGCTTTTATTAACCTCTTCTTTGGCTCACCATTTAATATCAAAGATTTTTAGCTCAAAGCACTCCTTCTGTAATACTACTTAATTGGATACAAATGGGAGCAGCCGGATGCTCAGTCAGCTCTTTCAAAAATGAGGTCATTTAGGGCCTGATCCAATGCCCATTGAAGTAAGATGAAAGACTCTAGATGAATTTCACAGATCAGGCCCAATTCACCATGATACTTAAGGATGTGACAAATGTTAAGTACACCATTAGCCTAACTGAAGCTAGGTATACGTTTAAGTAACCTTCCTGATGTAGGAATTTACTTAGACTTTGACTACTCTACACTAACCCTCACTGTTCATCTAATCTACGTGACTTCAACAATGTAAGTAGCTGAAATCGATGTACTTACCGCAGCACCTTATATATGCAGTAAGATCGGCAGGGACTGCTCTCCTGTGAACTCCAGCTACTCTTTTAGTCCTGGTGGAGTACTGGATTCAACAGGAGAGCACTCCGAGATCAATTTATTGCATCTAAGCAGACACAATAAATTGATGCCTGGTGGATCGATCACTACAGCCCTCAGTCAACTAAACGTTGGTTCAAATTTTGAAAATATGTTCAAAAGTGATTACACTCACCTAGTTAACTATCAAGTCCAATTTTTGTAAATGTAAAAATACGTTTAATACCTCATGGGTACCAGCAAGATTTCTGCTTCAAAATGGAGATGTTAAATTTAGTTGAATCAACTAATCGACTAGTCCACTGATTTTCCATTGACTAGTTGATAAGCGGGGGATCCTCTTCACTCTTGGCTCCCGGGATTTCAATAATATCTGCATGTATATACTTCTTCCATCTCAGGATATCAAAATCACTTTACAGATACTAACACATTAAATAAGCACACTACTCATTATGAGAAACTATAATACTCCCTTACCGCCCTCTTGTACTGTTTGCCACATCAGGTGCTAAGATTGTATTTGTATTAAAAACTTTTTAGTGACATAAAATCATTATCAGTTCATAAAGACGTTGCTTCAGAGTTAACAATAAAAAGTTCTTTAGACTTTTAATACATACATTTAGCGTGATTTTTTAAATCCATTCAGGCCAAATTTTTGAAGAAGCAGAAACCTAAATTTATTATCTGCACGTGGAATGTTCAAAAGCTTTTAATGGGACTTGTGGTCTTATGTTACCTGTCTTCAAATTTCAAATCTTGATGGGAAAGCATAGCGTGTTGAAGCATTTCAGCTTTCTTTATGACTTATGGAAATTCACTGTATTTGAGGGTGACATTTGTTGCAAATATAACACACGCTAAATTTATCAATTTAAATACAGGCAGTCCTCGAGTTACGCGGATCCGACTTATGTCGGATCCGCAGTTACGAACGGGGTTTTTCTTGGCTAGGAGGACGGGAGCGGCGGGACGCCCAGATGCGCCGCGGTCCCGCCGCCCGCGTCCTCCGGGGCGAGAAAAGCTGCTCCACGTCTCCCTTGTCTGCTGGGGGGGGGGGGATCCCCCCCCAGCAGACCAGGGAGACGCTGAGCAAAGCCGCAGAGCACGCGGGCAGCGGGACAGCCCAGACGCGCCGCGGCTGTCCCGCTGCCGGCATCCTCCGAGGCTTTGCTCCCCGTCTCCCTGGTCTGCTGGGGGGGGGGGGGGGAGAGGAGGCGCAGCTAGTGCTTCCCCGCCCCCCTCCCCCAGCAGACCAGGCTTTTCTCCGGACGCCTGTGGTAGAGCAGCTGGGGCGCTGCCGGTTGGTCCCGTAGCGCCGCTCTGGGCGCTACTGGACCAACCCGGCAGCACCCCAGCTGCTCTGCCCCAGGCGTCCTGATTCAGCCGCTGCTGGTCAGTTTCAGCAGCGGCTGAATCAGGACACCTGGGGCAGAGCAGAGTTGCTCTGCCCCGGGCTTCCTGGAATCAGCCGCTAATCAGTTTCAGCAGCAGCTGACTTGGGGACACCTGAGGTTCTTAAGTTGAATCTGTATGTAAGAACTGGCGTCCAGATTCAGCCTGTTGAAACTGATCAGCGGCTGATTCCAGGAATCCCGGGGCAGAGCAACTCTGCCTCGGGCTTCCTGTAGTCAGCCGCTGGTCAGTTTCAGCAGCGGCTGAATCTGGATGCCAGTTCCGACTTACATACAGATTCAACTTAAGAACAAACCTACAGTCCCTATCTTGTACGTAACCCGGGGACTGCCTGTATGTTCATATATTTTGTATTGAAGTTTGTGTAGTTTTTACAATAAGGACGTTAATGATGCTATGGACATTCTCCTTTTCTGAACAAATGAACTTTTAGAACGTGGAACTTCTTAGTAGAAAAAGAAATCTATGTATAATCTGAAACTCGTTAGGAAAATTTAAAAAACATGTATAAACCCCCATCAATTTTAAGAATGTCCAACTATGAAAATGGGGAGACAGGAATGTAGTAGAATGCCAAATATGTAATTGCATATTGGAATAACGTGCAGAGCAGCATACTTGCCTTGATTATTAGATTGAAGATTTGTATTGGGAGACATCAGAAACACTAGTTAATTGAGCTTTCTGATTAAGTGTTGGATAACAGAGCTTTTACAGTATAATATGAATTAAAATATATGATTCTTTTAAAATCTTGATTTTTATCCACCCACTTCCAATCAAAAGAAAAGGCATTACATCAATGTAGATTTCAAGAGTCACTTTTATCATGAACCACAAGGAAAATCTTAAATGAAGTAATGCATACAGTTACGTGTAAAAAACTATATTATAGCTTCCCCCCGCATACCGAAAGTTAAAGGGTTAACTTCTGAAACACACACACACACACACACACACACACACACACACACACAGTAAATTAATCTATAATAACTTGTTCTCTGCCCAGGTCCATGAAGTATTTCAAAATGACTGTCGTTATTAATTGCTGAAATGGGTGTGGCAGAAAATTAAGCAGAACAGTGACAATAATTTGACATAAGGCTCACAAAGCAAATAAAAAGCCCACCGATTAAAAAAAAAACAAAACAGTAGATCACTTACTAGTAATGCTGAATGAACAACTGGAGGATTGGGGTGATCCAAAAACAAAATAAGGCCTGGGAGACATCCCTGATCCTGAACGATGGCTCGTCTATTTAAGGGGTCAGCTGCCAGGTCTCGCAGCTGGTTAACTACTGCTAGTGCATCAGGCTCTTCATTCATAGTGGAGTTCATTTTCTTATGCCAACACCTGTTAAAAAAAATCAATATTAATAACACTTCATTTTAATCAATCTCAGATTAAACTGTAGTCAATATAGAATACAACATTCTGCCTTGTACTTAGAGGCATACGGATAAATGGAATTCACAAAATGAGGGAAATTCACAAAATGTGAAGCTGGAAATTTAAGAGTCTATATAAAGAGAATGACAATTTTTGTTAGCTGTTTGATCTTCATGTACAATGTTTAGGCCTGACAATCTTTACAGAATATACATACACAATAATTGATAAAAGTATTGTCAAATATTGCTCAGATCAATTACAGTCATAGATGACAAACTGGTTTATTAATGATGACGCTGTCTACAGAAACCAGAAACATGTCTCAATTCTGTATTATATCAAAAGTAAATCTGTAAAGAAATATACAGTTCAGGTATCCATAATACATTTTTTAAAGTGAAAGCTTCAACTTTCATATAAATCTCCTCACAAAGCACTCTAGCAAATTGTAAAGGAAAATCATGCCTCAGCAAAAACCATGTTGACTCTTCCCCAATAAATCACATGCATCTATGGTGGTGTCTGAAAATTCTGTTTTTTACTCTAGTTTCAAGCAGTTTTCAGACCAATGTTAGTTTCTGTGTGACAGTAGCTGTCACTAATATTTCCTTCACACAGATTGTTAGAGTGATGAACAGGTATTATTGACCTGCTTCAAGGTTATTCCCCCCCAAGAACACCATAAGATTGGTACAAGTCAAATAAGAAGCTAATATTTCATATAATTAGCATTTTACATTTGCAAAGCACTCTGCACACAATTTTCACAAAATCCCTGTAAACCAGGTAACTATTTTTGTTCCCTTTTTATAGGCACAGATACTTTAATTTACCTTAGACCAGACATCCAGTCAATAACAGACCTAAAGTTGTAACCAGAATGCTTTATGTCCAGTCTCATGCTCAAATCACAAGGTCATTCATTCCCTTTTATTGCATACTACAAAATAATTATTTTATTTAACTAACTTCTGTTGATGACAGAGACAAGCTTTTGAGCATACACCACATTAATTATTTAGGTTTAGAAAACTAAGACCTGCAGGAATGCTCTTTATAAGCTCAAAAGTTTGTTTCTCACCAACAAAAACTGGTCCAATAAAAGACATTACCTCGCCCACTTGGTTTTTTTAAAAATTTACTGGGACCAAGACTACAACAAACCTGTATATGAATAATTCTGTTGTTTTTATACAATGTTTTTCTATTTAAAAAAAGGCAAAGCCATGTTTCTACTTTTTTTATTGAAGAACTTGGGGATTAAGTTAGACAAATTGATTTGACATCAGAACTTCTAGATTATTTTCAAATCTTTGCCACGGATTTTTGAAATCTCAGAAAATAACTTAATCTTGCCTCTGTTTTATTATCTGCAGACATGGATATTACTGATCTCACATAGCAGAATGCATTAGTGTGTGTAAAGTGTTTTAAAATCCTCAGAATGCAGTGTTACTATTATTCATACACATGCAAAAACATCAGCTTCACGAACCCATCTCCTGACACTTAAAAAAAACCAACCTTGTAGCTGAAAGAATGTAGAAACTAGTAAGGTTGCTGCCGCACATAAACACGCAATTTACAAAAGGAGCAACAGATGACTTAATCCAGAATAACTCGGTTACTTTCTTCCCTCTTTGCTAGCGGGGGGAAATCCCTCCTCTAGGACTTGTACAGTTTGCTCTGGCTAACTCAGCAGCCCCCACCCCCACCGCTCCTCCCCTTAAGTTACAGAGTCTGGACCATGCTGCACCAAGGCCAACCCACCCCCTGCGGCGGTCACTCGCGCACCCCTTCCCGCCTGTAAAGTGCATGCCCGGGTCTCGCCGCTCCCGCCTCCGGCTGCCTCCTGAGCCGGCCCCCTCCGTGGGCAACCCCAATCCCCTCACCCCGCCCCCTCCTCAGCCTGACCCTTGTACCCTCCAGCGGCCTCACCCTCTGTTCAGGACCCGACGCGAGATCCAGCCTGGTCCCCCGGGCCACTTACCGCTGCAGGAAAGTTTCACAGGCCCGGGCGGCTCAGCATCGTGACTGGCCGGGCTTCGCGTCGCTGAGGCCTGGTAACGGGCGTCGGAGGGGGACAATAGGAGGGAAGAAAATTCAGGTCCTCTACACACACAACCCCCACCGGGAGCACCTACCTCACCCCGATTGGCCGAAGCGAACAGCGCCCCTCCGCCATTCACAGCAAACGTTGTTCCACTACACACTGATTGGCCACTCCCACGGCATTGTGGGTAGAACAGCGTCAGGCCAGGGAAACTACACGGTCCAGAATGCCCCGCTTCCTTTGCCTGGCGCGCTCTGGCTGCCTCTGGAGAACAACATAATGGGATGTGTAGTCCCGGAAGGCTTTACTAGGACCACGGCATGTTCTGCGGGGCTGTTTCTTGGCTATTCGAGTCCAGCAGCGCCTTGCACTTTGCTGCCTGTTGTCCAAGCGCCTGGAATATTGTACTGTGGGATCCATAGTCTCTGTGAACTCTGTGAACCTGTAGTCTCCGCCTGCTCAAACCCCTGAGGTTTGACTAAGGCAGTTTGTATAAATGGATTTAATCTAGGCAGGAGTGGATTACTATGGATAACGCTGATGTACTTGAAAGTTGCTACGGTTGCTGAGAATGTAACGCAAGGCCATCTGTGGTACAAGCGGTTCAGTGCAGTCAGACTTTCTGTATACTGCAGGGTTCTAGAGTGCTTCCACGAAAGTGACTTAATTGTGATCACAGCGGAGTTTTAAACTACAGTAGAAACAACATCCCTAGTTTCATAGAACCAATTCTGACACAAAGAATGCACTGGAAAAATAAACTATACCTGGTAATCTAGAATCGTCTTAGAGATGCAATGTGCAGAATTTACCTAATTTTAAGATCTGTCACTTTGTGGATCTAAGGCAAAATAATTTGATTAAAATTAACAACTAAACTGTCAACTAAACAAACCTATGCAGATGAATATGTGTTTCATTATCAATTTAGATTAACTTTAAAATTTAAATAATTTTACAAATCCTATTTACCTGTTTTGTTTACTTCTGCACTTCTCATACCTTGTACAATGAAGTTTCAAATTTGAAACTGACAAGAAACAATCAGGTCCTTCTCAGCTACAACCATTACAGAGGGATGTTAATTTTTAAACAACAGTTTGCATTTTGTTCTATTTTGGAAACATTTGTATTTTTTAGGTTTTAGAAAAGCTTGTTTTATCAGTATTAAAACTTTAAGCTAAGTTTAAATTGACTTTTTAATCCAGTGTTAGCATGTTTCAAATCTTGGAAAGCTGAACACCTCTCCTCTTTTGAGAAAATGAAACCAATTATGTACTTTTGTAGGTGGTCATAATACTTTTATCTTTTTTACATGCTTTCTTGAGACATTAAATTAACAATATTGACATATAAAGTGTCACTGGCATCACCCTAAGTTAATACCCATTGAAAATAATATGGCAGTCCACACCTCAAGACTTAAGGTGTTCTTCAATATCATATAGATATTTCTTCAATATCCACTTGACATTTTGAAAAAATTCCTTGCAACCCTGATAGTGACTATTCTTTTTAATAAAAGTTGGGATGCTGGACTAGAAAGGGATAGGTGTCTGTACCTCCTTCACTAGTCCTTCTCACTTTCTTCTGCCTCTGTCTCGGTAAGTATTACACTTTGAAAAACATTACTTTATTCATAGCTCAGTATGTTGAATTTAAGAATTCTAGCAATACTATTAAACTGCATTTTTTGTCTGAAGAGTGATGTTTGAACAGGGCAATTTACTCAATAACCAATGAAAGATGAGAGTAGGATAATTTGAAATGACAATTTTTCAATTTTTCAATTCAATTCAACTAAAATGGACAAAGAGTTGTCAGGGTTTCAGGATGAACTGTAGCTTTGATTCTCCTCCCCCCATCTTCCTCCAGAATACCTACTTAAGGTTTCAGGCTCCATCCAGCTATCATTTATCTCAGGAAAACACCCACATCTCTCCTCTTTGGTCTAGGGCTTTAGGCTGGCAGTGCTCTACATCTTACTGTGATTTCTGAAGCAGTTCTGACCAAGTTCCAGCACCTGTACTTAATCTTTTCTCAGGGGCTTCAACAATGTACACCAGTTACCAGCCAGCCTTTACAAAGCACTTACAGTCAAATCAATTTTAAGAAAACATACAAAAATCAGTAAACTGATTTAAACAAACTAAATATACCAGGAGTTATTAGCCTTATGGGGGCACAGAAGACCACAATCTTTCCAATCCTTCCCCTGTTCCCCAAGAGTTGCTCCCCTCCCTTGGAAATAATATTTCTTAGAGGAGCTGTCACTCTCCTGCCCTCCAGTTAAATAAGAACAAAAACATAAGAACGGCCATACTGGATCAGATCAAAGGTCCATCTAGCTCAGTATCCTGTCGGCCAACAGTGGCCAATATCAGATGCCCCACAGGAAAGGAACACAACAGGTAATCCTCATGTGATCCCTCTCCTGTCACCCATTTTCCAGACAGGGACACCATTCCTACCCATCCTGGCTAATAATCTATCTAGGTCTGTTGTCATTGCATCATAATAACACAAGAGAGATACTTTGATGGACTTAAACAATTCTCTGATTTTTTAAACAATAAGTATCCTTCTGCCACACTGGAAACCCAAACACAGCAGCACCCAGCGCTGGAGGAGACCCAACGGCATCCCCATCCAGCGGAGGCACAGATCTCACGGGTAGACCCAGGCTGACGTACGCGGCAAGACCCGTGTGTCCGCGGGGAGCTCTGTGCCACCCTCTCTCGGGGTTTGGTTTGCCCCGGCCGCCCGCACCGGACCAGCATGTCAGCAGCCTGGACGATTTCCAATAGGGCCCGCGCGCACGCTGAACGGCCAATCAGGGCTTGCCGGGCCGCGCAGGCGACATCATCACGGGATTGGCCGTTGGCAGGCGCCCTTCAATCACTGGCGCGAACGGGGCGGGGCAGACCCGAGCTGGGCTGCTGCCGGTTAGGCCGCGGCGCTCCGTCCCACTAGTGTGTGGCAGGCTAGGTCCCGCCTCTCTCAGGCGCAGTGCTGATTGGGCAGTACCGGGCCTGTGCGGCTCGGGATTGGCTGTGCGGAGAGGGCGGAGCCTTGAGTCACTGCCCCTGAGGAGCCGGAGACCGGCGAGTGAGCGCTGAGGCCTTGGCTAGGTAAGGGGTGAGTCTGTGCTGGGCGTGGCCAGGTGTCCGCCCGGGGATCTGCTGGGGCCGGTTTGTCTCTCTCCCGGGAGCCTGATGGGCTGAGGCGCGGCGCCGGGAAGCCCCCGCGGAAGATCAGAGCCCGGTGCGGCCGGGTGAGGCGCAAGGGCGGGCAGCTGGGTTCCGAGCTCAGCCTGGTGCCGACCCGCTCCCCTCCCCGCTGTTTCTCCCCTTTCACCGGGCTCCGCAGCCCGTGTCCTGCCCCCTCCCACGGTCCTTGGCCTGCCGGGGTCCGAGCGGGCTTCCGCCCCCAGCCCCTGGGCGAGCGGCTCCTTCAGGTCTGGCGTCCCCGGGGGAGAGTAAACTCGGAGTTAACGGGGCCTCCACTTCCGTGGCCGAGCGCATTGCCTGGGTGACGGGCGTTCACACGGGACCCTGCCCTTGCCAGTTCTTGCTGGTTTCTGCCCGCCGATTGCGACCTTGTGTGAGCCGTAGCGGAGCCTGGCGGTGTTAGTAACAGCCACGTGCAGCCTCGGGCTGCGCTCTGAAGCCTGCCTCATGTTTGCCTTTCTGATCAGCTGGTCGAGACGACAGAGTAAATATTAACTTCATATGCGGGTCTATAGAGCCGCTGCTTCAATCATGAAATTGTTGCTCCAGCCAGCCTTAGGATGGATGGTGACCCTAGGCGTGATCCCGGATGAATAGCGTTTAGTACCGGCATATACGCCAGTTGACTTGTTGAATTCCTGTTGCTTCTTCGCTTACTAGTCTTGCAGCTCTTTTCCTTCCCACTTCGCTGATCTCCTGAGCATTGATAGAGAGCCTCTGTGTCACTGTGTAGGTAGAGGTGGGTGCTGTGATCACTTCCAGAGAAGCCTTGCAATCTAAATCAGGTGCAAGTAAGAGATTGTAGAAACAATGAGAAGTCCTGTGGCACCTTATAGACTAACAGATTCATTGGAGCATAAGCTTTTGTGGGCAAAGACCTGCTTCATCAGATGCAAGAGATTGTAGGTAACTTCATATTTAAAACAAAATAACCTTGAGTTAATATCCATGGTTTCTAACGAGTATTTTGAATGAAGGAAGGGAGATAAGAAGAGCTCCAAAGTAGGATGTTGCAGGCTCTGTAATTTTTCCTGTTTGAGAACATCTGGTACCTTGTATGCATATGGCAATGTTGTATTTCCTTTTGGTATAAGTAGGGATGATGCATGATTAGGGATGTAAAAAGCTGTTTGTTTAACTGGTTAAAGGGGGGACAGTTGGTTGGAGGGAGGACTGCTCCAGCCTCATTTCCCTCACTTGCTGAGGCTGGGCTGAAATAACCCCTGCATCCCCCCACCCCACACTCCCTCCCTTCCTCCCTCCTGCAGGCAGTCACTACTCTAGCTTAGCTGGAGCAACCCCAGCCTGTGTGGCACCCAGGCTCTCCAAAGAGAGGAGCTGATCCAGATGACCAGAGCAGCTTCTGTGTGCAGCAGATCTCCTGTGGGGCTGGAGCAACCACTGCTGCAGCCCCCACTAGTTAATGGTTAACTGGATCTGGTAAGCATCACCTGTTAAGGATGATAGTTATCAGTTAACCAGTTAACTACCATATGTTAGCGAATATACCCTGCACCCTAATATACTCCCAGGTTTTTGCTATTTGAGTTTAAAAACAAAACAAAACTGTATACCCCACGCACAAGTACAGCCCGCAGGAGAGACTGCAGACTTTTTTAAAATTGTTTTTATTCTTTTACTAGTTACACAGTAAAGTAATGAATTTTAATGTATAACTGTCTCTATTATTAAATTAAAATATGCTGCTTTCCTCGAGGAAGAGTCAGTATTGTCTTCCTTTCAGTAAAAAAAACAAAAACAAACCTGTTTACCCTGTGCATGAGTATAGCTCATGGGGGGGGGGGGGGGAGGGGAGGGTGCGGGGTTTGTAAAAACAAATATAACCTGTGGGTTATATTTGCTAAAATATGGTAATTAACCTTTCATATTCCTACATGTGGCTACATCTAGCACAATTAAGGTATGGAAATTAGGTGACTTGAAATTCGTTAGTTTTCATTTGCTTGGTTCCAGTCCAGCTTCATATTGACCTCAGTCGTTCCAAATGGAAAATGATCGTGGAATTTTTTTGTGATCTTGCAACATAGTGTGATGATAAATTAACAGTTATTAATTGCAGAAATTGTAGTTCTGTTGTCTCTGAAAAGACAGGTGCACTTTGAGTGCAAAGCAAAAGCAAGAAGTCTGTTTATCAACATTAGCTAGCAAAGTTTAGGTCTGTGATGAACAGGTGGTACTTGTGAAGACAAGTGGTTGAACCACTAAATTCTTAATGGGTTTTTCTTTAGACTGCTTTCTTTAGCTAGCAAGAGATGACACTATTATTCTTCTGTACTTTGAGGTACGTTAACAGCACTTAAATTTTATAAAACAGAAACATAATTAAATATAAATGATTTACTGTTTTGCATATATGGTAGCACTTGCTTTTACTGGTAGGAAACTCTCTGGAAACTGAAGTATAGACAAACACTAAGACTGTTACTGTGGTGCTCAGATAGACAAATAGATCCTAGCAGACTGTGCAATCTCTATAAAGCAGGGGTGGGGAACATCAGGCCTGGGGGCTGGATGTGGCCCCCAGCTTGCCTGGATCCAGACCCAAAGGCTCAGCATGGGGAGCCCTTGCTTAGCACTCCAGCCAGCTACCCACCTGCAGGGCTGAAGCACACACAATCTACTAGCCTGGGCCCCTCTAGGCTCTGGTGTGCAAAGGGAATGGGGGGAGTGTCTTTCTCCTTGTCAGTCAGGGGCTTCTTATTTTGCTTTTCACTTGTGTGGGGCCCCCAACTGATTTTTCTATGGATCAGCAGCCTCTGACCCAAAACAGCCTTCCCAGCTCTGCTATAAAGGGTAACATGATGGGAAAGTAAATATTTAGGTCAGGCCTACATTATACCTGGAAGGTTGAGTTAAAGTACACAACTCCAGCTACATAAAATATGTAGACAAGCTTGGCACCATCTTCGCAGTGGGAGGGCAGCAGGAACAAATGCTCTGTCGACTTCCCTTACTCCTTGCAACTGCGAGGAGTACCAGTACTGACCAGAGCCGCCCTAAGTGTTCGATTTAGTGGGTCTAGTTAAGTGGTGCAGCAAGTGGCCTCAGCCTGCACTGGTTTGGGAAAGGGATAGTCTGGTCCTACATTTACAGCAGTGATGTTGCGGTATTTTGAATTACTTTTAACATAAAGGAGAAATGATGACTCTTTGGTATATTGCTGTGGTGAATACGGATTATGTTGAGGGTTTTTGTCTAAATCTTATTCTTTCTCTATAGATTCTTTGGCACACGGACCTGGTTTACACTTAAATTTAGGTAAACGTGGTTATGGTACTCAGGAATGTCGAAAAATCCACCCCCCTTGAGCGCTGTATCTTTGCAGACCTAACTCCTAGTGTAAACACAACTAAATTGATGGTTGTCAAAAGAATGCTTCCTAGCGATTGTGTTTCTGGGAGGGGATGTTCCTACAGCAGTTGGGAAAACCATATCAGGTGCAATAGGTCTGGGTGGGGAACCTATGGCCTGGGGGATGAATCTGTTCCCTGGCATGCTTGGATCTGACCCCTGAGGCTCTGGGATTCTCCTCCCCCAGCATCAGGGAACCAGGCTGGTTCTCTAACCCTCCAGCCAGTCTTCTGCCCACACCCTACTACCCCACTCCACTCTTGCACCTGAACTACCTTCCAGCCCACTCCTGCACCCTATTATCACCCTTCCAGATCCATGAAGATCCCTAACCCACTCCTGCGTCCTCCTTCCCATCTGGATCCCACACCCAAGCCCACTTCCCCACAGTCCCTTCCTATATATTGAACATAGCAGAGCCAACTAGATCTACTAGCCTGGGCTCCCCTACACTCTGGTGTATGAGGGGCAATGTGCGCAGTGTCTTTCTGCTTCTCAGTCTTTTTTTCCTCACTCTTGTGTGCCCCTGATTGATTTTTCTCGGGGTCAAAAAAAGGTTCCCACTATTACTGTAGGCAGTGACTATACTATCGGGTTATGGTGACAGAGCTACAGAGCTGTAGGTATGCTGCTGTAGTTCCCATGGTAGACTTGACCTTGGTGTAATTCCTTTTGTAGGTGTCATTTCATCTGATGTTGTTGAGGCATGCGCCAGCGTTAGTGACTAAGGTATGCATGTCTGCACAAAGTGGGCAAACCTGATTTTTCTTTTAAAGTGTCTGCTTTAAAGGGAGACTGCCTTCTGTAGGATCGTATTTCTCTTTATCTTGTACTTGCAAGTAACACCTCCAGCGTCTGTAAGGGATTAGAGAAGTTTTCCTTTATCTTTTTCTTATTTAGTTTGTGCATTTGATAACGCTTTATATAAATTGATTATATGCAGTCAGTTTCTTCTTTTGCCTGCAAAGCTTTTACATAGAAGGTTTTAGAAAAGACAATGTAGCATTTTTCCACTAAAAAAGGTGGAAAATGACAAATGTGGATATAAACTGAGATAAAAGACATGGATATTTTTTCATAAATATGTCTATTTCAAGTTAACTTTTTTCTTCTCTCCATTTCTGATTAGCACTGTAAGCCTTGTTTAAGTGTTTCATTTTAACTTTTCTCCACAATGTTTTCTTTGGCTCTGAAAAGTGCTTTTATATTTATTCTGCTTGCTTGCTTGTTAAATAATCAATATTATTCCCTAATTTACGGATCAATATCTGATATAAAAATGTTGGGTAATGTATATTAGACAGAGGCATATGTTAAATAGGGGAAAGGGAGTATAAGGCGGCTCATGTAGAAAATGGAGTACTCCCCATTTTTGGGAAGTAGAAGTACGTCTAGAATTCCAGCCAGGAAAGGGTTGCTGAACAGTGTGTAAGTTTGTGGCTAATCAGGGTTCTGTAAAAGAGGAGCTCCTGCTGTTGAAGGGAAAGAGGGAGAGAGTTTCCCTCTTTTCCTCCAAATTTACCTGTGTATCTTGGGTAGGATATTAATATTCACTTCTCCTCTCTCAAATTCTGTTGGGAGTCGTCACAGAGAGAGAAAACCTGCTCATAGCTTTCACAACCTGAATTAGTAACTACTGACCAAGTGCTGCATTTACAGCACTGATGTTGCAGTATTTTTAATTACTTTTGACATAAAGGAGAAATCTGCAGTTGTCAGGATGGTGAATGCCCTTCATCCAACTGACCAATCTCTTGATCACTTGCTTCAGAAATTTATGAGCTGTAGCAGTCACTCAATTAGTTTGTTTGATACCTTAAAACTTGGAGGGTTATTTTTGCAAACATAAAAGCTAGAAACTTTTTAAATGAATATTAGTCTGTGAAACTGGTTGCTTGAGTTTCTCCTCTCACAAAGACAACATTGAGTTAACTTTTATTTCTTTGGAAATTCTGCTAACTGCAACCTACATTTAGAAGAGGTGACCGTCACTTGGTCACCCTAATAAGCATGCCACTTAAATACTGTCCACATCTGTAGTTCCAAGAGAGAAGCTATGACAGAAAAACTGTGCTAAATTCTTTTGGATAATATCTTGCTGCTACTTAACTAGTATTTCAAATGAAGGTTTCTGCCAGTGTTGATAAAACCAACAAGTGTTGAATTTCTCTTTCTCAAATTTGGCAGCTACATAAAGTACAGGAGAGATGCCTTCTAGGAATTTTTATTCTTGCTGTCCAGCAATTTCATTGAGTAAGTCTTTACATTTTGGGAATATAAGCAGATGGTGGAAGAGTTGTGATTTGTGCAGTAGAATCTAGGTACAGTAAAACCTAGATGCCTTTGAGGGAACCGTATTAACTCTAGAAAAGTTCTTTTTGTGTGACTGGTACAACTTCCCATTAACTTCGAGAGGCAGATCAAGTCTTTCTGAAGAAGGAAAGAAGTGGCATTAAATAGACTCCCTCAACCTTATGATGCCTTATTAAGTATCTAGATTGGTGATACT
The DNA here is from genome assembly GCF_052426305.1 of Pelodiscus sinensis. Classification (NCBI taxonomy): domain Eukaryota; kingdom Metazoa; phylum Chordata; order Testudines; family Trionychidae; genus Pelodiscus; species Pelodiscus sinensis. The sequence goes on along the minus strand of NC_143053.1, from coordinate 60,628,819 downwards.
CAGTCTGAGACTTGAAAACCACAAGTAGCTCTTTAATGTGTGTCCTTTGGCTCTTTTGTAGCATCTTAACACTGTGATTTCATTATTAACCAGTCAACATGCTTCCAGTAAACTAGAATATCACTAGGTCTGAGTATCACTAGTAAAACCAAGTGTTTTACACCTTGAATTATGAATAGTCACTTCTCAAAATAGCTCTGCTCTAGAATAGTTGTTCCATCGAACTTAATCTCTTGTCAGGTGCAAACAAATTTTAAAATATCTAAACTCCTTGCGTGGTGGAGAGGAACTCCATCAAACCAGCTTTTTTTTTTTTTAACCTCCCCTTTAAAAAAATCTGTAGAGCTGAGTTCTTGGTAATAACGTACTCCATATGGCAGCTCGGCACAGGAATCGTAAAGTGTTTAAAAACATGTTTGCAATGGAAACAGTGGCAGTCCTAACTATTGTGATGCTTGCAGGCATTCTCATGTGTCTCTTAATCCTTTGACTTGACCATAATTCCTCCATATCATTTTTCCCTATTACTTAAGCATTTTATGAATGGTGACTAAGGAATTTTATTAGCTTCCAACACATCAATATGTATGATTCATAGTACAGTATTCCTGTTCAGTGATTCAGTGCACTTTGCGAATAAGCTGATAGATGAAGCCAAAAATGGCCCTGAACCCACAGTGGTAACTACTTGTCATTGAGTGGCAGCACAAACACCTTTGCAATAAAAGGATTAGGCTTGGACTGCACTTCTGTTCAGCTTCTACTCTGGCCCTTGAAGCAAACTTTAATAAGTTTTCTCTTCACAGAGCTTTTAAAAGACTGTGTTAATGAGTAAATTAAGAGTAGCAATTATGGCAAGAGGAAGTGAACTTGAAATTTAATCAGTTTCCAAAAATGGCCTTAAAATGCTGTCTAGTTCCTGGCCTGCATTTCTTCTCTCTTTCTTTTCTCCCCTATTGTATGAAAAAGACACCCCTCACCCTACACACACACACACAGAAATTGAACTATCATAAAACAATGCAAAGTAATGCAGTCAACAAGATTAATACTTTTTTCTATAATTTGTTTACAGTAATCTTAGTTACAACAATTACTAGAGAAGGGATTTGTCAGAAGTTACAGTAATTCCTCATTTAACGCTATAGATATGCTTCTGAAAATGTTCATGCTAAGCAAAAACGTGCTATGTGGGTCAATTTTTCCATTAAAAATAATGGAAACGGTGCGGGTTGTGTTTCAGGTAGTGGTGGCAAAGTCAGTTGTGGGTTTTTTTTTTTGTTTTTTTTTTTTTTTTCTTGGTACTCAGTCATCAATGTCAACATTAGATATGTTTAGCAACACAGGTCACTGTAGTTTGTTAAAACAAAAAGGCTACGTCTACATTGGCATGATCTCGCGCAAATGGTTAAAATGGCCATCGGAGCTTTCTTGCGCAAGAGAGCGTCTACACTGGCATGTGCCTTTGAGCAAGAGATGTGCTTTTGCACAAGAGCATCCGTGCCAGTGTAGACGCTCTCTTGCGCAAGAAAGCTCCGATGGCCATTTTAACCATCGGGCTTTCTTGCGCAAGAAATTCATGCTGCCTGTTTACACTGACCTCTTGCGCAAGAACAGTTGTGCAAGAGGGCTTATTCCTGAGTGGGAGCATCATAGTTCTTGCGCAAGAAGCACTGATTTCGCACATTAGAACGTCAGTGTTCTTGCGCAAGAACTCCCCGCCAGTGTAGACAGGCAGCATGTTTTTGTGCCAAAGCAGCTGCTTTGGCGCAAGATCGCGCCAATGTAGACACAGCCAAAGATAAACAAGTGAGTGAGCGGAGGAGTGCTGTGAACACATGTATTCATCCGCTCATGGGTATTACCGCTGTTTTCACCAACTTATACCGCCACACGAAGTAATCCACTACTTGATTATTTTCATGTTATTTTGGGGACGATCATGTTGTTCGAAAAACTTTCCCACCAAAAAAATCATGCTGTTGTGAAAAAGTGTTAAGTGGGCACATGTTAAATGAGTAATTACTGTACTTTTAAACTGATGGTGTCCAAACTGCAATTCTCAGTTTACAGAGGTTTCACGTAACCCTTACTCACTTACTAATAATCAGATAATTATATTTAGGACCTTCTGGTCAATAACGAAGTAAAGATATGCCATGTAAGCGGTTCCTACTTTCTGAAACAACTATTTTGATACTTTGTGGGGTTTTTTAATTGTATGTCACTTTTACTCTAGAACCTGTTTAGAATTAGTGGCTATTGTGACAGTACTGGGAATAAGTATCAGAGGAGTAGCCGTGTTAGTCTGAATCTGCAAAAGTGGCGAGGAGTCCTGTGGCACCTTCAGTTAGTACTGGGAATAGTTGTTGCTGAAAAAGTTCTGTTTTCAGAATCTGTTTCTATTGATCCTTGTTGGAAGGAATATGTGCAATTTGGTCAGGTTTAAGGAACCCTTTTACAATGTTTGCTTTCTGTTTCAGAGGGACTATGGAACCTCAGCACCCGTGTAGATTTGGAGGGTTTAAATACCAGTTTGTGAAGACTTTTTTCTTCTCCAGATGATCTGCTGGATTAAACGTGTAATTAGGATGATTTTTGAGCAAACTGGACTAAACATGGAATCGGTAAGTGTTTCAGCTTCATTGAAAGTCTATGGAGTTCAAATATTTCAAATATAATCCACTTAAATATATAGTTCACACTGAGAGCAGGTGGGACTGCATTTTAAATTTTATGAAGTGTTGGAGATCAATGTAAAGATGACTAACTTGATTGACATTGGGTTATGAAACCTAATGATTAGGTATGATCATAGGTGCTATATAAAAAGATTTAAAAGCTGTTCTTGCTGGCTTTTATGACATAACTTGTAATATATCACTGCCATTTAGGATGTACAAAGAAGGGGTTTTGCAGATACTTTGAAATTGAAAGGAAATGTTTGTTTTTTTTTCTGGGGGGGGGCAAGGGGGCAACTTCTAAACAGACTCATGGGATGCAATAGGTTCACCTACCTTAAACAGTCCTGGATATTCTAGTATTAGTTAAGGTTCCTGAAATTCTTGTAAAACACAGTGGTACTTGAAGGCTGCTGAAGGTATGTCTGCATGGCAAAAAAAAATACCTGCAGCAGTGAGTCTGAGCCTAGGAGTACAATCTTGGGCTCACTACAGCATTAAAAAAAATCTGTTGACATTCAGACTCTTGAAGCCCAGGAGAGTGGATGAGTTTCAGAGTGCAAACCTGAACTGACAAGTCTATATGATTATTTTTAGTGCTGTAGCATGAGTCTGACTCTGTGGACCTGAGCTGAGACTCACTGTTGCTCTGTAGCTATACCTGTAGTCTGTTTAGTATGGGGATGTGAAAAGTTAACCTGTGGGGGAACTGGAGCAGTCCTCTCCCCTTCCCCCCCCCCCCTCCTCCCCCTGCTTGCCACAGGCAGGAGGCTACTCTAGCCCCACAGGGCCTGCAGTGGTGGGGGAAGCCCCAGACTGGCTGGAATAGCCCTTGCCTGTGGAGGGCATGGTCCAGGCATGCTACAGGTAGGAGCGCTCCAGCCCAGCCCCACTTAATTGGTTGACTGGCTCAACATAAAGTTTAACTGGTTAACTAATTAAATGGGATTTTTACATTCCTAATTCAATAATACCCTTTTCTCCCATTTTAGTATGTCTGAGAGCTGCAGAGGTGGTACTCTACTGGTTTCAACTATTCCAAAACCTTTCCCCACTTCAAGGGAGGGAATAAAGAAAGACTATTCTTGACCTTATTTTGCACATACTGTCATAGGTCAGCCAGACATACAATATTCTTTGCCCCTCCTCTCCACTCCATAACATTTCCAGTAGTTCATTGTAATCCTTCTTTCCTTTCCCTTCTTCCACGAGCCCATAACATATTCTTTATTCCTGCCCCAAATTTCCAAGCTAACAGCTAAGCACAACAAAACTGTCATTGGAGTTGTTATCCCTGCTGGTATTGTTGAAAGCTGTGCTATGGGCAGGCACAGTACAGCTGCATTCTCTGATGGGAAGCAGAAAGGAGCATGTGCACTCCTTGACTCCCTGCCTTATACAGCACTGTAGGCCTTTCTTTCACTTTGCAGCAGACACAGCAGATGAAAACTAAAACAGTTGCACAGCAACCATTTTCCTATTGACACTGTTGGGACACTCTGAATGGAAACAGTAGCTTAGGTTCAGTCCTCCCCTGTGAGATGCTGTACATTTTCTTCCTTGAATGCACTGGGAGGGAGGGGGAAGGGAGACTTGCAATCAATCATACTAATTTAAATCCATATATAGAAAGAATATTGTAGGTTTGACCTTTGATCATGAGAGCTGGCAAACTGAACTCACTAAAACAGTTTACATATTACCAGTGTTCCCTCTAAGATTTTCCATCCATGCGTGGAGTGAGTTTTGTCTTGTGCACCGTATTGAGTTCATGTACACTCGTTTGGATGTGTGCCACCATAGCATCCAAGTTAACAACTAACTTATAAACCTCTCCCTTTTCCCCTCTGCTGCCAAGTCTCCCACCTTCCCCTCATATACTCTCCGGCTACGTCTACACTGGCCCCTTTTCCGGAAGGGGCATGTAAATTTCAGCAGTCGTCGTAGGGAAATCCGCGGGGGATTTAAATATCCCCCGCGGCATTTAAATAAAAATGTCCGCCGCTTTTTTCCGGCTTTTAAAAAAGCCGGAAAAGAGCGTCTACACTGGCCCCGATCCTCCGGAAAAAGTGCCCTTTTCCGGAGGGTCTTATTCCTACTTTGAAGTAGGAATAAGACCCTCCGGAAAAGGGCACTTTTTCCGGAGGATCGGGGCCAGTCTAGACGCTCTTTTCCGGCTTTTTTTAAAAGCCGGAAAAAAGCGGCGGACATTTTTATTTAAATGCCGCGGGGGATATTTAAATCCCCCGCGGATTTCCCTACGACGACTGCTGAAATTTACATGCCCCTTCCGGAAAAGGGGCCAGTGTAGACGTAGCCTCCTAGTGCCTACTGTTGTCCCCACTCCTCAACCTCCCCTGCTGTCCTGGATCCTGCCCTTCTCGCTCTCCTCAGCCTTCCTCGGACCTGCCCCACTCCCCATTCTCTCTGACCCCTGCACTTGCCTTTCCCTTCCCCCTGTGCCCGCTCCTCCTTTTGCCCCAGGTTGATCATCTGTAGCTAGTGGTGGATTTGGAGCAGGGTGAGAGGGGTGGCTGCTGAGACCCTGCACCATCAGCCTGCTTCTGCACCCTCCCCCGCCCCGCAAACCTGCTTCTGCACACTCCCTGTGGCCAGACACCTTCGCCCCAGCCCTGCTCCTGGCCCCACACTGCACCTTTGCTTGCTCTTGCCCCTTCCCCCTGGCTAAATCCCCTACTCCCAGCCTGCTCCTGTACCCTACCTCCTACCCAGACCTCACAGCTTCCTGCATCCAACCTCCCATCCAAACCTTGCCCTTTCACTCCCTCAGGAGCCCCCATCTCTCACTGGGAGCCCTGTCCTGCACACTGTGAACCCCTTCTTTTTTCCCCAGAGCCTATAGATTTTAATCCATAAAATCCACTAATCCTGGAACCCCAGAAGAGTAAAACTGGTCCATGGGAAGTCCTGAACCTCAGTTCTCTCTGTCCTTCCTCCTACCCCAATGGGGCTAGAGCACCAGAGGAGTGAAGTGTTTTCAGTTAGGGCCACATCAGTGAGCATTGGGGATTTTTGGAGGGTGTTTGGGAGGGTGGGTTGTTTTTGCTTCTCACTTGTGTGGTCTCCAACTGATTTTTTTTTCCCCCCCTCTGTGTCAGTGGGCCCCCAACCCAAAAAAGGTTCCCTATCCCTGCCGTAAAGAGAGAAAACATTGAAACCTTTTACATTGGACATAAATTAATATTTTACATGATTTAAAAATGAAGTTTGATAAATTATCACCAGAAAGTAGAAGCACTTAATCTGTTTAATAATTTAAATTAATATTTCCTCTCTCTATATCTATATAGAATTATAGAACTGGAAGAGACTTGGAGAGGTCATTGAGTCCAGTCCCCTGCCATCATGGCAGGACCAAGTACCATCCCTAACAGACTTGCCCCAGATCCCTAAATGGCCCCCTCAGGGATTGAACTCACAACCCTGGGTTTAGCAGGCCACTGCTCAAAGCACTGAGCTATCCATCCATCCATCCTTCTCTTCCTCCCATCTAGTTTAATTTACTGGTTAAATTAAACCATTTTCCCTAGCTGCAGCACTAGCAAAATGATTCAGGCATAATGATGTAATTTATGTTGAGTTTCCCTTAGCAGCTGGTGGTCAATGGATATATTTGCATTGAGCCAGATGGGCCACAGGCCAAAAAGTTTGAGAACTTCTGCTGTATAGGTATTACTAGGTGGAGCAAAATTGTATCTTAATTGTATATTGAGTAAATGACCTAACAAGTACTATAATGCTTAATTTTTTTTCTTCAGGTGCTGTGGTCTGGCAAATCTTATGGTTCATCTCGAAGTATTGTAAGGAAAATTGGTACTAACCTCTCTCTTATCCAGAGCCCAAGAGTTCAGTTTCAGGTAGGATTTTCTATGGTTCATAATACTTTTTCGTTTTTCTCTGAGGTTTGTTTTATGTTAGTAGACTTGAAAATTGATCTGTAGGTGCATTTAAAAATTCATATGTGATTATATTTTGGGTGCCTCTAATAAGCAGAGTAGAAGAGGCACCTGGTTTATACCAATGTTAATTTTCCTCCCTCTTCCACATTGATCATCCCTATGTTTTGCTAAAGTCTAGACTCTTTGATTTCTGCTCCATTTGATACCCCAGCTAATGGTGGAACATAACATGAAACATCCATAAGACTTCATCCAGCCCATAAGAATGTTAATTTGTAAAATAGCACTTAAAGAGCTCTTGCAGAGATTTGTCTGTTAAATATTTCCTTCTTTTAAAACTAAGCAACTTTTCAAAGAGCCTACTTCAATTGGCCTGCTCCAATCTGTTGTGTTGTGATAAATATTGCAATTGCAGTGTATGCTAGCTCATCACAAAAGGTAGGAGTCCTCTGAGTTAACACCTAACAATGTAAAAGACAAGTACATAATGTCCCGAATGACTTTACAGTCTAGGACAGTCACCACAAAAGACTACAATTTATTGTATGTTGCTCTTAAAAAATATGCTTCCTTCCAAGACACGAGACTTTTTTTGGCTACAAAAGTAAAATGCAAACCCCACTGTGGCCAAAAAATAAGCAACATCAAAAATTACTTCCAAACAGTATTTAACTGATAAACTGAGTTTATAAACCCAGTTTAATGGAATGGAAGACAGTGTTACTTAAGAATGAGTGGAAAGTAAATACATGTTACTTACACACATGATGCAAATTCTCTGAAAGGGACCTTGGTAAACAAGATAATGTGAGCTTGCTATTTGTTTGGTGGTGTGTGTTTGTTTGTTTGTTGTTTGTTTTTATACTTGAACTGTGTAGGTGTCAGAAGATTGTGTCAAATTCTGTGCTGCACTTTGAATTTTGTAGTCCTAATGTGAGCAGACTAGGAAATAGGGGTGGTAATGACCTCCTTGTGTTGTATCAATAAGTCTTTCTAGAACATAAACTGCAACACATGCTTTTTTTATACTATTGTCCATAGCCAAAAAATGAACTGACTTTGAAATCTTGTAAATATCTAAGCTTTAGTTAATAAATTAAACTTTGAAATCCCATTGAAGTTGTTTAAGACATTGTATGCAAGCCTTTTGCTCTCATCCAACCTGTTAAGAGATGCAGAAATGTGGTTGCTAAGTGTTCGACTCAGAAGTTGGAATTTTAAGTGTTCTTTTCAGCATCCATCTGTCTTGACTGTTTTCCTTTTAGACCACTGTTATTCTGAAACTTTCCTATAGATGTCTCTTTTCCTTTTTTCTTTCCTGCTTGCTTTATCTATAGTATGAAAGGACCGTGCACTGAACTTGCTGTAAGTTAATTTTTAAAAAATTACTTGCTTCAGCCATTCGTGCATGCTTATAATCAGTGTGTCTTAACTCCAGTTAGGAACCATAACCCATACTTTCTACAAGGCTTCATTTCACCTTGTACTTCTGATAAATGGGTTGTTTCTATTACTGTTGTCAGTCAGATTTCTGGTACATCCTGATAGGTCCTCTAATCCATTGATGATGATAAAGTTTTGGCTGCGTACATGTATGTGTTGGCTTCGCTGTCTAGCATGTTAACCATTCACAATTAGTTAACGTGTCAGACTCTAAGAGAGCCCCCGGAGAACACAAATCAGATAAGGATCAAAATCACCCAAGCAGGTTTATTGCCAAACAGCCTACACTAATAGTTTTCAGCAAACCGATTCACCACTGTGCCACTACATTTTATGCAAGCCGTGGCAATATGTTAGCGAAATCCAGCGCTGCCTCAAGGTCAGCCAGTGATCATCCTTCGAGGTGCACTTCTCTACATAGTTACAAACAAGCCACATCTTACTGACATATTAGGTTATCATGCTCTGTTACCTGGTTACTGCCACTTACCTCACAGCGTTCGCCAGACACAGCAGGGGCTTTGCACAGGGTTGCAGGGGCCTGGTGCTCGCCTCCATCTTGGGTGAGAGGGAACCATGCAGCGGTGGTGGTATTGCAGCTGCTGCTAGGGACTGGGCCCCTGCAGTCCTTGCCTCCATCCCGAAAGCTGCAGCACGGAGTTCCTCCGTGGCAGCAAGGAGGCACCGCTAGTGCCAAGCCCACATGTTCCACAGTGGGCTGCTGGGAGAGGTGCGAGCCCAGAGCTGAAAGGGTGTGGGTTGTTGAGAAGGCAGGAACTGGAGAGGAGAGCAGGGATTCAGGGGGAATGAATGGGCTGCAGGAGAACAGGGATAGGGAAGAGGGGACAGAGAGAGGAGTCTGTGGGTAAAGGGTCCCGTAAAGAGTCCTGGATCCTCCTGCACAGTGCTGCTTCTCTCTGCTGTAGGTCAGGTAATTTCCTTCTTCCACTCGACTCACAATTAAACAGGTCCTCTCTCCTGTCCCATGCTTGCTCACTTTGCTGAGAGAGCCTGTTGACACTGGTGACGTGATGTCACTCTGTCTAACAGGGAGACTGAGACTGAGTAGTGTTTAACTGGTTAACCATTTAAATTAGGGCCCAGTGTGCTGCAGCTCCGGGGTCCATTCCAGCCTGACTGGCCACTGTCGGAGTTTACCAGAAGGGCCAATTAACAGGCAAGCATACTGGTCAGTGGTATGCTTACAGGTTACCCATTTAACGTCCCTGATGTAGATGCCTTACACAAGCAGCAAAGGTTCTGTTTTTGTACAACCCTCCTTAGAGTAAAAAGAGGGAGGGGCAGAGGAAGCAAGTACAAACAAACCTCAATATACCAGCAAGACCTGTTTCTAAATATATGGTGTTCAGCTTTCAATCACCAGTGATGTTTAGGTTACTTAATTTCATAAATGCAATTGTAGGACTTGATCTTTTTTGTAAAGCACAGTTTCTGAGGTTAGAGCAAATAGTCCCTGTTTTGGATCTTAACTGTTAATCCTGTCATGGTGATAGCTTCTGGTGCATTAAATATCCCAAAACACATCTGTATTGACAATATGGGGTTAAAGGGATCAAAAATAAATGGGTGAAGTATTTTAATTGATATTGTATTTATCACTCTTAATGTGAATACAGATGTCCTGTCTGATCATAATTTCTTTGTCTTTTGGTTTGTTTTTTAACAAAAAAACTTTGAATGGAGCAGTGAAAGTTGTAATGCAACATTATATGCTAGTGTTTCCCAAATGGTGTATTCCAACCAATGTTCCCCTTAACATTTATTCTGCACTAGATGGAAAAAGTTATGTGCATGGAGGCATGTGTGGATGTGCACCACGCGTAGAAATGTGCTGCATGCTGAGAGTGCTTTGCTAAACATCTGGGCAGCATATGAATCTCTCCTGGATGGCTGCCCTATGCTCATCTTACAGGGAACACTGATCCTGAGTTGTTGATGGTTTGCAGGACTAGGTGCAAGCACTTCTGGCCAGGTGAAGTAAAGATGCCCTAGGGGAGGGGTTAGAGAACAAACCTTCCCCACACTCATCCCTCAGTGGTGGTCTCATGCCAAGGGGCTAAGCCTCAGTTCCTGCTTCGTACATTATAATCTGGTATATGGAGTTGCAGCATGCATAATCAAATTTGGCCTGGTCTCCCTTTTGCTAAATCATAGTTTGCATAGCAGGGAGCCCAACACCACAGGACAGAAGTTCTCAAAATCTTTACTCAGGATATCCACTCTGCAATGGGCCAGAATTAGGGTTATGGCTCAAGGAGAGAGGGCATCTATTACATCTCTATATTGTTGTTGCAAGGTGAGTTGCAAAAAAGACAAAGCAGCTGGTGCCTTACCTTAGTAAAAGGTTCTGGGAACCATAGCTCTGTGCTGTGTTTTCTGAGAGGCAGCATCTGTTAAGGCATTAGATGCCACCTGCTCGGGCTGTGAAAAGCATCTTGGTCAACCTGTGCTAATGCTGTTGCTCCCTAGGGGAGAAAGGGGAAAGGCTGTTTCCAAATGATCTGCTGCTGCCAGTGCATGCATTTGGGAGCTGTGCCATGGGCACACAGTAGGTTTCATAGGGGAAGCTGAAGAAAATTGATCTGTCAGCTCTCAGTTTTCAAAGCTGTTCCTAACAATTCTTGGAAAAGAACAGTAAACACAAATTGATCCTCTCATTATTCAGGCCAGTAGCCCTTTGTGCACCATGAAGTAGTTCTTCAGCAGTGGCTATCCCAAACTGATAGTGATCTGAATTTCAGAAGAGTCCAAGGACCCATTGTGCTTGGCACTGTACTACTGCATACAGGAGTAAGGAAAGAGACTGAAGGCAGCTGGGATGGTTAGTGTGTAGATTGAAGTAATAAGCCTTAAATCTCATGTCGCTGAGTCCATGAGTTTCAGTAGATAGAAGACTTGTGCATTTCACCTCTCAGGCTCATCTCTTGAAAGGGTTTGTACAGGTTTCCTTTGAGAATGAGGACTGAAGTCAGGGAAGAGCGATGGCTTTGTGAAAAGTGTTCACCCACAGGTGATAAAGTATGCTAGTTTGGCAGGTAGTAAAAGCACCCCATCTTTTCCTCCTGTTAGGAAGGGTAGAGTTGCACTGAGGCGAGTTACATTAAGTGCTATGGACACAGCTTTTTGAAATATTAACAGGTTGTTCTGACCCATATAACACTGAAGCCGTTTTTATTGTTGGTTCAAGATCAGAAAGAACTGTTTCTGAAACCCATTTTCAACCTCATTTCAGTTTGCTTGTGTATTGAGGGTGGTAATATGGGTTCTACGTGGTTTTGCCTTTGCTGGGAAAACTCATTCAGCCTTTCAGACTGGTTGTAAAGCCAGTCTGGGCTGCTGCTGTGGACCATGCTTTGGGGGGCCAAAGCCATTCTCCTCTATTATTTAAGCCTTGTAAAAACAGTAGTAAGAACAGTTCCAGTCAAAGAAACTGTGTCTGCCCCTTCACTTCCAAGTTTTAAACAAATACAAGATAATCCATTTTTAAAAGTATTTTGAATATATTTGGTTCACTTACCTCAGTATAGACAGGGCTCATAAGGTCAGATAGTTTGTAAAATCTTATGATCGTGTCCCTGTTCTCTACTGTGTCTTACCTCCCTCTTGTACATGAAAAGACTTGCAATTGTGGGACGAAGAAGCATCAGCTTGTTCACTTGTGCCAGTTGTTTTCAGTGGACATCTAAATACTAACTTCTTTGAAGCCCTGACATTTGCAGTGAAAACATCTGTTTTGAAAGGGGGAGGCGGGGAAGTACCATAATTAACTTGAAATATTTCACTTTCAAAATTAATTGAATGCATTCAATCCATTCAAAATAGGAAGTTTTAGTGATCCTATCAATGTACTAACCGTAAAGACTATTAAAACATCTGATTTAATATAATTGAGTGACTGTAGGTGTAGAGTACTTTGCTTGACTGTGCTTTGTTGTACTTTGTTGCTGATCTACTATATATTTGAGAGAGTGCGTCTGTCTGTTCAAGAATTCCTCCTAAATGGTAAGAGCTAGGACCATCACATTTGGTATGCAGCTTCCTCTTATAACTTAAAGCAAGTTGTGCCTGGAATGGGATTGCTTCTAATAAAACCTTGAGGCTGGCTAGGGGTGCACTCACCTCACAATCTCTAGCCCCACGGCTCCTACCCTCCATGGGCCCTTTGGAGGGCCCCGAAGCTTCCCTTTCCTCCCTCCCTCCTGCATTCGCCCTTCATCAGGAAGAAAGGGACAGGGAAGCTTCGGCCCCTTCCCCCGAAGAGCCCATGCATATCTCACTCTGGCTGGGGAGCGCAAGGGGTAGACATACCTGAACATACCCTACTCCCCTGGTTGTGCCCACTGGAGCTACAGCGCCCACGGAGAGGCGCTTCTCACCTGGCCCCAAGTTGCTGCAGTGAGAGGAGGCTGGGCTTGTCCCCTGTCCTAGGAGAAACCTCATACTGAACCCCTCATTGCCAGCCCCACCCAAGAGCAATGATTTAAATGAAGCATATTCATTTTCATGTCTCCTATAGAACAAATAACTTGCATTGGCTTTATGGTGCTAAATAAGCAGGTTATATATCCTAGGAAACTTGCCATGACCTTTCTAAAGTGGCACAAATAATCTGTAAAAAAACAAGCCTCCCCCCCCCCCCCATCCTGAGTGTTTGGAAATTGACTTTAGTGGGCTTTTGCTACTGTCTTGGTGCCAAATATGCTAAGATTCCTAGTGTCATGTGTGTGTTTGTTCTTGATTGCCAGATTGGTTATCAAGCTAGTGTACTTCTTCTTCTTTTTTTTTTTTTTTTCCAAATACAACCTGTAAAATGGGTTGGAGAGTGCGTTCAAAAGGAAACTTTAACTTTATTAACTTTAAAAGTGTGATTCATTTTCTTTAAAATTCTAGGTTACCTCTCACTCTACAGAAGGAATCTATTCTAAGCTGCTGAGAGATGACACAGTAGCCTCTTTTGCGGATGTGGGATGGGTTGCTCAAGAGAGAGGTGAAGTCTCTACAAGGCTCAGGTATGTTTGTTAAATCGCCTCGATTTCATCATAGGTTCCTCTCAAATCACAGCGCTTGCTATCTAGCGTACTTAGTGCTATGGCTGTGCAAGCATTTCAGCATTTTGGGAAGGAACTGAAGTCAGGTTAACAGGATTATGAATGGAAGGACCACAGTTGGAGAGGGGACATGGAGTTCTGATCCAGGGAAGGAAGGTCCTTTTTATCTGCATTAGATAATCCTAGAATTGAAGGCATCCATCTCTCTTTTCCCTGCACAAATGCTCATGTGACATGGGTCTGTTGTCAGCACTCTTGTTGGCCGCACTTGCTCTGAGCAAGGTTTATTACTGCTAGTCCTGAGCCAGGGCTCTGGAGGATTGTCGTGCTAAGCTAGTGTAATGGAATGCTGGCCAGAAAGACCAATTGCCTCCACTGAGCTCTCTGGTTAAAGCTATGCAGAGCAGAGACACTTTTCTTGTAAAAACACACTCACATTTTGTATAATTTTTACAAGCACGAAACTGGTCTGGGAGTGAATAGGGAGCCACACCCATAGCTGTAGGACAGGTACTACTGCACTAGGCAGTGAGTGTTGGTATGGGTACAGTACCCCATATGCACTTGGAATGGATGGCTAGTGTGGATGCTGTATTACAACAGTTTGAACTGGTTCACACATGCTGGTGCAGGCTTCAGTGGCATACCTTTCTAGGGTAGGCAAGGTTTCTGTTTACTTTAAAGGAGCGTCTCAGGGCTCAGAATAATGGCTTTGGTATTCAGAGATTTAGTAGTGTCCTACAAAGGACATCTGTTTAAAAATAGGTATTTCACGATGACCTCCGTGCCCTCCGACACCATTTGCTATGGTGAAATATTGCATAATAGGAATATTGCTGCAAGCGACGGTTAATTTCAGTAACTCAAAAGCAAGTAGCAGAAATCCATCAGCTTGACTTTTCAGAGGTAAATTGCCTTTGGTAGGCATATTTCAGTACAAGGAATTGACTGTTCAACTCCTGGGCTCATGTGTGCGAGCTGAATTGTTTTCATCCAGTTTTATAGTGTCATTGGGAAGAGTTAACTCTTTGCTTCAAGGAAGCACCTACAGGTTGTTGTGAGACTTGGGTATTGTTAGCTCTGTTGCTATTTGGGGAGACCTTGTTAAGGAACATTGTGTAAAGCAGTCATATCCTTGAACTCAAAAGCTGATAGTTGTACTGCAAGCAGTGAGTTTATAAGGTAGCTCAAAAAATTACTTTCTTAGACAGGGCCTTAACAAGGTGAATTTCCTTGTATGTATGACATGTTTAACTTTACACTAATGTTCAGTAGGTGATCGTAGAATCATAGAGCTGGAAGAGACCTCAGGAGGTCATCAAGTCCAGCCTGAAAGTGGTTACTTATATCTCCAGGAATGGGGGATACCTGAGTTGGCTGCTGCCGCCTTCTAGAAGTTACATGCTTCCAGTTTTCTTCCTTGTTCTGTACTGCTCTTAGCCTGCTGTGACTGCAGGATTAAACGCCGCCTTCTATCGAGGAAGTCATCATCCTCTCTAATAGAACATAGGGTCGATACTTGGGCCTCTAGTCCTCTAATTATTTCTTCCAAAATGGTGACCAGCTTGTACTTAGTGCAGATGAAATCCCTTCTTTCTTCCGGAAGGAAGAAAAAAATGGCACATGCTGTGCAGGTAACAGCAGATCTATCAGTATCCATTCCTGCCTTCCTTATGAAAGATTCTTCAGTTGTTATTAAATGCCTCTTGAAGGGCAAGAGTGTAGTGAAGAGATTTTAAAGAACGGCAAGTGTATCTTGCCCCTTTCCCAACTCCCTCTCAGCAGCCCCTGGTCGCTGACTGACTCCTTTATAAAGCCATGGACTGCCTGGTAGCCCCTCACCCTGATTAAGGCTCAACCAATGAGCAGAGGTTTCTAGATTTCAAACCCTGATTAGAAGCTCACAGCTTCCACCTGCCAGCCACAGCACACACTCCGTGGGGGGTAGGAGGGAAAGGGAAAAGGAAAGGAGAAAAAAAACCAAACCAAACAGTCAAACACAAGCTCAGCACACCACAAGAAAAACACAAACACACACTACAGACAGCCACTTCCCTCAAGGGTCCTGTATTAGCTTCCTCCTTTACCTGGAGAACTCCATTAGCAGCCCCTGTTCGAGCACTACTGGTAAATTTTGGAGCCTCTGACAGGTGATCCTGTCTGGTTTGGCAGGGAGGTTATGAAGTGCTTGTACTTCAGCTGCCCTTCCCTGTGCTGCTTCTGCCCAGAGCCTCAGAGCTGCCCCCTGGAAGACTCCTGCTTGTTGTTCAGGGTTGGAGAGACAGGCAGGGAGGTGCTGATGTCACTCTATCCCCCTCCCCTGTACCTTATCTTCACAGAGTGAGGAGGGTGGAGCCTCCGCAAAGGGGCGGGGCGGGAGCAGGGTCTTGGAGAAGGGGTGGGACAGGGATATTTAGGTTTGAAGTAGATCCTAGACTGACTTAAATTCAGAAAGTGACCTTGTGCTTAAACAGGTTGGATACTGCTGCTCTAAAAGGACAATTCTTGGTCCAAGAAGCCCACGTAAATATAAAGATATTTATTTGCAATATCTACTTCCCATAAAATTCTTAACAAGTAGTCCACATTGCAAGTGAATGTCTAAATACATACACTTACAGATGTTTAAAATCTATTTTTGATAGTGTAGATAAAGTTGATCCTTGCAGAACTAAACTGCACATCGTTTTGTACCCTGAATGCTCTAGTCACATTTCAGACATGGTATTTTTCAAGCAGTAAATTAAAAATGTTCAGTTGAAACACCTATTTGAATAAACTTACTGTGCATCAAAGTACTTTTGGTATGAAGCCTCTTTACAACAGTATTTAAATAAGCTTCTAAAAAAATCAGATAATTTGAAGCATTGTTGAATGTCTTTCATTTAATCTGTGAATAAATTGCTGTCGATTCAAGAATTCGGCAGCATAATTTAGGTCATCATTGAAAGTATTAAAAATAATTTGGCAAGAATAGCTCCAGGCCAGACAATGAAATTCATCACCTACGTACTCTAACATGTTGACTCTTAAGCAGATGTTCTTTCTGTATGGATTAATTATGTCAAATAATTCACATTCCAGTTGCAAGTAGCTAGTGTTAAACTATTCTTGTGCAATACAAAACAAACCTTTTAAAGCTGTGTGGAGAACCAAAAGAACAAGTGCCTCTGGACGAAATCCAAGATGCTACCCAGGATGTATGGTTCCATGAACCCTACAAAAGTCCTGCGATTTGCAAGGATTATCTATCTATCCTCACCTTAAAAATAAGAACAGTCATAAAACTCTTACAGATTGCCACATTCATCAATAAAGTAATATTCTCCAGTTCAAAAGTAAAAGTAATAATCTACTATTTATCTTAGAGTGTTTGTGCATTTGTCTCAGTCGGTAGGTCTGTTTATTCAAGTGCTCCTAAACAGTAAGACCTAGAAACACCAAATTTACAGCTTCCTCTTATAAGTTAAAGCAAGGTCAGAGTTTAGTTGTGCCAGGATAATGGGATGTGTGTGGAATGTGATTGCTCTGCATCAAACAGAAAGGGAGGGGAGTGAGAGGTGGGACAGTTATACTCACAAGTGATCACAGGAGTGCAGCAAGTGCCCCAGCCCTGGGTAGCAGCAGCTGCCAGCCGTCTCATGGCCCCTGGGCCACCATAACACACGGCCGCTGCCAACCTGGGCTGCCCCGGGCAGCAGCTGCCACCCCAGAAGCCAGTGGGTGGCCTGTAAAATCCTTCCTCTCCCTGACCAAGCCAGACCTGAAACCAGGCAACACTGGATAAATCTTCTACAATTAAAGAGACAGGAACTAGGTGTTGCAGATGACTGGTAATAGAATTTGAAACCTTCCACCTCTAGGTTACCAGTTCATATAGACTGAAAGGAGGAAGTGGGTTTTTTTTTTTTGGGGGGGGGGGGACATTAATCAATACAGCTCTGGGTGGACAGACATCCATGAATCCAAAATAACTTTACTTGCTCCTGTATAGACACTTTGGATTCTGGATGGATGTTTTTCTTATTTCCATTGCTGTCAATACAGCATTTTTCAAAAGTGGTAAACATACAAATACAGTATGATGTATTGCAATAAATAGAAATTGGGAATTCTTTTATCTGCAGTTAATTTACTTTTCTGTGAAGGATGGACTAGCTACAAAGCCTTGAGTGATAGTCTATGGCCTGTGTTAGGCAGGAGGTAAGATCCTAATAACCTTAAAAGACCCTATAAATCTCTCATACGGGCTTTTTCCATTTAAATAGCAGCAAGTGCTGCAGATACATAGGTTGGGTAGCCACTACTCCTATGAGAGAACAACTGAAACTATGATAAATCAGGACCGTGATTTCTGTAGCTTAAAGCTAGGGATGTGAATGATTAACCAGTAAGCCCCACCCCTTATTGGAACGGGTAAGCCTCACCCATTAAACCTGTAGGAACTGGAGCAGCTCCCTGCCCACCATGGCCGGGGGCTGCTCCAGCCCCAGAGGGCCCACCGCAAGCAGGGCTTGCTCTGGCCAACGAGAGCAGCCCCTGTCCGTGGTGGGCCTGGCCTAGCCCTCCCTGCTGCAAGCAGGGGCTGCTCTGGCTCAGACCCTCCACCCCACCTTTAATTGGCTAACCAGTTGGACATAATGTTTAATGGGTTAACCAATTAAATGGGATTTTACATCCCTACTTAACTCATCTGAAGAATGTGCTTTATTTCAAAAGTCATTTCTATTGAGAATTCTTGCCCCAGTGTTTGATCAAGCAGTACCACCGAAAGCTGAGATCCTGTTATGCTTGAGGAATTGTAAGAATTCAGGTGGGAGTTATTAAATATGTAGGCATTTCTTCTACAACTGTAGTGTCTCAGTTCAGTCTTATAATCCTCTATCTCAGTAAGTAGCCTTAGTTCTGCTATTGCCTTGAACATTCTGGTGCCTTGTTATCTACCTTGCCTGCTTATTTGATAACTTCAGATCTTGAAACTTCATATCGTAGTGTTAAAATATTCTGGATTTCTTTGACATTCTGGGCATAAGGGAGGGAAACAGAGTACACAGCCTATGTTTTTCTTCATTTCCTAGTTCATGCCATTACAGCAGAGGCTCGTATAAATATTTTTTTTAGTGCATGAAGCTTCTCTTCTACCCATCTTATCATGGTATATGATTCTAATACTAAATAGCTTTTATAATAATAGATTTTTCCTTTAAAGTGCCATGCCCCTCAACAGTTCTCAGAACAAGAATCTGAAGAATCCCATCAAACTAGGGTTGTTCATGCAGTGGGACAATATAGGTGGAAGGTGGACTTTGTAGAACACAGAAGGCTGTTCCATCTCTCTCAAAGGGGAATAAATTGCATACAAGAATTCTCAGAGGTCGAAAAAATCTAGAATTATCAATTGATGTGCAAGTTTTTAAAGAATCTTCATTCCAATAGCAAAGCAAATAAGTGTGAAAACTTAGTAACTGCTGACATAAGGCATTCAGGGAGAAAACAGATTGGAGCTAGAAAAAATAATATTTATACCTAGGGAGTTTCAGATTGTTCTGCCAAGAGCTGATTAATAGACTAGATGAGACTCTTTTATTCACTTAATTTGGGCCTAACTAGATAGTGTCCCTTTTTGAACAGTCATATTTACTATTTTGTTGGGCCGATTCACATACTAATTGCTTTGATTATAAGCTCCTCGGATATCTAGGCGGAACTGTTCCTTAGCTTAAATGTATGTTTTCTTGTTCATACTGTTAGACCAAAGGTGGAATGTGATCATATCCAGATTTTTGTCCTATTATGTAACCTGTGTACTGTAATTACCAGTAAATGTCAGTGGTGGTACTAGGCTCTGTTTCTGAGGCAGCATTGCCTGCCTTCCTCCCCCCTCCCCCCCCCAAAAAAAGTAGAATCAGTGCTACTTAAACTTAATTTTAGGGATCTATGAGTCAGATTCTGTCAGACTTTATCTCCCTTTTCTTACAATGAAAGTGTAAGCATAAGACTTCTCTAAAGGAGGTGAGAAGATGTTTACACGGGGCTTATTAGTTCTTTCTTAAAAGGCCAAAATTTAGTATTTTCACTTAAAGATCCATTCTTAATGTTTGGCTCTGAGACTTACATTTAACTGTTTTGCTTTCTCCCCTGAGCTGCTTGGTAGAAGCACTTACTACAGACCAGCCTTGTGTGACAATTGTGTTGCTTTGTTACAGATCAGAAGTTTGGTCAAAATCAGCTCCACCTCTTCCGTATGAACCATATTGCTCTGGAAGACCGCCAAGTAGACAAGTATCCTTACCAAACCTATTAGAAGAAGAGCCATCCCCTAAAAACATGATGACCATGAATGATGAAGCTCTGCAGAAGATAAATGCTCTAGAAAATGAACTTGCCAGTCTAAGGGCACAAATAGCCAAAATTGTAACCTTGCAAGAACAGCAGAATCTACCAGCAGGTATTAAACTCACTCATTTAATATCATATTAGCTGAAAGGAATCTGTTCCTTTCAAACTGATTCACCAGCAGTATAATGAAGTCATTTTTGTGAACTGTTGCAGAATTGAAAGTGAAATTTATAGGGTTGTAAGATGAGCTAGCACTGAATTTTATTTATAGTGGTTAGAGAGAGTCTTCATGAGGCTTGATTCCACAATATCTGTGCTGTCTCACTGTGAAACTACAGCACACAATCTGGCAGGTGATGGACAAAAGGCTTTTTTTAAACTCCATCTGGAGTTGTGGGATGGAAATTGAAACCCGTGAGAGAAACAGTGTGTGCTGTTTACCCACCCAGCTATAAGTAAATGGGCTTATTTATATGCAGTACTGAACATCTAAAACTTGGATTGACCTTGAGCCATAGTCATATTATCTGACTACTTTTGGAAACAGCAAATGGTGTTTTTCACCACCTAAGTAGTCGCTGATGAGACATGTGCTTAGTATGTAGCAGTGCGATACCAAATCCCAAGAACTTGAGTGCTGATAATTTATCTATTAAATATCAAATAGATGGGATTTCTAGCCTAACTTTCTAAAGAGCAAGTTTAATATCAACTCATTCTTCGACCAGGACTTTACATTATTTTCACTTAACACATCTGAGTGAGTGGCCACAGTACCTTAGTAGGGACCCCACAGATGGTCCTCTTTGGACATTGGAGGACCAAGACCTATAAGATTCATATTTCCTACTCTTTTTTTTTTTTTTTTTTTTTTTTAAGCATTTTATCATATGTTTGTTGCAAAGTATCTTGAGTTTTGAATTCTGCAGATAAATAGCATTTAATAGATTTTTGGAACAAAGCTTTGCACAAATATGCAATGAACCAAAGGGTATAAGTATCCTTAAATCCCACGCAGTACCAGTAGATGGTATTAATGTTATGTCATAAGGTCTAGTGTTACTGAGATACTAATTTTGCTTTTGGAATGCATATTTTAAATGGCTTAAACAGTGGCATGTAGTTAGAAATGTTTGAGGTCAGCAGAAGTCTCTAACAACCTTTAATGCTTATTACATGACTGACAATAGATAAGCACAATACTTGTGATCTCTCTTCACAGCTTATAACCAACTTGGCAATTTTCATAGAACTGTCACTTATTACAATGGCTGCTTATTTCTTAGTGTTGGCTTCTGATACCACTAACTCACTTGTTTCTGGGACAGAAACATGTTAAATCCTTTTCATGAAAATGGGCTTATACCAGTCAGTGCAATAACACAAGATCTTCAGGGCAGAGAAAAAACTTGTGTTATAGGTGCCATCCTTAGGATCAGCTGTTGGTCTGAGGGCTTGAATGCCAATTTCTATTTAGACAGAAACTAAAAATCATACCGAGCCTGATAGTGAATACGCTAACCTCAGCCCCAAAGTCAGCAATAACCGCCGATCCCTGACAATACTTTGAATTTTATAGCACCTTCCATTGAGATACTTGTTTCACAGACTTAAATTCTTCCAGCTCACAAGGATAGTAGGGCCTGGTCTGTACTCATTACAGATAGTTTCTCATCCTTAATTCCTATGGCAGAAGTTAAATGTCTTAGCCAGTCACCTAGCTGGTGTGTGGGAAAGCTAGGACGGACTGGGTATACTGACTTTTTTTTTTTCTTTTTGCCTTGAGCTTTAGCCATTAAATCATGAATGCTGGGACTCTTTTGAAGAGGTTATAGTTCAGTATCCAAATCTGAGAGTGGATAGGGAAATGTGACTACTATGTGTGCCTTTAACTCAGTGCACTGAAATAGTTGGAAAAAGAATTCAATTCCATCCTTCCTTTTAAAAGCCACCGTGGCATGAAATTCACACATTTCTAAACATGCCAAAATCAACCTCAGTAACAAATGATGTCCTCGGTTAATAATTCTTCTAGTTGTGATTTCCCTCTCTTTCTTCTCCCCCCCGCCCCCCCTCCCCCCTTGTATTCATTAGAAGGCTTTCAGTCTGGGCTTCGATTTTTATTTAGCACTTTCCTTTACCTCCCTCTTCTGGTAGGATATGGCAACTACATTAACATTATACATCTGTCCCAGTTGGTTTGGTTCCCCTTTAAGATTAACTGATGATGGGTGGGTGAAGATTTTGTTAACTAAAAATAAGGTACCAATTTGCATGGGCAGCATCAGTGACTTAAATTCTATAGTCTTGTTTCCAAACAAAATATTTAGGAAGTTCTTTACCAAGACCTGTGTAATATCTTTGGTTAGTCCTCTAATACTGACTTACTATTCACCTAAAGGAGTGCAGGAAGCTTTAGTTGGTTCACCCAATTGCCAGATTCTACTCTTACATCTTAGGAGGACTTTCAAAAAAAATTAAAGAAAAACCTTGACTATAACAGAAAGAAGGTGAAGACATTTTAACTGGGATTCCCACTTTTTTTTTTAACTCTGCCATTTAAGTTTAAGAATATCACCCAAGAGAACTTTCATTTCTGAAAATAATTAGCCAGAATTAACCCCTACTGCTTATATAGGGTCTGATCAGTCAATAAGCAGTTTCCTTTAGAATCTTGTCTTGTCAAATGGCAAGTATAATTTAGAATTCTTACTTGATACATTCATTGCTGTTATCTAGCCAAAATGTTATTTGATATGTAAAATTATTTCTAAACCATGATTTCCTCCAGCACAATGGCTGACCTAAAACTGTATCTCTGTGCATAGCCTTGTAAACTATCTGCAAACAACATTAAAAACTGATGGACTGCAAAAGGGGCAAACTTTGGTGGAAACAGGTTCTGGTATTGAACAAGTTTTGTAGGTTACACATGGATGTGCATCTACTGTTAGAATCTGCCTGGGAGCTGAACAGCTTTTCATCCTTTTGCAATAGTAATTAGTTGAGAGGGTTGTTATGTCATTTTTTAGGTGGCTTAGGATTTACTCCTGGCAAGTAGTCTTGTTATAAGACAAAAATTGATAGGTTTGTTCCTTTTGAATATATCAAGTATTTTGAAACTTCCCTTAAAAGGGCACTTAATTCTTCCTGGAAATGAATGTCTTGGTATTTTTCAGGTGGTTTAAGTCCTCCTGCATCAGCTTCTACACCTCTACTGCCACCACCGCCTCCTCCACCACCACCACCACCACCTCTTCCACCTTCTGGGGTACATCGGAGTATGTCTGCTATTGATCTCATTAAAGAGCGGAAAGGCAAGAAAATAAATGTGGGACAGACTTTGATAGATAATGGTCCAAAGAAGCCTGAAATACCAAACATGCTAGAGATTCTCAAAGACATGAACAGTGTCAAACTGCGCTCAGTGAAAAGGTGAGTACACAATAACTTGTGGTGTTTGTATTTGTACAAAGTATAAAGCCCTTGCTCAGGTGTTTCCATGGAGAAACATTTGAATTTTGGATTGTTGCTGATCTGGCATTTTGAAAGGCAACACAGGAATGCAAAGATGCTCTAACTTCGTAGTAAAGTCTTGCTGCATGACTGTTGATTTCTCTTTCCCTTTGAAGACCAGCAGATGGCACAAAATGCAAATCACCTGACCCAACTGATCCTGCAACACTAATAGCCGAAGCTCTCAAAAAGAAATTTGCTTATCGATACAGAAGTGATAGCCAAAGTGAAACTGAAAAACAGAGTCCAGAGTCTGGGACAAAGGCTAAGTCTGAAAAAATGCTGGTGAGTACTGAGATTGACAACACCTCAAAGGGCTTAGTCCTATGTTCACTGAAGCCAGTGTCAATGTCTCGTCAAAACCCTTAGACAACTGTCAGACCATCACCATCTCCACAAAACCCCAGTAAGCATTCAGAGGTGGGCCACAGACTGCAACGTAGTCCTGGGCAGCGTAGCCATGTCTCAGTCTCTTGTATTTCAAATCTCGGTATTTGCTGTTCCATGAGCAGAGATTAAGAAATGAGATTGAGACACTTTGAGTCCTCATAGTTGTAGAAAGAATCAATAAAATGTGAATAATAAGGATTCAAATCAAAGGCAACCTGAAATGTGTTTGAACTTTCTTATTATGTGTGTTAAGAGGAAATGTAAAACTCCAGCTAATCAGTTAACCAGTTAAATCTTAGGTTTAACTGGTTAACCAATTAAGTGGAGTCTTGTGCAGGTTAGAAACTGGCAACCCCAACCGTAGTGTGGCAGCTTCTGTTTCCAATCCCTGTGGGGCTGGAACAGCTCTCCACCTGCAGCGTGCCATGGACAAGGGGGCTCCCGGATACCGGTTAACTGGTATGCGGTAAGCATCAGGCATTAAGGGTGATGCTCACTGGGTAACTGGTTACCCATTTACATCCCTACTGTTAAGTGACTTTGGGGTCTGACTTGTGGATGTGATTTGGTTTTTTTTTGAGTGCCTAACATTGGCAATACTGCATGTGCCTATTGGGAATAGGTAGACAATTGAGTGAGAATCCAGAAAGCTTGGCCTGTCATCAGCTGTAGTTGAGGAATGGAGAGATTGCTGCTGTTCAACCCAGTGCAGGAAGCGACTTTATAGAGGGCTTTTGCTGACCAGGTAAACCATGAGCAGGCTAGAGAGGTTTTATTGCATCACTAGGACTTTGAAAGACAACTGGGTTCCATTTGAAAAATAAATATGGTGCTGGGAAAACATATTTTTGTATTAGAAAAGATGGAAATTGAAGTAAAAGGGTGGTTCTTCTGCAATAAGTGTTCCAGAATTCTTTCAAGTAGTGCCAGCATTGCATCGATCAGCATTTCTAGTACAAAGCTTAGAATCATTTTATAGTCCCCTTTTTTATTGATGTGAAGTCCAGTTTTGCTGCAGTCTAGTAAGCAGTCATTGTGACTTTCTGGGTCAGAAAGGGAGAATGAACAAATGATCTTTTGTACTTCACTCCAGCTTGGAAAAGAAAAGAGAAAGCAAACAGCAAGAGACACACAAAGCATACAGGCCCATATGCAGGGGCCTGTGTGTAAAGGATGCGAACGCACCCGGCATGGTCCCCAAAGTAAGCATGCTGTGGCACACTGCCCCAGCCTCCCTTCCTCATGCTCTGGTTGGCCAGAGGGAAGGCTGAGGCTGACTTTTTTTTTTTTTTTCCCCTCCTTCCCCCCCCTTCCCAGCTCCCCCCAACTCCCTCTACCCTACTCCCCAAGTGAGGCCTAGCCCTACCCTGGCCTCACTCCTGGGGCGGGAGAGAAATCAGTGCCAGCCCGCTGGCTGAAGTACACTTATTTGGGAGGGGGAACCATGGGCAGGTGCGTTCACACCTTTGCAGTCCACATTTACAAAAAAAAAGTGCACGCACATCCCAAAACTCCTGTGTATGGGCCTGGCATAATAATCTTACTCATACAGTGGGTTTGTGTTCCAGGTCTGACTGTAGAACTAGATTACCAACCATACGCATTCAGCAATGAGACTTAAAATTGTTTTGTTTTTCTGGTTTGAGGTTTGGGGGTGCACTCAGATCACATTTTCCGGTTCTTGTCAACAACCATGACTGTTATAATTTTGTCACAAGGGTTGAAATTCATACTTGATTGCATGCCTCCAGGTGCTGGGAATTCTAAGAGAACAAACGTCACAAGATTTGAGAAAATCATGAGTTATTGTTTTACTTTTCATGGAATGTTAATTACTACTTGCACTTTGAGATCGTGGCCCATCTTTTGTTGGGGCAAGGGCCTTAATTGGATGGTAGACCTCAGAGAGTTACTGGAAGCCTTTGACAGAAAATACTGTGGTACTGAAAAAACACTACCTATGGTCTAGTAATGTTTTTAACCTTATCAGTTACTGTGTCTGGCTCTGAGACAGCCTTTTTCCCTGTCCAGTCCTTGCATTGCATTATACGTGGTTTACAGAGGACTTGCAACAGATGAGATTTTTAGCATGGAGAACAGGCATAATCTGAGCAGACTTGTGCTAGGAGAGGACTCATCTGAGTAACTTCACATGGTTTCAGATACAAATTATCCTGAGACCACTTCCAATTACTTTGTGGATAAGATTCATTTAAATCCAATCCCATTATTTGCACCATGGAAACCAGGCAAAGTGGACAAATGTAGGGTGGCCTCTGTTTGAGCTCCTGAGTCACTTACCAATGTGGATTATAAAATGTTACAGTTTTCAGGATCTGTACATTTGGTCATTGTAATTGTTTTCTCCTTTTCAGTTTGGACCACACCTGCTGAAGTCTACAGGAAAAATGAAGACTTTAATTGAAAAATCTTAACTACTTATATATCACTACAGGCACCTATTCAACTGCTTTTATTAGAAATCAATGTTCTGTAGTAAGTGTCTTTTGGAAGTTAGTGCCCTCCCACAAAACAACCCCCAAAAAACCTTGACATAAAATTATAAAAACTTAGTGCCTTTGTTTTACATGTTTGCATTCTGGAGGTACTTGTCTGCATGTGACTTTTAACAAGGGGGTTGACAGCACATGTTTTTAAATCTGACAATTTTAAAATCTAGGTTTTTTTAATACCCAAAATACTAAAACTTTCCTTTAGTGCTCTTATTTTAACACTAATTTATCAAATGTTCTTATATGTATGACTGATGGTCTTCAGACAGGTTTTTGTAAATGTTAATGGGAATGAAGTACTGTTAAGTTACTGTCAGTCATTCTATCTCATGTGACAGCTGATTTTTAAGACATTTCTTGTTCTGCAGTATTGAGTCAGACGAGAAACTTCTGTTCCAAAGGAGATCTCATCAGATAACAGTTTTTCAGTTTTGGCCTAAAAAAACCACAAATAGCTCAGGTAAGGGTACCAGACCCTTCCGTTAATAATGAAGGAGAAACAGAACCTCTGATTAGCTTCTCTGATTTTTACTTGCTACAAAGCTGAGTTGTATAGAATAGAGCATTTCAAAAATTGAAAGATTTCTCAAATGACTGTCCTGCTCTCGATGCAGAATGTAGTGGGGGGAGGAATGGAACATATAGTACCTTAGAGGTGAATTTGACCATCTTGGGCAAACTGGCCACAGGTAGCTTCAGGTCCAATCCTATGTGTGTGAAATAGGGTAGAATAGCAGCGTAGATTAAAATACTTCAGCCAGAATGTCAGGGTATGTGTCTTGAGTGAGAAAATGCGTAAGTCAGGGAAGTTACAAAGTGGTAGAGAAGAGAAGAAATGGGTACTTGCAAATGAACTCTTGCATGTGTGTTTAAAATTTTACTGCTTTCTGAGGCCCTGATCTCTGTTTTAGCTGGGGATTAACTTGACATAGGAGAGATGTCTATACTGCAGCTACACATTTAATGGGGAGATCTTGTTCTGAGCTAGTACCTAGTGTAAAGCAGAAGAGACTGAAAGCTAACCTTGTGTGCTAACTGCCCATGGCCCCAAGGGAATAGTTTAGCAGCCAAGATAGCCTGACTACAATCCTTGCACTGGCTCTAGGGAAGTATTGGTGTAGGAGAGCCTAGATGGGCTGGGTCAGCTGAAGATCCCTACACTGGGAAAATCTTCCATGCACCTGCTGTATTGCAGCCTTGTCCTGTTTTTTTGGTACAGAGGTGGATCATCTCAATCTTTGCACACAAATGTAATTCAGTTTTCTCAGGTATTGAAAAAATTGGGTTGCAAACATTCTGGCACCACAGGACTAAAAAGCAGGAACTCAACAGAACTAACTTGGCTGCATATCAGGTAAGCTTGCAGCAAGTTTCTTTTGAATATGGATAATCACAGGCAGCAAAGTTGAGCCCTCAATCTCTCTGATACCAGTGCTTGTTCTTGAAAACTAATTTTTTTTTTTTTCAATGACTGGAAAAGTGCAGCGATTTTCCAAGAACCTAGAGCCACTTTGTTATAAGTTACTGAAGATGTATAAAGCATGCTCATCGCTATTAACAAATTAAGATTTGACTAAATCAGTAAGGGCTTTATTCCTGATGTAATACTTGAACATGTTGTATTTACAAAGCTGTTAAAAGTAAAACATTTATAAATGGTTTAACTAAAAATGCCTGTTATCTTGCTGTTTATATACGTTGAATAATATTTTCCAAAGTCCTATTACTTGGTCTCCAAAGAGCTTTTGTATTTAATGCTGTACTGAGATGTACAAAATAGAGGAAAAAAAACCCAATGCTGACTTGACTGTAGTAGTGTCTTTCTTGATCACATGTGCATTATTTGGCTGGCTTTGACAGGGAAAGGATCAGTGTGAAAACAAATTTAGAAGTGGGGAAGCTCTTAAAAGGAATCTAGTTGTATCCTCCTAAGAGATTTAAGACTATTCAGTAAAGCCACAGTGTAAACAGGCTGGGAACTATGCCCCATATTTAGGTGGATACATGGAGCCCTGGGAGAGTGTTCTCCCAGTACTGGTGCCATGGCTACACTTTCACTTTAAAGCACTGCTGCAGGGGCACTTGAATGTTTTAAGTAGACAGAGCCTTAGTTATATAGAAGAGTTCAGAGATCTGTTCCCATACAATCCAAGGCTACGTCTACACAGCACAGTTATTTCAGAATAAGCTATTCCGGATGTCATGAGAATCACAGGTCAGATGATGAATACCCAAGGGGGGAAGGACAGAACCAGGTGGACCGTTTTATCAAATAAAAAATATTTATTTATGACAATGGTGAATTTATAGTATTTATTCTAAGATTTTTAATAGACTGTGTTAATAATGAATTTACAGTATTTATTATATTCTATGATTTCTAGTTAAACGTGTCAGAGATATAAGGATGGGAATGGCAAGGGGAATAGTCTCTATTCTTAAAATATCCAGCTACACTAATTAAATAACAGTGTTAACTACAAACTCTATATACTACCCAAACAACTATAACACTAAGCTTATACAACAAGAAAAAATCAAATCATACATACCAACTTACACAGCACATGGAACATTTCACAGATATTGGTTTGGTTGCGAAGGCCTTGGTTACGCCCGAGAGTCGGGGGAGGTGGCTGGTAGGTTGATCAGGCTGGCAACGCTTTGAAGTATACGAGAAGGCACACGCACGGTGGTACATGTGTTGCGAAGACCTCCTAGAGCGAACTGTGCCATGGGTATTTATCCCCAAATCTGCACACTGCTTTCCCACGCTTGCATATTACCATATATGGCCCAATGGTCACCAAGTGGGGGGGTCTGTGTTGCAGGGGTTGGGCTGAAACTGTGCAGGTTTCATGCGACCAGGTAAGCCCTGCAGTTCTCACGCCAAGGTGACGGGTGGGAGTGTCTGAGGCTATTTTCCCCTTTTCACACCTTCCCCTTTTCTAAAGGCAACGGGTACGGCCAGTTTCTCTCAAGGAGTCAAGAGCAGCCTGGCCAAACTTTTTTACTGGGGGGTAGTTTCTTTTCTCTAACACCGGAATAGCTTATTCTGAAATAGTGTGTCTGCAGTGCAGGGAAGTCTCAAAATTAGTCTGAGGTAGGAGGCTTCCCTAATGTAGATGGAATAACTTAGCCCCTCACCAGAGCCATTCTGTTTCGAAATAGCAGAAATGGAGTATCTACACAAGCCTTATTTCAAAATAGCTATTTTGGAATAGATGATTTTCTTCGTAATATGAGGTTTACAGAAGTCGGAATAAGCCGTCCGTTATTTTGAAGTAACGGAATTGCTCAGTAGGCATTTGCATGGTTATTTCGGAATAACAGTTATTCCAAAATAACTTTGCTGTGTAGGCATACCCCAAGGTACCTTGCAACGAATCTTGGTCTCCACTTTCTTCACACTTTTTTCTTTGACAGTTGTGTGCCTCAGCTCTAAGGGCACGTCTACACTAGGAACTTATTTTGAAATTAGTCCCAAAACAACTATTTTGAAATAGTGTGCCCACACTACAGGGAATCCTCAAAATTAGTCTGAAGCAGGCTCCCTTATGTGGACACACTATCTTGACTTGGAGCCCCAGGAAGCACTAGGGCGTAGTTATTTTGAAATAGCAGCAATGGAGCATCCATACTACCACTATTTTGAAATAACTATTTCAAAATAAGTGACAATCCTCATGGAAAGCAGGAGTTATTCTGAAATAACCAGCCCCTTATTTTGAAATAACAGGCTTGGAAGTGTGGATGCTTTGCTTGCTATTTTGAAATAAGGGGAGTTATTTTGAAATAGCCCTGCTCTACACTAGGGAGTGGACTGTGTAGGCACTTAAAATTCCATACCTAAATATTTGCTGAAGTTCTTAGATGCTTAAGTTTCTGCCTCTGGACATGAGCACTAATGGCCTGGCATAATCCACAAAGCAGAGGAAATAAGCATTCCTCTCCAGGGTCCAAACAAATCTCTGCTGTCTACACTGGCCCTTTTGCGCAGAAGTTTTTCAGAAAAAGACTTTTGCCCGAACGGGAGCAGCACAGTATTTCTGCAAAAGCACTGACAATCTTACATGAGATCGTCAGTGCTTTTGTGGAAATTCAAGCGGCCAGTGTAGACAGCTGGCAAGTTTTTCCGCAAAAGCAGATGATTTTGTGGAAAAACTTGCCAGTCTAGACACAGCCCCTGGGTGAAATACAACTGGGACCATCACTCCAAGAAGCAAGGGAGGTTACCTGTAACTTGAAGTTAGAAATTACACTGCCTATATATACAGTACCTTAAGGCAGGAAGTGTGTTACAAACCTTACAAATTGCATAGCCCATGAAAGATATTGTCAAATGAGACTTCAGTTGTAATCACAATTTATTAAACCTGTAGTACAAGCAACTTAGTAAAACAATGAGCAGTTTACTAAGAGGGCATTTAAATGTTTTGCTCACTAAGCCTTCTCGGTGCATTATGGGGGTTAAAACTGAACTGTGAACCTGTTTTCACCAAGGGCAGCAGTGGACTTCTGTTTCAATTTAACTGAGGGCTATTACTGAAAATCCCAGTCTAACATTTGACTGGCTTAAATTTAAGTACTTAAAGCTGTCCTCCACTTACATGGATGGCTGGACTTCAGGTTTCAAAGGAAGCTACAGGGGCCCAGCACTTCTGACCCATAACTCATGGTTACTTTGCAATCAAATGGAAGGCGCTGTTTTTCACACACCCATCTACAAGTGAGGAAAGTGCAGCACAGAGAAAGTCACTTTCCCAGTGGTCAAACAGGTTCTAGTCATAAAGTCAAACGTAAAACTAACCAAGCCCAGACTTGTATCCTCATCCTCAGTGATACATACTAGGGAAGTAAGCAAAAGCTTATCGGACAGTTGACACACTAGTTGACTAGTTGTCTCCCCCCCCCCCCCCAATTTGTTGATATAGGGGCGCAGCGGTGGCATTCCACCTTTGAAATGTACAAAAATCCCCACTGGGCACTTGTACATTTCAAAGCTGAAGCGCCGCTTGGGGCCAGCAGGCATGCAAGTTTTCAACAGCTTACGGGCAACCAGATCTGGTGGTTTTGGGTTAGCTCAGCAGTTCTCAAACTGTAGGTTGAGACCTCAATGTTGATCACAACCTCATTTTAATGGGGTTGCTAGGACCAAAATTAGCCACTGTGTTCAAGGGCTCAAGCTTCAACAGTAGGACTCAGATACAGCCCTTCCCCTTAGATCTGGTCTGAAGTCTTTGGACTTTGCCTCACCATAACCTCAGGGCCAAAGGGCTTGACCTTCTCCCTCCAATGTTCTTTACTTTTTATTTATTTGTCAGAAGGGGGTTGTAGTTCAATGAAATGTGAGAAGAGTCAGCCCTGTGGAGAGTTGGGAATCAAGGTTTGTTTAGCCTGTTTGCAGTTGTAAATAAGCAAAGTAGTACTACACTCCATTTAGAGTTGCAAAGAGCTTCCATTAATGCTACTGGGGCCTAACAACTTAAATTAGGTGGGGAGGGAATAGAGAGTAAGGCTGTGTCTACACTGGTGCGCTCTTGCACAAAAGCAGCCGCACTTGCGCAAAAACTTGCTGCCTGTTTACACTGGCCGCGTGTTCTTGCGCAAGTAAACTGATGTTCTAATGTATAAAATCAGGGCTTCTTGCGTGAGAACTCCGACGCTCCTGCTCAGGAATAAGCCCTCTTGCGCAAGGGCTCTTCCAGAAGAGGCCGGTGTAGACAGGCAACATGACTTTCTTGCGCAAGAAAGCCATATCTTTAAAGTGGCCATTAGAGCTTTCTTGCGCAAGAGAGTGTTTACACTGGCACAGATGCTCTTGCGCAAAAGCAGATCTCTTGCGCAAACGCACATGCCAGTGTAGACGCTCTCTTCTGGAAGAGTTTTTGCAGAAGAACTCTTCTGCAAAAGAGTTTTTGCGTGAGAACGCGCCACTGTAGACGTAGCCTAACTATTTTAAGATGACCAGAACATGATATTTACCCATGGAACTGTTACTAAATGTTGGAACATTTACCTTTTTAGGTACCCTGACACCTAGTGCCATTCACAGCTTGAGTTAGGCATCCAGGTTCTTTATACAAATTTGTGGGGAGAGCTAAGCTGCCAAGAATGGGATTTATAAAAGTCAGCCTTCTGAGTAAGGTGCTGCCTAAGCAGCTACTAGACATGCTATAAGGAGAGGGGTGTATCCTAAGATTCACCACTCAAAAGAATTTAGGAGCTTAAGTCTTGGACACAGGAACCCTTTTACCTTCATTTGATATTCAGAGATATTCTATGGGAGCTAAGCACCTAAGCTGTGTCTTCTCTCCCCATATGGGCAATCCAGGTTCAAGCCCCTTCCCTCTGTGCACTAGAGGGAAAGATTAGAACTTGGATCTCCCACTTCCCAGCCAGGTATTCTAGCCTCTGGCCAATGGAATATGCTAGGTTCATATTGATCAGTGCAACCATTCCACTGTATATAAATAATTGTTCCATGAAGCAGGGGGACTGGAACCTGGGGAGTCTCAGTTGAGTCATTTACTTTGTGCCAAAGACCAAAGTATTTATAGGAAATAGAACAGTTGCAACTGGACACAAACCAGCCTCAGAATACCCCATAGCCCAAGAGTTAGGGTACTCCCTTGGAATGTGGGAGACCCAAGTCCCTATGCCACATCAGACATAGTAGGAACTTGAACCTCAGGCTCCAGTCTCTTAGGTGAGCAGCCTAGCCCCTGTGATAAAAGTTAAGGCAGAGTGAATCACCTCATCCAGCAACTTTTGCATAGATCTGTGTGCACCCTAAGCACACGTTCCATATCAGGCCACAAAGGCAAGATAGGTGGGGGAAAGGGAGGAGAAGAAGTCTGGCACCAATGCATATGGCAAGCACACACACCTACTGTTGAATGCACAAGAGCAATCTCTTGAAGAACCTACTGTAACTTTTGGCCTGAGGGTCACATTTGGGTAAGGAAATCCTACTGAGAGCCATGAATGGGGATGTTACCAAGGAAAGGTGGGGAAAAATTATCTTTCTGATGTTCTTTTTACTCTTCAAGCATCAGACATTCTTCTCCTAGATTTACCAGTTGAATCTGAAAGAGCTCATTGATAGACCTGGTCTTCAGAGTACAGATGGCCTATCATAGCTTTCCACTCGTCTATCGATAGCCTCAATTTTTGTATAGTCAATAGTACTAAATTCTACAATATTCCTCAAGGGCTTACACAACTTGTTTCCCCTGTATAGTTCCTGGCTACACAGTGGGACCTTTATATATGTTGCAGTGGCCTGAGGAAACCTCCATTTGAAACAATGATTGCCTGTTTTCTCCTCCACTTACCTCTTAAACTTGATTCCATATGGCCATTACAGCAACTTGACACAGAGTAAAAGTTCATTACATTAAAGCTCAGTCCACATCTACAGCTCTACTGAAAGACAATCTCATAACAGAAATCTGTAAGACTGCAACTTGGTCTTTCATCCTGTCCTTTGCCAAGCATTATGCCAATCTTATTTGCTTTCAGGGATACTACCTTTGGTAGTCCGAGCCACCTCACCGCGTTACTGCCTGGGAGCTTCCTATAGTGGAGCACTCATAGGAACATATACTCAAAGGAGAAGTTGCTTATCTTGCAGTAATTTGAACTGAGGCGCTTGTATTTATAGGTGTTCCACCTCCCTGCCTCCTTCCCCTTTGCTGTGGAGGCTCTAACTTCATGGTCAAAAAGAAATTTAGTAGAGGATGGATCGAGATGCCTCCTTACATGCCCTCATTTGGAGCCATAATGTGCTGCTGTGTCTGCACTGCAAACGCTGCTTTGCATTCACTGGTAGTGGGTGCACAGGTGTGCACGATATGGTGGAGCTTCCATAGAAACAAAATAGCTTGAAGAATTCAAGTTATTGTGAAGTAACCATTCCGTCCTTTCAGATGCTCAATGTTTTATCTCACTTTAACATAGCCTTTTTTTTAGCACCTTTTAACACTAATGACTAATTAACAATGGGCAAAAACAATGTGAAGGTGAGATTTCAGTGCATGTATTCAGAGGGAAGAAAAGACATTCCTTAGGTTAAAAAACCCCTCTCTCCATCCCTTTTTTAATCATGAAGTTAACAGCAAAACCATTTAAAAAATTCTCTTCATGTCACTTAACGTTGAAGATCAATGATTTCCAAACTTTATTGGTTCAACATACCACCTTCTTAAAAAAAATGATATATGAAGCATCATATGCAAATTTCTCCTAGTGCACACTTACTTCAAGCCTAATCAGTTTCACTAGTGTATTTCTGGACTAAGGAAACCTAAAACGAACAATTAAGCTTAGGTCGACCAAATCAGGGGAGCATTCAACTGCACATCCAGTAATTTGATCTATGCCATCAAATGCCATCAGTGCCCCACTGCTATATATATATTGGACAAACTGGACAGTCCCTTTGGAAAGAATCAATGGACACAAATCAGATATTGGTAAAGGGAACATACAGAAACCTGTTGGGAAACACTTCAATCTGCCTAATCACTATTTAAAAGCTCTCCAGGTGGCTGTCTTGTCACAAACCAGTTCTACTAGTCAAATGCACAGGGAGGCATTGGAATTACAATTCATCCACAAATCCAATTCTCACTCTGATCATCATCTCCTCAATCGGGACAATGGCTGTCTGGGAGTTTACCAACCTAAGATTCAATGAAGGTGCCAACAGTTGTCTGTGTGGATTCTTGTGTTAGTTCCCTTTGATCCTTATCTGCTTCCTTTTAAGTATCCAATCTTCAGGTGATTATAGGTACCAGCTCTACCTACTTGTTTTTCCCTTTGATATTTTCATTCCCTCTGTTCCTTGTTTCATGCCCTCTTCTCTTTCCCCCTCTCCCTCCTCCCCTATTTATTCTGGGTCTGCACATCCTAAACTCATAACTCCGGTTATCTGAAGAAGTGGGCTGTGCCCACAAAAGCTCATGATACCATCTACATGTTTTGTTAGGGTATAAAGTGCTACCAGACCATTTGTTTTTTAAGTTTATCCTGCACAAACTAACTCGGCTACCCCCTGAAGCTTCCAGCCATTATTATGTCTTTCATGTTACTCAAATTACAATTAAATATGTCATAAATGACATAACATTTTTGTATGCGCCACTGACCTACATTTCTTGGTCCAACTTTAACGTATCAAGAGTACATTCAAAGTTCCTGATAATTCTTATCTGGATTGTTGCTGAACACAACCCATGATTCGTTTTGCTTCCCATTTTATAAAATATAAAAACAAGATTCTGAGTAGTAACTGGAGAAAGCTAAAAAAGTGCCACTAACAAGAAGTTTGTTGCATGTGTTTGTGAGAAAGGGATGGGGGGGTGATAGTAGACGTATTATTTACTCACAAGGAAATCAATCTTTAAACAACTGTATTAAATGCCATCGGTAGCATGTCCCACATATTTTAGTCACAGTAGATGATATTGGAAACCATCCCTGTAACAGTGGTGATCTGGCAGAAAGATCTGCTGCAGTTTTACATTAGAAACTGTAGTTCTAGAATTCAGGACCTGTGCATTTTCTTCCAGGGTATGTCTACACTACAGCGCTAATTCGAACTAAGCTAATTCGAACTAACGCATCTAGAACTAAAAACTAGTTCGAATTAGCATTTTGCTAATTCAAACTAGCATGTCCACATTAAGTGGACCCTGAACCGGGGTTAAGGATGGCCGGAAGCAGTGCCGGCAGGGCATCAGAGAGGACTTAGAGCGTGGAGCTGCTGTCTCAGGCTAGCTGAAGGCTGTGCTTAAAAGGACCCAACCCCCACCCCGGACAGACAGTTCTCAGGGGTGCCCCGCTTGCAAAGCAGTCCTGGCTTGGAGTGCCCTGAGTGCCCACACTCGGCACATCACTGCACTCGGCCATCAGACCGGCTGCACTTGCCGCAGGCTGCCATCTGGGGAGAGGGGGCAATTGGGGGGCTGCAGGAGAGCTTCCACCCCCAGAAGCCCGCAGAGCCAGCCCAGTCCTCCCCATCGGGGGCTCGTACCCCATTCCTCCCTCACCTCCTTCCACTTACCCTTCCCTAGTCCCCCTTCCTGATGTACAAAATAAAGAAAATGTGTGGTCAAAAATAGAATCTCTCTTTATTGAACAAAACACGGGGAGACTGGGAAAAGGAGGTGGGAGAGGGGAAGAGAGAGGGTGGGAGAGGGGAGGGCAACTACAATGATCAGGGGTTGGGAATAGGTCCCATATGAAGAGAGGCTAAAGAGACTGGGACTTTTCAGTTTAGAAAAGAGGAGACTGAGGGGAGATAGGATAGAGGTCTATAAAAGCATGAGTGGGGTGGAGAGGGTGCATCAAGAAAAGTTCTTCATTAGTTCCCATAATAGAAGGACTAGAGGACACCAAAGGAAAGGAATGGGTAGCAGGCTTCAAACTAGTAACAGAAAGTTGTACTTCACAAAGCAAAGAGTCAACCTGTGGAACTCCTTGCTGCAGGAGGCTGTGAAGGCTAGAACTAGAACAGAGTTTAAAGAGAAGTGAGATCAAGTCATGGAGGTTGGGTCCATGGAGTGGTATTAGCCAGGGGGTAGGAGTGGTGTCCCTGCCCAAAGTTCGTGGAAGGCTGGAGAGGGATGGCACGAGACAAATGGCTTGGTCACTGTCGTCGGTCCATCCCCTCCAGGGTCCCTAGGGTTGGCCGCTGTCGGCAGACAGGCTACTGGACTAGATGGACCTTTGGTCTGACCCAGGACGGCCATTGTAAGCTCAGGGCTCAGGGTCGGGGGTCTCAGTGGACCACCTTGATTTTCATGCACACCTGCTCTTGGGTGGCCAGGCTGGCAGCTCTCCTGCCCTAGACGGCCACTTTTCTGTGCCTAGTGCAGAGGTCGTGGACAAGGTCCACGATGTCCGCACTAGACCAGGCGGGTGCCTGCCTCTTGCGGTCCCGGGCAAGCTCCCGGGAGCCGCCAGCCTGGTCCCGGGAAGAGTGGGAGGGCTGGGGGGCATCGGGTGGCTGGCTTGAGCCGTGCCAGGTGCAGGGTCTGCTAGCTGGGTGCTGGCAGGCTTGCACCTGGCACGGGCACCGTAGCCAGCCTGTGCCCGTTTAAGGGGTCCGGGGCTGAGAGGGGGGCAATAGAGTTTCCCTGGTGTTGGCCAGAGTGGCCACCAGGGAAAGCTGGGGAAGGCTAGCCTCCCACTAGTTCGAATTAAGGGGCTACACACCCCTTAATTCGAACTAGTAAGTTCGAACTAGGCTTAGTCCTCGTACAATGAGGTTTACCTAGTTCGAACTAAGCGCTCCGCTAGTTTGAATTAAGTTCGAACTAGCGGAGCGCTAGTGTAGCGCCTATCAAAGTTAATTCAAACTAACGTCCGTTAGTTCGAATTAACTTTGTAGTGTAGACATACCCCCACAGACCAAGGGAGCATACAAATGGACAAAGAGTTTAATGAAATTTAATAATGTAGAGAATTTGAAGAGATAACATTTTTAACTTGGAGAGAGACAAACACATAATAGAAGATTCAGAAGGGTTGCCGAGTTAGTTTGTAACTGGAAAAACTTAAACAATGAATGGTCTAGCAGCACCTTAAAAACTAACAAAATATGTAGATGGTATCATGAGCTTTCTTGGGCACAACCCATTTTCACATAATTCAGGATCATTTGTGAGTTCTAATCCTGACTGAAGACAAAGGTTGTAGAACCAAGTTTGACATTTTAAAATACACACAATAGGGTTAAAATAAAGTTGTATAATGTATTGCAAGCTTAACTACGTCTCCATGGTAACAGACTCATATAACTTAGATGTACAGGAGCATAATGTGAAAAGAGTTTTTTATTCATCAAAAGTTAAGAGCAACAAGCACATATTAAAATGAGTATGGTAAAGCCTTTACAAATGGCTTTACACTGAAGCTCTCTCCCAAAAATGGCTGTTGCAACAAACTGTAAACAGAATTAATAAACAGTCTTTTACAGAAATAACACAGGAAATAGAAATGAACTAAAAGAAAGCACCAGTTTCTCTTAAACTCTATTACAGTTGTGCTTACTGTACTTAAAACAATGTAAAACAAAATTACAAAAATGGAATGTTTAAAATTAGTCCTTAAATTTTGTCCTTAAAAACATATATCCTTTTCACATCAAACCTATAAATGGGCAATGTTTCAGTAGAGGGAGGAATAAGTAAACAATGCACTTTTTCAATCAAAAACAAATTTGGTCACTTAGCTTTGTGCATAGTTTAAGGCATCTGTAGCAATTTGTTACAGTTTCCCCCCAATGTGGCTGTTAATTACACTGTCACATTCTAAAAGAATAAATAAAAAAATGTTGCAGTTGAAACCCTTCCCACTCCCTCCCCACATAGCCCCAAACACTCTCATACTCACACATACAAAAACACTCATACTGCAGCGAAAGGGGCATTTGTACCCTTGTTCTGAAGGAGACAGTCCCCATCCCACTTTATTTCAGATTGGCAAATACCCTGAGTTGATTATGGTGTGTATAGATATTCTTACCTTTTTTTCTTGCATATGCAGGTCAAATGTACAATAGTGAAAACAACATGCAACATTTTCACTGCAGAATTGCAACACAATTAGGGACAATGTTCCCCCCACCTGCCCCCCACTCTGCAAATTCAGAAGCATTTTCAAAAATTGCATTCCCACACAGCACTGGAGTAAAGCTTGGCTGTGCTCTATGATGAATGTCAGTTCCCAGTGCACAAACAAAATAATGGCAAATGGAGTCTTTTCTGGCATCCAAAGGAAAAAGAGCTGCAGTCTCAGATTTGTTCTTTTCTTTTTTTAAAATGAAAACGCAAAGTGAGTGGTTTTTTCACAGCCATGCGTAAAGATAAGTCTAGAATGATAGTATCAGAGTACTTTTGTAAACATCAAGTCTTGCCAGAGGCAGCAGAGGATGGGCACTTCACATTTCCATATTTTAAACAAGGACTGAGTGGAAGGTATGCTTGAACATGTTTATGTAAGACTTGCTAAATCCCAAGCAAATGGAACAGTTCATATCAAATCTTGTTTTTGAAGACCTTACTTCAAACTTTTTTTAAACACTCGTGGCACCATGATGAAACTTCTTGTATTGTTTCTTCAAGATTCAGTCACTGCTGTGCTTTGCATATTCAAGGTTCCAAATAAAAGCCAATTGAGGCATATGCATATTGCTCTATGTTCCAATTTTGTAATTAAAATGGGGTTCAAATGATCTGTAAAGGAAAACTTGGAAACAAATAATGCTGGCATCGTTTACACTGAACCTTGAGTGGTCACAACAAGTTTCTCCTCAAACCCCATGTGCAGACACCTACACTAGAGTCCATTTTTGTCATGCAGATTCTGGGGTCAGGACAATGGAGTTTCCTGAGGTAATACATCTGAGTCCATTTCCTCAAATGCAGGATCCGTATCATCACCACTGCTTGACTGTTCTCTTTGCAGTCCCTTCCAACTAGCTTTATTCAGTCCCAGATGACCAAGCATTGTCTGTGATAACCTGGTATTTGAAAACCGGGCCCACTCTGTAAATAATGGCTCCACTAAGTAGGTCATAAAACCTTTAAGGATGAAAGGTTTAGATTAAAAACAAAGAATATTACTGCATTTTTAAGTTCAAGGTTTTAAAGAATTTAGGAAGTAATATAAAAGATTAACAATGCATTAGCCAGTCTTCTCCAATTTGCACCTAAAAATGGTCATCTTTCAATATTTCTAACACTACGGCATTTTATGAAAATATAGAAGTGAAATCTATAGACAAGTTACACGTTTGATAGTCAGAAGAATAGCATTATACAGGCAGTCCCCGGGTTACGTACAAGATAGGGACTGTAGGTTTGTTCTTAATTGAATCTGTTCAGTTTCAACAGCGGCTGAATCTGGACGCCAGTTCTGACTTACATACAGATTCAACTTAAGAACCCCAGGCATCCCCAAGTCAGCTGCTGCTGAAACTGATCAGCAGCTGATTCCAGGAAGCCTGGGGCAGGGGCTTCCTGTAGTCAGCCTCTGGTCAGTTTCAGCAGCGGCTGACTTGGGGACACCTGGGGCAGAGCAGCTGGGGTGCTGCTGGGTTGGTCCAGTAGCGCCGCCGCTCCTCGGCGCTACTGGACCAACCCAGCAGCACCCAAGCTGCTCTGCCTCAGGCGTCCTGATTCAGCCGCTGCTGAAACTGACCAGCAGTGGCTGAATCAGGACGCCTGGGGCAGAGCAGTTGGGGTGCTGCCAGGTTGGTCCAGTAGTGCCCGGAGTGGCGCTACGGGACCAACCGGCAGCGCCCCAGCTGCTGTACCACAGGCGTCAGGAGCAAAGCTGCGGAGCACGGGGGCAGCGGGACAGCCCAGACGCCATGGCTGTCCTGCTGCCCTCGGGCTCCGCGGCTTTGCTCTGCTTTGCTCCCCGTCTCCCTGGTCTGCAGACCAGGGGGACGGGGAGCAAAGCCGCGGAACACGTGGGCAGCGGACAGCCCAGACGCTTTGCTTCCTCTCCCTGGTCTGCTGGAGACCAGGGAGACGGGCCCCGTTCATAACTGCGGATCCGACATAAGTCGGATCCGCGTAACTCGGGGACTGCCTGTATTGTATTAAGAAGCAGCCAATTAATCTTATTTGTTCCCTTATGGGGCAGAGGAGAAATAAAGGGATGGGGGGGCTATTGGAGATGTGAAAAGGACATCCAATTGAACTAAGCCACACAAACTAGAGCAAAAAGCCTATAAATCTAACAAACAAGCTTATATGTAATAACACCATGGACAAGCTGAATTGTTTTACAAAGGAAATACACATTCAAATTGCCTCGGCATCACTAGACCAGTTAAGTGTATTGAAGTATGACCTGGCAAACTTATGTCTCCAAGGCAAAGATCACTAATGAGCTCCACAAATTAAAGGGCTCTCACGGTTGTGCAGCAAATGAGTCATCTTGAAAATAGCCAACTGCCCTATGTGCCACCCCCAATATTTTGTCTAAGTTTAAGATTTAAAAAAATACTCAGGTCCTAACTCCTAACAATTTCAATGGCTGAGAGAGGCCTAAATATGTTTAAAAATCTGGCTCTATATAGGCAAACAAAAAGTTAAAGATAAGGTTGCCAGAACTGTACTTTCGACTTATTTTAGAAAATCAGTTTATTTTAAACAAATCAAAATTATGATCAGCTATTCAGTAATCTGACTGGCTATAATGGATATAATTTAGTATAATTTGTGAGAACCAAAGTCACATTTTTTTACATTTCCAATTTTATATGAAATAAATTGTGCCTCGGGTTAAAATATATCAATCTGCTTAATCTAAGAGAACATAATTTTTCATTCAATTCCATTCAATCTATATGAAAACTTTTAAAAAAGAAAGTTGATGTTGATTAATGGGACCATCCTTTCACTTCTGTCCCTGAAATAAATCCAGCCCAGGATGGCAGTGATAAAAAATAATCTAACAGTTGTCTATTGGCATAGATGACATTTCTATGCTTTAAGACCATTTTAAAACCAGTTTCCAGTGAATAGGTTTCCACATTCCAAAAGGCTAAGTCAAATGGCAGCTTCACTGGAGGCACCAGGACTGAATGGGTATAGTGAACAAAATGCCCTCTAATTCTGGAAGTTTGTCATTCCAGGATGAGATTAAGGCACATTAAAGAAGTAGTATGGGATAGGCTGCATTGCTGCTGCTGCCCATGCTGTACCTGTTCTAAGGATACAGGACTTCAGTTTCCACGACTATCAATAGAGCACCTTGCACAAATACTAAATCCAAAGGAGAAATGTTAAAGCAAAGAAAAATAATTGCTCATGGTGAAGGAGAGTTGCTAAACGAAAACAAAAAAGAATACAAATAAAGTGCAAATTCTAGGGTTTGTAGGCAAAGATACCTTTCCTTCCTCAACTGTGACTCTGGGGGAACCGATTTTGAGATATAACCAATCCAGTTATTGAAGTTGGGAAATCAGTAGTATCCGTGCAAAATTTGGTGTTTCTAGCTCTTACCGTTTCGGAGATCTTTCGCGACAAACAAACAAACAAACAAACAAACTTTCGGAAATATTTATAAGATAACCACAAAGGTGCAGCATGAGGCCAGAGATGACAACTGGAACATGTATAACTCCAGCAAGGCGGCAGGGGTAGAGAAACAGACAGCTATACACTACATATATATATATATATATGTTTCTGTGAGAGTCTCTGTGTGCATGTGTGTGTCTGGGGGACATGCACCTCTCCCCCAGCTGTGCCTGTTGCAGCTGCAGCAACCATGGAGAGATAGAGAGGTGCTTCTCACCTGACCCCACACTCCTGTGGTGAGAGAGGGCTGGGGTTGTCCTCTCTCCCTGGGGCAGCCTGCATACTGAACCCCTCATCGTCAGCCCCACCCCAGAGCAATGATTTAAATGAAGAAAAACAACAATTATTTCAAAGACTCGAGCAACACTAGGTAAATCCTCTAGTATACATATATATTTGTAGTTACCAATCTGGATGTTGGCAATGGTTTCTGACTGTCGATCACACAGTGGACTCACACCCAAGTGATATTTTTTTTCAACATCTCCTAAAGAGACAACAATTACTTAGAAAAATAATTTTAACTGTAAGCATTCTGGAATTAATTCATATTATACACAGCTAATTCTGTCTTATGTAGCCACTCAAAAAAGGCAAATCACCTTCAGAACAATTTCTATGCATTACAACTGAATGTTTATGTTTAAAATGTATTCTGCAAAGATATAATCCAATTAAGAGCAAATACAAATATAATATATTAAATTAAGACAATCCTTCATTTGAAGTATCTTTAATAATGAGGAATACATTTCAGCTATACTCTGAATCAAGAATTTTTTGATATAATGAGTTAAAGCAGATTCTTCAACAGCTGTTAGTAGCAGAACCAGCCTCTTTCAGAATGTAGCTAACAGAAGAAAAGGACTGTCATTCTATTTTAACTCTTCTTTAGTTCTAAACTCTTGGCCCTTCATCTTACAGAATCACTATGATGCTCAGTTATTCATGTTATGATAAATTTACACATCCACTGGTATTAGATTACAATATTTCTATTCTTTTACTTGCCTTGATGGAAGAATTCCTCTGTTACTTTTTCACTCCACTGCTTGCTCAGTTCCCAGGTCCGGCATGGATTACAAATATCAGCACATTTCAGTGCCATCTAGTAAATTACATATACTGGGTTACACTCAAAACAGGAATTCAAAAAAGCTATTAGAATAGAGTATCTATTACTTAATGTCTCATGCATCTTTCTGTTCAGTGTAACAAAGCCAACCACTTGCATTTCACAATAAAATATATACCACAGAACAGAGTACTATTTGACTATAGTAAATGTCATAATCAGTTTTAAGTAAAACCGAAGGCAAATCAACTTTTATTCTGGCCACAGTGAATGAGAGTTAAATGCAAAATACCTCTCAAGGGCACTGTATGCAAAGCATTCAATACAAAGGTATTTAGATATGCATAAATAAATACTGTTTTGTAATTCTATAATTAAATCTAAAAAAAATTAAATTAACTATTAGAAGAAGATTATTTTAAAGTCATTTAACATCCCCACTCCCCATTTTATAATGGGGATTTGATACTTTAAAGACTTGATTGATCGCATAGGTTTAATGCCAGAAATCCTAGTAGGACTGAGTTAGCAAAGTTCAGTTTACTTCAGGCTTGCACAACTTGGAAAGGGGCGAGGGCCATATTACACCAAAGAAAACAGCTGCAAGCCGCAAATAGGGTTGCCAGATGCTCTCCCAAAAAATACCGAACATGCAGGCTACAATTTTTTGTCGAGAGGAAAAAAAAAAAACCCCACGGGTGATTGGCATACAAAAAAAACCATCGCACTACCCAGCTTCAGCACGCAACCACAGGAGGCGCCACTCGGCTTCCGTCCAGTACCCAGCCGGAAATTCAGAAAATACCGGACACTGCACATGTCCAATATTTTCTGAATTTTTTTACCGGGAAGAGAGCGCAAATACCGGACTGTCCGGTAGAAAACCAGACACCTGACAACCCTAGCCACAAGGGTATGTGGAGGGGGCGTGGGGAGGTGTTACTTCACTAAGAATTTTTCAATTAAATCAGGCCTGCACAACATACGGCTCCCAATGCCCTTACCCTCTTCTCTCCCAGCATCACCCTGTCCCTCCTCCCACTGACATCTCCCCTCCTGCCCTTTTCCTCATTGTCTCCACTTGGCCCCCTGGCATTTGTCTCTCCTGCACCCCGTCTCTTGGTGCCTTCCCCTTTCTCCTGACCTGCCCCCCTCCTCTCAGCACAAGCCCCTTCCCCCCCTCTACCTGGCTTCTGCCTTCCAGTTTGCGGGGCTACCGGAGTCTTTTTGAATCCGGCGGTCGCTGGCTGTGACATCATGACACCACGTCACGCCAGCGTCCTGGTGTCCTTGGACCAGAAGGGTTTCAGTGTCTGCACTGCTTCTTGAAATAGCTTAATTTGGCTTTTGGCGCAGTCTACACAGCAGGAAGCTAAAGGAAAAACATTCTTCCTTCGACTTCCCTTACTTCTCATAAAATGAGGGTTACAAGAGTCAGAGCAAAAAGTCCTCCAGCTCACCATTATTTCGAAATAATGGCTTTCTGTGTGGATGTTATTTTGTAATAATGTCAGCTATTCTGATATAACGCCACTGCATAGACATAGCCTTAGGGATATTCTTTAGATGGAGGAAAAAAATGCTCACACCTCAATGAAAGATTAACCCTGTTTCTGACTGCTGGGATCAGTGACAGACTGAAAATCTTTACCTTCATGTCTAATTTTCCATCCTCTGTTTGTGACTTATCTGCTCCTTCCTCTGTGTTACTGAGCAAGCTCTCTCTAACATGTAAGTAGAAAGGACTGGTTTTGCCCTCTACAGTCAGGAGCTTGTGGAGCTTCAGCAAGACTTTCTGATA
This sequence comes from Pelodiscus sinensis, assembly GCF_052426305.1. Taxonomy (NCBI): domain Eukaryota; kingdom Metazoa; phylum Chordata; order Testudines; family Trionychidae; genus Pelodiscus; species Pelodiscus sinensis. Next base: position 60,583,966 of record NC_143053.1, on the reverse strand, counting down.
TTCAAACTCCTTGTGTAAGAAGGCCTTGCACATACAAGCACAGATTATGTCAAGTGACTGCTAGCAAAGAAGTGGCATTTTTTCCCTTCAGTTTTGTTTTTAAAATTTTTAATGACTCCTGCATCTTCTGTAAGCCTGTGGTAGAAACTCATCAAAATGGCAATCAGAAAACAGTTGCAGAGTTTGCCTTCCTGCTCCCTTTTTGTTTAGAGGCAGAAGTCCTGAATTTTGCCTGGCTGTCATCAAAACTGTATGGCAGTGAAGGAGGAACTACCTCCAGTGTTTTCAGCCTATGACAGTTTTTAAAAGTATCCTTAAAAATCAGCTGCTTCCAATAGACTTAAAAACAAGCTCAGTAACTTCCTGTTCTATTACAGGAACATTTTCTATTTTGAAAGTTAACATCTCAGTCAGTGCCTTCTTGGCAGTCTCTCTACAAAGGGAAAGAATTGAAGACAATGCCTCAAAACAAATATCCTTTTGACCCTGGAGATAGTCCATCCAGAAAAAGGTGATTTGCATTGGCAGTGCAGCTTATGGAAAGCACTAGTCATTTATGCTGTACCTCTAATGTAAACAAACATAAGAACTTAATTTCCAATGCTGTCAACCTGACATTTTACAAGAGCTAAACAACTAAAGAATAAAAACATCCTCTCTTCACTGGTTACCCATGGCTGCTGAAAACCATTTGCCTGGAAGGAAAAAAAAAGATAGTTGAAGCAATTTACTTCTGAAATAGTATGGAACGTTCAGAACAGTTACCTGCAAAATGAAGTGGCGATGACCAGCCTCCTCTAAACTTATGTCTCCTCTGTCCAAATGGGTTCTGAACAGGGACAGGTACTCATTTTGCTGACTTATGTCTGTGGCAAGAATCAGAGCACCTATCTGGCTTTCCATCAGCTGCCTGAAATTAGTGATGTAAAACATCCAAAAGCACAAAAATGAGGAAAAAGAAATTAGAGCATCATATTTATACATTTAAGTTGAATGTAGCAACTGTTTATGAATCTATACATACATTGTAAGCCATGATTGCTGTACCATTTTCAAATGTTTATATAACATTTTTATAAAACTACAATATTTATAAAAAAATACCCTGATATTTCTCAGACAGCTCTTACTACAAATATTTTATGCTAAATTATTCTAGCTATCATTAAAGAAGATAAAAAAGCTACAGTTTAAAAAATACAGAACGTGAGTTGCTGTTTGGGACACAGAACACAATTATCCTTTACGAGTCAGTAGTAGTATTTTCTTTCAATCTAATCAAATGAATGATTATGTAATGAATATATTTCCATCTCACAGCATTTCCAAGTTGTATACTGAATAATTAACTGTTCTTGCAAAACTCACACTGCGCATTAAATCTTATAATTGATCTAAATATTCAGCTAGGATTACGAATTGCTGTGTAATATTTCAACAGAATACTTGTTTACAAAGTTGTCTTATGCAATGGATAATACATTGTGTGTAATGTCACATAGTGTCATATAGCATAGAATCTGTATAAAAATACATACCTATTTTCTAATGACATATGTGCAAATAAACCCGACTCTCTCAATAACCCCACTGCTGACCTCCAGTGGTGGTTTTCTAATACTGAGGTATTCTGCAAACAGAAACAAAATTAGTGGTGTCAGTCATTAAGTTATTTCTTTAAAAGATTTTATTAGTCCTACACTACTGTCTATGCCTCTTGAAAAGGTTCTATGATTTTCTATTAAGTTAATGACTTGTATTTATTGTTTCCACTCAATGGGAAAAATACATCCTACGTTCAAGTCTACTATTAAGTGAGTTCAATAGCAATTTCACTGTTAAATATAATTCTTCTATACCAAAAAGATACTCAAACTTGGTCCTGATTAGTATGTCATTTTCACTTACCTTATATAAAGTTGCTAAGTAATGGTTTGTTTTAATAAGGAAAGGCTGATTAACACCTGGATGATCCAAATCATGTGTGGCAGCTGCAATTAAACTGAGGAGAACATCCCATGGAGTTAAAGATTTGGAAAGCTGTAATAAATGTAACAGTATTATTCATGGGAACATTCACAGGTGAAACAATTCTGATTGTCTTTTCATAGCTAGCATTCAGTCCCTGGAAAAGATCCCAAAATGACTATTTATCTTTCACACATGCTTTGAAAGAAGAGCAGAATCACATAAGGGTGAATGCAAAGAAGAGTATAAGGATACCAGCAGAACTTTTACCAAAAAAGTTTAATAGCAACAATGGAATAGGTCATTACAGGGGCAATTTGCCTACAGAAGGTTAAAGGCTGAAGATAAATTTCATCCAACCATGTTAATATCTACATAGATGCAATAACTATTTAAATATTTATTGTAGGTAGAACTGTCATTCAAATTGTTTAGCTACTCCATTACCAACCAGAGAGTATTTCAAAAGTCCTTTTTAAAAATCCATGAAAAAGAATATTTCTTCATGTTAGTTGTCCTTCTCATGTTCCAAACCAATCTTAATGTGTACATTGTCAGCAAAGGTCCTGCTTTTCTCCACTGGTTTTAATGCAGACAATATCATTTCAAAAAAGGTGTATTTTATTTAATTTAAGCAAGCTAAGGTCTACATGCCCCAAATACTGTCAGAACTATTCATTGGGTAGTTTTCATCCTGAGTCACAACCCCATTTCCTATCCCACTGGGGAGATGGGAAGGGACATTATGGTACCCAATAAGCTCTCAAATTTCACAGCCCTGCAACTGAAGAGGTTTTTACAGGGGTGCAACTAGGGGAAAGAGAAAAAACAGGGTACAGAAGAGATTGACCAAAAACTAAAGTGGTACATATTTGGACAGACCAATGACAAGCTACCTATGTACTCCTGTACAAGGCTGTTTGAATTCAAACAATCATTAGTGGTAAAGCATCACTTGCAAACCACACATTAATAATATTTATTTATCATGATATCAAAAATAAAAACCTATGGCAACCCATCTGACTGCTGGAAAACCAACAAAAAATTCAGATGCCAGTTTACTGAAAAGCCCAGGAATCTGTGATACTATCAGTGACTCAGGTTGGTGGTTTGAATCTACCCCAGATATAAAGAGTTTGGGTAAGGAGGGATTTTTATGGGCATGGCAATGAACTTTTTTATAAGCCACCTGTGATGTGCCTGGAATTTTCTGGAATAGCTGGGGTGGTTTTTTTTTTTTTTTCATTTTGGTCAATGACTGATATATTTCTGTACCAAATACAATTTGCTCTTTTTACCACTAAACAGTTCAGGATGAAAAACATTTGACAGAGTGAAAAGTCAAGATAATATCAACATTATCAAAGGTTTTCTTTTGCTCAATGTTTATGACACTTGTGCAATGTTTCACGATGAGGTATTTCACAGCACTGATTTGCTAGAAAAATCCTCCACTTCAAAAGTATGCGTGTCATTGTTAAATCAGAAGCTGGCAGTAATGACCCACGAAAACTATCCACCCTTTCCATCCCATCCCACCATCCCATAAAAAGTGCACTGTTGTATGACTATTTCACAGCCCTATAAAATGTCACCATATAAGGATTCCAGTTTTTTATTTTGAAAATATGGTCACCTACAGAAGACGATAACACCTAACCTTTCTAAAATGAAAAAGAAAGCACATAGCTCTAAACAGTTAAATCTGTAACTGTATGATCTTATTTTCATTATCTTCATCTTTCTTCCTCCTTTTGGTTGTCACTCATCCATTGCACCTTGTCTCATATTAATTCTGAATACTACATGGAGCCTCATTAACCTTAATACAATGATATACAGTAAAACTCCAATAGTCCAGCATCCAATTATATGGTATTCCCGATAGTCCAGCATCAAAATGGCAAGAGCCTAGTGAGTGAGCTTTGGCAAAAAACGAGTCACAAGGCAGCAGCGGTAGCAGCTGAACCAAGGGAAAAGGGTAAAAAAGGGTTAAAAAAAACCTAAAACATTACAGTATACTGTATACAGTATGTACAATAAAAAGGGTTAAAAACACTTTATATACAGTATATACTGTATAGAGTATATATATATATATATATATATATATATATATATATAAAACCAATTTATAGTACCTCCTGATAGTCCGGCATATCCGATAATCCAGCACCACCTAGGTCCCAAAGGTTCCGGATTATCACTGCCACTTTGAAATGTCAGACAGTTTAGTTAATCATGGTACGTACAGAATCTTATTCTTCAAGAATAAGCCAAACTAATAAAAAGTGTTGAACTAGATAGCTAGTTTCCAACTGGGTACTGTACATCATAGGTCTTCACTAATCTAATCAGCAAGTAACATTTTTCACTGAAGTTTGCTGGCTAGTGTGTAGTATACACCAGAGTATCAGCAATACAAGTCACCTTTGACAATTGTTAGGTTTCATCAGATCCTTACATATCATTGTTTCTGATAGGTATCTCTCTTTCATAATATCCATTTCTGAAAGAAGAAAGGACAGACAACTCTTGTACATTGCTACAACCTGGACCTGACAGAGGAGCTTTGTTCATCAGTATTCAAGGCGTATGGTTTTACAGAATATTAAGAAAAATACAAACGTTATGTAAGTCTTTACACATTATGTAAAACAATTTTTGATCTTACCTTAGGTTCTTTTAAATAACAGTGCATGGCCTGAGTCACATCAGCAGCATGAACTGCATTATGATAAGGGTTTTGACTATGATAATCTTCTTGAACCATAACTATATAAAGAAAAACATCTGGGTTTAATTAAAATGGCAATTTTTAAAAAAGCATTATAAATATCACAAATTGGCATTTTTAATAAGACAAATAAAAAGTCTACTTAAACAAATATTATATGTGGAACCATCTCCAGTACCCAAACACAAAGGTTTTATGTGATAAAACAATATTTTAAAGCCAACATTATATTAAATCTTAAGTCATCCTGGACATCAAATTATTCAATTCTGACCAAAATGGTCTCATTTGGACAAAGGCTACATTTTAGTCACAGGTATTTTTAGTAAAAGTCATGGACAGGCCCCCGGCAATAAACAAAAAAACCATGGCCCATAGATCCCTGACTAAATATGCTCTTGATTGAGCAGCCACCTCCTTAGAGGGAGCTTCTCTCCTACATCTGTCAGAGCATACCTAAATAAGGACCACATGCCCAAAACTGGCATCATCTCTAGAACACAGAGAGATGGCATGATGTTAAACAAAGGTGCATTGTGACGGGGTGAAGCAAGCTCGCACCAGACCAGGGCTCCATGAACCACGGTGTGACAGGATGGAGCAACCCCGCACTCAAACAGGGCCCCGTGAACCGCGGGAAGCGGGGCAGGATGTGGAGGATTGCCTCAGGATGGCAGCCAGAGAAGCGGCTTGGAACCCAGGTGAACAGCCAACCGGGGCCGAAGGGGGGATCAACAGCACACGCGCGGTAAGCACAGGACTGGAGGGAGAGACGGGCGCCGGTTGCTAATGTCACCTGCCGACGCGGCGGGGACGTCATCGCCCACTCGCGGTAGTATCGCAGGGGCGGGATATTAAAAAAGGATGCTTGCTGCTCGGGAAGGGGGGAATAACTGGGCGGAACACCGGAGGAGCCATGGAGGTAGGCAGAAAAGGTGGGATGGAAGTGGCCCACGGCAGGGTCGTGGAGCCCGTGGGCTGGCGCGTTTAGGGGCAACTCTCCCGTCAGTCACGCAAGAGATACGGATATCCCTGCCTTAGGGCCCTGGGCCAGGACCGAGGGAGCGAGGGAGGGCCCAGGTCCCCCTCCCCCGCCACCGCTCCCCCGGCTGATCTCCAGTTGCTGGCAAATTGCAACGATAAGGACGGAAGCTAAAAGGAACCCAGGTCTCAGAGGGTGTCCTCTGACCGTGACTTGTACCAATGCTCTTTAACTGTAATGTGTAACATGCATGTACGTTGCTGCTTTGCAAATGTCTTGAGTAGTTGGGCCAGAAAGGCTGCACAGGGTCTTGTTACATGTATTAACACCTTACTCTGTGGAATTTTACTGGCCAAGCCAAAACACAAACAAATGCAAGTGTAGAGTCACAGTGAAGTCCTCTGAGAATAGACTGGAAGACTCTTCATTCTGTTCACAATCACCACAGCTGTGACAACTATCTAAATTGTTTAGGTAAAAAACTTAATGCTCTTCTGAAATCCAGTGTGTGGAGTGTGTCCTCATCACTATCATAATGAAGCTTAGGGAAGAAAATTGGTAAATATATATCCTGATTAATACAAAAGCGAGATACAATATTGGTGACTAACTTCAAATGAGGACACAAATAAAACCTGCCCTCAGAGAAGACCATATATGGAGTTTCATTAAAAAAAAAACAGTTACCTGCTCTGTAACTAGTCTTCTTACAGATGGATTGCTCGTGTCCATTCCACATTTAGGCTAGGTTTACACTGCACAGTTATTTCAGAATAAACTATTCTGGAATAGTTATTCTGAAATAGCTTATTTTGAAATACCATGGCTACACGGTAGGGAAGCCTCAAAATTAGTGCAAGGCAGGCTTCCCTAATGTAGACATGTTATCTCAATTTAGAACCCCAGGAGGAATAATTTAGAACGGTCCTGGTAAGGGGCTATTTCAAAATAGAAGTAGTGGAGCATCTACACATCCCTTATTTCGAAACAGTTATTTTGGAAAAGGCATTATTCATCATAGAATAAGGTTTACAGAAGTTGGAATAAGCGGTCCGTTTGAAATAATTTCAAAATAATGGAATTGCTGTGTAGATGCTCACGTAGTTATTTTGGAATAACGACCGTTATTCTGAAATAAGTGTGCAGTGTAGACGCAGCCTAAGAGTGTGTACTTGCCACATGCACTGGTGCTGGAACTTTTCCCTCAGCAGTATCCATAGAAGAGCAGCTCTGACAACTCCATGGTGCAGAATAAGGGGCACCGCATGCCCCTTATATCCTCACCCTCAGTTCCTTCTTGCCAGAAACTCAAACAGTGGGAAAGGAGAGTAGGTTGTGGAATAGCCATGAGCAAAACATCTTAAAGAACAATAGTTACAGAACAGGTGTTTTCTTCGAGCACTTGCTCATGTCCATTCCATATTAAGTGACTCAAAACAGTACACTTCGAGGCAGATAAGAGTTCACGGCCATGCACACTGTAGCACAGCTCTGCCGAACCTAACATTGTCGCTAGCCTGAGTAATGGCATAAGACGACGGAGAATGTGTGGACGGAGAACCACTCTGTAGCTCTACAGATACCCTGGACCATTATTTGGGCCAAGAAGGCCACCAACAATGCCCGAGTTCTAGTCAAACGGGCCTAGATTATTAGCAATGGTGGAACCTTTGCCAATTCATAACAGGTTCACATGCAAGAGGTAATCCATTTGGAAAGTCTCTGCGATGACACCGGAAGCCACTTCATCTATCAGCCATGATGACAAAGAGCTGTGTGGACTTGCAGAAGGGCTTGATATGCTCCAAGTAGAATGCCAAAGCTCTCTTGATGTCTAGGGCATGCATATGCCTCTCTGTCGTATCACATGGCTTGGGAGAGAACTCAGGCAGGAATATGTGTTTACATGGAAGGAGGATACTATCTTGAGCAAAAATGCTGGATAGGGACATAGTTGGACCTTGTTCTTGTTCTTGTAAAAAAAACAAAAAACTGATGGGCAGTTCCAAAGTCAGGGCCTTCATCTCTGATACCCATCTTGCTGATGTCACCCCCACCAGGAAAGTGACCAATAACCAATGGGTCTACGACACCTTGCTAAATGCTGAAAAACAGAATGATCTGATTAGGATGAGTCTCTGGCATGGGAGACCAGTGACTGGCAGCAATCAGGGGATCAGCGATGGCAAACTGTCAATCTATAGCTCATGCTATCCATGCAGTGTCAGGACCTGAAACTGGAATACACCCACAGTCCGGAGGGATTCACTGCCTGGGAATGATATTGCAATGGTCATTGCTCATGGGAGATCAAAAAGCAGCTACAGTGCCTGGAACAGCTTTGTGATTTGCGCTGAGGTGAAATGAAATGTCAGAGTGCTCTTCCTGCCAGTAGGTGCATGACTCCACGGGTCTATGCTAAGACACCAGTGAACTGGGCTCTGACTCATGCTGCTGGAACCCTGAGCCTGGGGACTGCAGTGAACTCCTGCTGGCCTGCCTCTATCTCAGAGGCATGTTGGCTCCTCACAGGTGAGCTCTAGTAGACTGTTCCCCAGGATGGAGAAAACTGCTGCAGAGAAGGGGATCTAAGCATAGATCCCAAAGCGTTTTTTCTCTGAGATTAGGGAAATTGTTAAAGTTGGTGTGGCCAGCACTGGTAATGCCCAGATATCCTGTGCTGCCTACAATGCTTCATGTATCAATGGGATCTCTACATGGTTAAGGCCCTCACTGTCCAATGTAGCAGTGCTGGCTGGGGACAGGCTAGACTACTTCGCTTGCACTGCTGCCTGACTCCCAGAGTTGAGCAACCCAATGCTGGTTGTAGCTCTCCTCCAGCCCTTCTCTTTCGCTTATGGGAGTCACAAGCTTTTTAGTCTTCTTGGAGGAGGCATAGAGGGAAACCATTGCTGGCTGGAGGACAGTGCTGGTGGGGCACTCTGCACTGATGCTGTAGTGCTCAGGGCCAAGTCCAGGGGTGGGCAAAAGCCTCTCAGCGGGCCGAATTCAGCCCGCCTTGGGCTTTGATCCAGCCCGTGAGGCAAGTCTTGGCCCCGCCGCCTAATTGGCATGTGCCCTAAGGGAAAGAGCTCAGCCCTGCCCCTTCTCCTCCCAGGCAGCCTCTGGAGAGAAGGCAGCACTGGGGCTGAGGCTCCTCAACAGGGCCAGCCCCGGGGGTGCCACTACCATGGCCAGGCGGTCAGGGCCGACCCAGGAGGCTGGAGGTGCTGCTGCCACAGCACCTCTGGGTCCAGCCCCAGGCCTCCTGGCCGCAGTAGCAGTGCCTCTGGGGCTGGCTCCGGGCTTCCTGGCCACGGTAGCGGCACCTCCGGGGCCAGCCCCAGGTCACATGGGCACAGTAGCGGTGCCTCTGGGGCCAGCCCTGGGCCTTGGTACCGTGCCTTTGGGTCGGTCCCAGTTTGTATGGGCGCGGTAATGGCACCTCTGAGGATTCTGGGGCCAGTCCAGGGATGCATGGCTCCAGGGCGCCTCTGGGGTGTCCTGTGGCACCTCTGGGATGGCCTGTGGTGCCTCTGGCCTCTGGGGCCGGCCCCAGGCCATGTAACTGCGGCAGTGGTGCCTCCAGCCTCCAGGGTGGCCTGAGGCCACGATGCCAGGCCCTGGACTGCGTGGCTGCGGCAGCCGTGTCTCGGGTCTCCAGGACTGCGTGGCCATAGCAGTAGGGCCTCCCTCCAGGGCGCCTGGGACTGCATGGCTGCAGCTGTTACTACAAAGGGGCATGAAGCAAGGTAAGGTTCCCCCTCAAGCCCAGACCTCCCCCACCCCAATTCCGTCACTTCCCTCCCCCCATGATCCAGCACCCTCAGGTTGCTCCGACACCCTCCCTTGTTCTTGCACCCTCCCTTGTTCCTGCTTCCTCCACCTGGCAAGACACCCTACTCCCAGCCTGCTTTGCACCCCAGCTCCCTCCCAGATCCTGCACCCCATTCCTATCCTACTTGCTGGCAGCCCTGTCTTGTGCACTTTACCCCTCCTTTTTGTTCCTGCCCAGAGCCTAAGTAAGTCCATAAAATCCACTAACTCTAGAACCCCAGAAAAGTAAATCTGGTCTATGGGAAGCCCTGAACCTCAGTTTCCCCTTCTCTTCCCCTCACCCCATGAACAGCTAGGGTACCAGAGGAGTGAGGTGTTTCAGTTGGGGCCACATCAGTGAGTTCTGGGGGTTTTGGAGTTTTTTTGCTTCTCACTTGTGTGGCCCCCAACTAATTCTTTTGTGGGTCAATGACCCCTAACCCAAAAAGGATTCCCCATCACTGACATAAATAAAGAAAACATTGAAAGCTTTTGTGTTGGACATAATATTTTACTTTATTTAAAATGAAGTTTGATAAACTCACATGAGAAAGATTAAGCATTTTAACTGTTTCATAATTTAAATTAAACTGTTCTTACTAGCAGCAGCTGGTTCAGAAAATAAGGTCACCATACCCAGCAGGGTAATTCTCAACCCAGCCTCTTCCATCCAAGGCTCCGCCCCTTCCAGGTCGCCCGCAACCACTTCTGAAATTTGTGAAGTGGCCCCCCTTCCAAAATTATTGCCAACCCCTGGCCAAATCAGATCTTTGCTCCAGTGCTGGAGTTAACATCGACTTCATCAGGAGTATTTGGAGACAAATGTCCCTCTCCCTTTTTGTCCTGGGTTTAAACTACTTACAAAAATGACAACTGTCATGTCCTTCTCCCAGACAATGCAGGCAGCTGGTATAAGGATCACTGGTGGGCACGGGATTCCTACAGAGGTCACACTGTTTACAATCCGGGGATCGGAGCACACTCCGTCCTGAGGCAAAATCCCATTCAGGGCCAACTACAAAGTAACTAATAAGGGATAACTAATAATTATGAACTATAACTTTTTTTTCCAGGAAAAAAGGGTGGTTAGGCAGAATGATTCTATGTTAGCTGAAGGCAGCAGAATGTTTCAGCATCATCACTGGTGTCAAGATGCAACTAAGGGTGGGGGGAGTGCATGGCACTCTTTATACTGCACCATGGAGGTGCAAATCCAGGGGTGCCCACAACTGCCCTCATACGAATATCGCTGTGGAAAAAAACTTTCCGTTTTTTTCAGTACATATGGGGAGCACACAAACCTAATGTGGAATGGACATGAGTAATCACTCAAAGAAGAATAAGAGTTCTCCAGGATGAGAAAACTGATAAAAAATGCTACTGTTGTGGAGAGATGAAGTAATTAACCAGCTGACTGAGTCAAAGGGGAGATATCCATTATCTTTGCTAACACAAGGTTTAAGTCCTAAGGGGAGACAGAACCTTCCTTGGGATAATGAGTCTAACCCCTTCAGAAACCTTATCACCACTGGACTGGAGGGAAAAAAGGTGGTTATCAACTGGTGGGTGAAACCCCAAGATATCTGCCAGATGAACTTAGCCAGAACTAAGGGCAAGACCTTGTTGCATACGGTAAAACAGATAGTCCAACATATGGTTAATCAGAGCTTAGACCAAGGAAATGCCTTTCTGCTATAACTAATGGAGCATTTTTTCCACTTCGATAGTAAGTATACCTTGTAGAAAGTTTTCTTTTATTTAAAAGCATATCTTTGATCTCCTTTAAACAATTTTCTTTGAATTAGCCATGGAGCATTCAGGCTCTCAAGTGCAGGTTGGAGTAGAGGAGACAATCGGGCTGTGTCTACACTGCACCCCTTTTCCGGAAAAGGGATGCAGATTAGACACTTCGGAATTGCAAATCCGCGGGGGATTTAAATATCCCCCGCAGCATTTGCATTTACATGGCTGCCGCTTTTTTCCGGCTCAGGGTTTTTGCTGGAGAAAAGCGCCAGTCTAGACGCGATTTTCCTGAAAATATGCCCTTTTCCGGAGGATCCCCTATTCCTACTTTCCTACTTTCAAGTGGGAATAAGGGATTCTCCGGAAAAGGGCTTATTTTCCGGAAAAATCGCGTCTAGACTGGCGCTTTTCTCCGGCAAAAACCCTGAGCCGGAAAAAAGCGGCAGCCATGTAAATGCAAATGCCACGGGGGATATTTAAATCCCCTGCGGATTTGCAATTCCGAAGTGTCTAATCTGCATCCCTTTTCCGGAAAAGGGGTGCAGTGTAGACACAGCCTCGTAGTTTTTGGAGGTTAAGTAGTGTCAGATGAGCTCTGTGTGAAAGAGTCAGCAAAGTGGAAAACCAATGTGGTTATCTGACGAAGGCAGAGGGAGACAACTGTCCAAGATCTACAGCTGTGGCCTGCTCATTAACAAAACTGGTAACACTTCCCATTGATTTCCGTAGTAAACAGGTCTCTATAGGGAGTCTTTCATGTCTAGAAAATGAATCTTGCTCTATCTGGACAAAGAGACCACTCAAGATGACAGCTGAACAGCCCACTTAAGCCATCCATCAGAGCATTCTGAACACATAGGAGAGATTTTGAAGACGCCTGGAGACGATGATGCAAAAATCCCACTACCTTTCCCTAGTACAGGGGTGGGCAATAATTTTTGCCCAGGAGCCACTTCAAAATTTTTTGAAGTAGCCCTGGGCCCCCCCAGAACAGGCGGGGCCTAAGCAGGAAGAGGTGGGGCTACCCCACCCCCAGACCACAATTGGTCTGGGGGTGGGAGAGCACATTTGCCCTCCCTTCCCACTAGGCACCCATGTCCTGGAAGAGGCTTGGCATACTCTCCCACCCCCAGGCCAATCAGGACCTGGGTGTGGGGGAGTGCAGGAAGCCTCCTCCCACCCTGCAAAGAGCATGTGGCACTTTGAAGTGCCACGGGCTCCTCACAGAGCCAGGGCAGGGCGAAGGAAGCTTCACGCAGCTCCCCCACCCTGATTGGCCTAGGGTCGGGGAGTGCACAAAGTCTCCTCCGCTCTCCAGCCCTCACCGCCCTGCAAGCAGCGCATGGCGCTTCAAAGTATCACGTGCTCCTGGCAGAGCGGGAGGAGGCTTCACGTGCAGAAATAGTGGTCTGACAAGATGTTTGATACGTGTCTTCTCTGACTCATAAAGCTAGTATCTGAAGATGAATTTGCAGATATGAGGATGGGGGAGACAGACGATCTCAAAATAGACTGTAGGTTCCACAGAGAGCATACATCTGACTGAAATACTGAGAACCCAATGCTGCTGAAAAAATCTGAAGAAGTGATGTGAGGTGAGACTATTCTCTGGAGAATATTCTCCAAGAACGAGAATATTCTGAGAGTATTCTCCAAAATATTATTTCCCAAGAATTTTTGAGAATTTTCTAATTTTTCATTTCCTCTTGAAATAATATATTGTATTCAACTTTTAGAACACCCTGAATGCTAAAGAGCTTTCTTGATCATTCAAGATAGTTTGAGAACATTATAGATAACAAGTATCTACTTCAGACAGCGCTCCTGACAACCATGGGGCTGCGTCTAGACTGGCAAGTTTTTCCGCAAACGCAGCTGCTTTTGCAGAAAAACTTGCCAGCTGTCTGCACTGGCCACTTGAATTTCCGCAAGAACACTGACAATCTCATGTAAGATTGTCAGTGTTCTTGTGGAAATTCTATGCTGCTTCCATTCGGGCAAAAGCCCTCTTGCACAAATGCTTTTGCACAAGAGGGCCAGTGTAGACAATGCGATATTGTTTTGCGCAAAAAAGCCCCGATCACAAAAATGGCGATCAGGGCTTTCTTGCACAAAACCGCATCTAGATTGGCTTTTGCGCCCGTGCCAATCTAGACACTCTTTTCCGCAAATGCTTTTAACGGAAAAACTTTTCCATTAAAAGCATTTGAGGAAAATCATTCCAGTCTAGATGTAGCCTGAAGGTTTGCAGGTGACCCAGTAGAATCTTGGACCATGTGGCCAAGGCTATGGATTACCAGAAGACATTTAAATAATTCATTCCAAACTGATTATACAAATGAAATTAAGTCCCCACTCAGCTGAACCAGTGGATGACCAAGGAGACAAGACAAATAGGCCAGAGTGGCAAACTGGACAGCCTAAAAGAAATATCCCTTCACTTTCCAGCTCATCTGTTCATTTGGACCACAGGTCCTGAATTCACTTTTGGTGATAGCAGTTATTTATTAGGAAAAACCGGTAAGGAACCTGTAAAGCAGAGATTGCATTTGAACAGACTAGTGAAAAGGCAAAGTCTTCTTCTGCCTGTCATTTCTGTCTGGGGGAGGAGAGACATTTATCCTTTGCTTTTTCAAACTTCATAACCACAGAAATATGCTTTGTATCAAACAGATTGAGCCTTCTGAGAAACCCTGCCAAAGGGGATAAAGAGCTGCTTTTCCTGCTCATCAAGAGTTAGCCTTCTCTTCAGACTGAGCTAGAGTGTACATGGCAGTGGTAGGCAACCTGCGGCCCCATGCGGTCCACTAGGATTCTAAATGTGGCCCACAAGACATTTTGTTTACCACTGCTCATATGCAGGGTTTCCAGATGCTGCTGGTTTCCATTCATGTAGATTTTTTCCCTACCACACTCAAAGCACTTGCACATGAAGTGAGGTGTGTGCTGATTGCACACATTGACTGCAAGAGCCATATGCTCTCTTCATCCAATCAAAGCACTGCTACATTTCAGTAGGCATAACCCACAAATACTAGGTACACAAGTGAAATTAGCTAAACTATCTATCCCAGGAGATCATCTTGCTTACAAAAATCATGCAGGCCACTGAGATGAAGGGGGGCCACTCGTGCGGCCAATTCCCTAGCCTAGGTTGCCCATCACCAATATGTGAGGGATGATCCTTTTGTCTTGGTACAAGTCATGAAAAGTATCCCAGGACCTCACTGATGAGTGAGATATTGTACCACATGGTAACTGTTGCATGAAAACAAGAAGAAACCATCCATCATTCCAGGTCTGTGCCAAGGACATTAGGACACAGAAATGTAAGTTTATAAACAAACAGATCTGCTCTCTCACTGTCAAATAAAAGTAACATTAATTTACACTTTTATCCAAGAATACACACCACTCATCACCTCATGAAGGTCTCAAATATTCCTGTACACAGCTTTAAGAAATCAACTTCAATTCCTATGCCAGTGGAGCAGGACTGGATCCTCTTCTATACTACTAAAACGATCTGAGCAGAAATGGGTGTCTGCAACTGGTACTACTGAACTGGCAATGACTACAGGTTAGATAAGGACTAGTCATATTCCTTTTCAGAAACCAAGGTTAAAACCAACAATATATTTCAAAAGTGTTCTCATTACCTCTTCTTCACTCATTTGTAATGTGAAATTCAGGCTTCAGAATTCCTCACAAGAACTGAGATGCCTTGAGAAATTCATACATTTATTTTACTAATTTGGGGGGATTTTTTCCCTTCACCTCCTTAAGAAATAATTTAAAATTAAGCTATATCCAAATGTTCTACATGCTTACAGTATTACAATACTACCACTGTAAAAACTAGGAATGTTAGATAACATGTAAATAAATAGTCATGAAACCACATAAAATGTTAGCGGTTACACAACTGGGGGTGGGGCCAGCAGCCAGTGTGCTCCCACTCTTGGGGAACCCCTTGCCACCCTTCACTTCTGCCGCTCTATCAGAAGCAGCAATGCAGAGCAGCAGGCAGGCACTGGTCTGTGAGGGGAGCCGGTTTAAAAAAAAGCTCCCCACAAAGACTAGCTCCCGCCTGCCACCCACACTGTTGCCTCTGATAAAGAGGCAGCAGAGTGAGGTGGCAGCAACCTCTGTCTGTGGGGTGCCCTAGATTCCCACGGAGGGAGGCTGCTCCATGGCAGCAGTTCCTGTCCGTGCGGGATCTGAGCTTCCCAGGACAGAAGCTGCTGAGCTCAGATCCCCACGGACAGGGATTGCTGCAGCAGAGCAGTCTCCATCTGTGGGGCGCCCAGGCTTACCGCAGACAGACGCTGCTCTGTGGGATGCAGACCAGCCACTGTCCTGGGGAGCTCGGCCCCCCCCATGGATAGGGGCCGCCGCCGCAGAGCAGCCTCTGTCCGCAGCAAACTCAGGCCTGCCGTGGACAGAGTCTGCTCTGCGGTAGCCTCTCTTGCACCTGCCTTTTGATAGAGGCAGCAGGACGGGAGTTGGAGGCGGCAGGTGGTTCCTGCCTTCCTCCCCTGCCTCTGTAAGAGGCAGCAAAGGGAGAGGGCAAGTGGGTTCGCGAAGCCAGCTCCTCATGTGTATTGGCTCCCACCTGCCCCCCTCACCCTCCGCGCTGCTGCCTCTATCAGAAGCAGCAGCATGTGGGTTGGGAGGCAGGCGGAGCTCGTGCTCATAGGGAGATGGCTTAAAAGCCTGCTCCCTATGGGCACCAGTTCCTACCTCCCCCTGCCTTGCTGCATCTGATACAGAGGAAGCAAGGGAGAAAAAATGCATGTAGTCTACAGGATTAACTGATAAGCCTGGATTTACCAATTAATCATGTAGTCATTGACATCCCTAGTAAAAACCAGCTTCAAATTAGTGCTGTTCAAAACTTTCTTGCTAAATTGCAACCAGTATTTCAAAAGGTATCTTTTAAAATGCAGTTAAGGAGTAATGTTCACTTTAACGAAAGGCTATAATATTTACCTAAAAATCTACGAAGTTTCATCATATCTAACTGGAAGTGCTCTATCAGTCCATGAAGATTAAACAGGTGGAAGGTTAAGCTGACTAGACTGTTTCCTAAAAATAAAATACATATATTAATTCATTTTAAAAAATGAAACTGGTATTGCCATCACAAGGGAATTACATTTAACACCCTATTGACATCAAAAGCTGAGTATGGGACACTTCTAGCCTACTTAGCCCCATTAGCATCAGGACTACAATTGACAGATAATTTTTTTCTCCCTCTCCCTATTCTGAGGATCCCGCTTTTTTTCTCCACTGAAGATCATCTCATCTGACACTATATAAATATTTTTGTTAATCTCTAAGGTGTCACAGGACTACTCATTTTTAAAGTTACAGACTAACTTGGCTAATTCAGACTTTATCCACCCATTTCACTATATCTATTTAAATTCATGCAGTAGATTACACCAGTCATTTTTCTGACAAATGAAACCACAGCAAAAATGAATAAACGGTAAACTGATTCTCTTCCACTACGTGAAAATATAAAATACCTTTCCTTCAAAAAAATGAAGGCAGAATACAGGTTGTACCTCCCCTAACCAGGACACTCTGGTCCAGCAACATGATCACAGATGTTCCTGGATCACAGAGCCCAGGTATATGGAGTCTGGCTGTGGGGCAGGAGTGTGACAGGGGGCCGGCGACACAGCCAGGAGCCCCATGTCAAGGGGTGGGGAGGCAGGGCAGCAGGGAGATCTGGCCCCGGTGGCTGGGCATTAGTGAGGGGCCAGCAGCAACTGCAGAGCTGCGGCCATGGAACTCTGACTCCAGTCACGCAGCTCCGGCCCTGGCAATGGCCAGAAAGCTCTGGCCCCAGTCATGCGGCTGCTGCTCCAGGGGCAGTCAGGGAGCTCTGGCCATAGAATTAGTGGGGCCAGGCAGCAGCAGGGATGGGCTGGAGCCCTAGCCAGGGGCAGTGTTAAGCACGGGCCATGAGGGGAAGGATCTCCCCTGATCCAGCAAATCCCCTCCTTTGGGACCTGTCAGGTCCTGAGGGTGGCGGACCAAGGAGGTCCAACCTGTACTATTCTTTGGGAGTTGCCCCAGGCCCTGCTAGGTTGCTTCTTTAATTGTCTTTTCAAGGTCTAACACTCTGACAAGATCACTCAGACTGCTGCCTCTGACTTTTTCTTCCACCATCACTCTCTAGTGGCCTCATATACTATCAACATATATTGGACCCAACCAAGTTCCACATTTCTCTAGGGTGTCCCTAAACAAGATATTATCATCCCAAATACCCCACCACCAAATTCTGCCACTTCCTTTCCAATATTTTAAAAATTCATCTCTTCCTCTCCATTTGTATGACAATATGTTAAGCCATATGCTAACAATTTCCTATACTGATTACTATAATCTCCTGCGTGCTGGTTTCTCACATGCCCATCTCTCTTTCCTTCAATCTACTGACAATTATGAGACTGGCAAGATTATTAATCTGCTATACTAATCCAATCCTACCTCCACCTGATTCCTTACATTGGCTCTACTACTTTTACATCAAGATCCATGTCTGCTCTTCAATTACCAAAATATCTATATTTTCATTGTGACTTCTCTGTCAACAACACTTTCTATAGTCCCTCACCAACCTGCTCTGCTCTCTGATATCTGTATACCCACCTACTCCAATTGTTTCTTTTGCCCTCTGTTCATATATTGCTTTCTCCTACAGTGCCCCCTATACCTAGAGCTGCCTTCCTACTTTATTGATGCTTAACTCCTACTCTCCTTCAAAGCCTGCTAAGCTCCATCTCTTCTATAAAGTTTCCTGGCTATAACACACATTTCTGGGCGGGTGGGAGGAGGTTGTGTTTTTATACTGCATTCTTTTATAATGTAACTATTCTGACTTTACACTAAATTCTTCAGGGCAAAGGATGTTTTCGGCATAATTCATCCATTAGATAGAAGCCATATAGACTAATGCCTCTCTATAACTAAGAAGCATAGGTATTATGGTCTAAGTTTCAAACATTTCTAAACATATTTGATTAAAAAAGAATTTGGTTACAAGCAACTATCTGAGGGGTCTATTACACTAGCTTAAGGATATGGCGATGTAAGTAGTAACACTATTGCAACATAACAGACTAGATTTCAGGTAACAGAATCTAAAACTTTCAAACTAAAATACCAACTGTCCAAAAACCTTCTATTAATCACAATACTAGGATAATCTATTTGTACTTTTTAAAGTATAATAAAGCAGTAAGATTCCCCTCAGAAAAGTAAGTGAAATGTTAACGAATAGGTTTAGAAAGAACAGTACATCACGCTTAAATGCTTACAGTAGTAGAAGGGAACTTACCATTTGTTAGCCTATCAAAAAGAAATATATCAAAATTCCATTTTCCAACTTTCTCCAGCATACACTGAAAACAAAAATATTTCTACTGTAACATTTCCATTCAATATGTCATAGTATCAATTATATCCCACAAAAAATCTACTGCTTTTTGAGAAAGCTATGGATTTTAACATTTGTTACTAAAAAACAGAATCAAGGTTTACAACTTGTAAACCACATTTCTATCTCAAAGTTTTTCTATAGCTAATATTGTCACCAGCTGTTTAGCACCTGTAAATGATACAAATAATATAACTATAACTAAATTATTAGTTTCATTTACAACATATAAATAAACAGCTTGTACTTGGCAGCCAATGAGCTGTCCAGTTGCATACTGAATTAGAATTACTGCTTTATTTTTAAAAGATGATTACTTTAAATAAATGCTATTACTACTTAAAACAGCTTGACAAAAGGAGAAATCTAATAAATTGATTCCAGTATGTCCAGACTTGGGGCAACAAAGTTGCATTGCAGAAATTATTAGCCATACAAAATTCTACAAATGATCACCCTCA
Source organism: Pelodiscus sinensis (assembly GCF_052426305.1). Lineage (NCBI taxonomy): Eukaryota > Metazoa > Chordata > Testudines > Trionychidae > Pelodiscus > Pelodiscus sinensis. Next base: position 60,564,797 of record NC_143053.1, on the reverse strand, counting down.
GAGGGCAAAAGCCCCCATTAAAGTGGTACAGAGAAAACAAAAATCGAAGATATTTTGTTAGAAGAACATAAGAATGGCCACACTTTGTCAGACCAAAGTTCTGGCACAGAGGAAATGAACAGAAAAGGTAATCATCAAGTGATCCATTCCCAGTTATACATTTCCAGTTTCTGACAAACAGGCTAGGGACACCGTCCTTGCCGATACTGGCTAACAGCCATTGATGGACCTTTTCCTCCATGAACTCACATCGGTTGGTTTTTTTTTTTAACTTTTTTGAATTAGTGTTAAAATAATTACTTTATCGCAAGTAACATTTTTGTTTTTAATTTCAGAAAAAAGGTCAACATGAATACACTGCATTAAGGATAAAAATATATAAAAAGTGTTTTCATTTACTTCACTAAATTAAGAAGCTATGTATATAATTGATATGCACTGTATGCAGACATGCACATCTAGTTTGTTTCATAAATGTGTATGTCTGGAACTCCATGCCTGATAAAAGACAAAATTACATTTATACACCTCTAGTATTCTTCCATCACATTTGGTAGTAGCTTTTACAAACAAACAGCAGCTTTTATAATGAGACAATCAATAGAAGTCATTGTTCTAAACAAATTAAATACCTCGTAAGATGTAGATATTCAAATAACTAGTATCTCAAAGCACTGCCAATTGGTTTGTTCTTCCTGAATGTCTATGATTCCTCTAACACACTGTTTTACGGGCTAACTTGCATAATACTGAAGCAAAATTATTCAGGGCTTTTTTTTTTTTTGCACACAGTATAAACTCAATATATGCTCAATATTGATGATATTTCTATTGTTATAAAGCATTCACATTTTCTAATAAAAAGTAGGAGCAATTGTTAAAAACACACCTTTGCTTGTCCATTATAATCATCATCCAAAATGTTTGAGGAATTTGGAACAGTAATACCACGGAAGAAACGTGATGATCTCAAGTACCGCTGGAAGCTAAGTAATCTTCGGATATTCCTTGCAGACACAGACACTTCAATTTCAGAATTTGCTAGAAAATACAAGAAAAATAAAGTTCTTCTTAAAACAATAAATATTACAACTCTTCAATTTTAACAGCATTCACTCTAGAAGTATCAATTGTGTCTAGAATAGCTACATTCCCAGAGTAGTTCCTGAGCTATGTTTCAGAACAAAGTGTTTCCTATTTAAGCTTAAAGTAAAGAGAAATACATCTATAAACTGTATGCTAGTCATATGTCTTAACTAAAAATACATGTATTCTAAGGAAACTGAAGAATAACCATGTTGCACAAACACTGTCAGGTTAGACAACGGACTTATTGAAAATGGACTATCACAAAACAGTGTTGCAAATGACAGTGTTCCCCCCCAAAAAGTATAAATATGTAAATGACTGCCACCAGCCATAAAATGCTTACACACTAGAAAATGAAGTATATCAACGGTGATGTAGTGGGATATGATTTAAATGACATTATATGAAGAAGCTATAAGTGTACAGACCATCCTCACTATAAGTCCAAGATACATTCAAAAAAAAAATCTTGGGACTTACAAGCGAAACAATTTAAAGTGGGGAATTTTTTTCCCGGTGGCTGACTTCCATTTGCACAATTTTTTTTTTTGCACGACTTAAAAGCAGGGAATGGGAGGACTTATAATGCATCAGTTCCTGCATCAACAACTTTAGTGCAGAACAGATATATATTACTGGGGTGACTTATAGCGGGGATGTCCTGTACAAAAACAACATATACAAAAACCAAATCTTAAGACTTTCTTCTCCTATATTTAGGAATTGTGTTAATTTTTCAAAAGCACCTGTGATTTAGGTGCTTTTGAGAAATGTTACCCAGAAAAACTATTTTTTCCAAACATGCACCCCAATTTCTACTGATTCCTATGATATTCTCAGTGAAAATATGAACATAGTACCTTGTCAGAATACAACAGAACCCACAGACACACAATTCTTAACCTCTTTTATGAAAACAATTCAAAATGCCCCCCAAGTATTATACTCTACTTTTATTAGAAGATAACTTAGTAAAACCATTATTTTTGTGATGCTTAGTCCAGTTATACTGTGTAAAATACCATGAAGGATATTGTACCATTTATTTCAGGTACTTCAAGATCAAACTATGGTTTAAATTCTCTGAAATGATTGATATGTATTTTTATCCATAAATTGTGAAGGTCAAATTCTACCTTCAGTTTCTTTTGTACAATACCTCTACAAGCAGCTACATTTATTAAGAAAAAGTTTACTGTTCTTATACTTAAACTGGTTTTTTTTTTCCAGAAAAGTGATCAGTAAGACCATTAGATGTTTAAAAAGCTAAGGGTTAATATGCTTATTTCCAAAATACATAGGTTTCTGTGGAAGCAGGCTCTTTGCTGGCCAGGCCTCTCGCGCGTATTGCCATCCAAGCAAAAGGTCAACTTCCCCTTGATGAAAAACCCTTACACTATGTAACTTAAAGATCAGCGACGAACAGGAACCAAAACCATACCTGAAAAGTTAATGTAAAGTTCGTGCTGGTTGTGCTGACTGTGCCATGCCCGATAAGGCAGAAAAGGAAAAACAGGAAACCATCTCACCCCCTTACTCCTGTCACTTAACAGACAGGGTCTGCTAGCCTAACACAAAAAGCGCGCAAAAGCTTTCTCTATAAAACAGCTTCCCCTCCTGTATCAAATTGAGGAATCCCGAATAAACATTGGATGGCGGAATATGAGCCAGGTCCGAGGACTGATCACCCGAGGGCCACCTCCCACTCACCGAACCAAACGAGTTCCTGTAGAGTGTAACGTATACCAAACATAACGAATACTAAATATGTTGTTGTTGTTGTAGTTTGTGTGTCTGTTAAATGTAAGTATTGTTATCTGAAATTGTTTAGAGGTATTGTTAAGTAATAGTGTTAAAAGTTTTAGATAAATGATTAGTCTTATAAGTAACACTGATGTAAATGTAACTGTTAATAATCCCTGGTCCCTTGTTAACAACTATTGGGATTTAGAAAAACCTCAGGGAATTTTCTTTACTGTATTGCATTTTGCTTATTGGACATTCTAATAATTATTTAGTGCCTACATATATGTAAGAAATTGATAAAATAATAATTTATACGTAGAAGCCCTTTAATAAAAGTTTAAAAGATATTTAGTAATAGTTTGCCTGTTTCTGCGCCTCCCTGGGACTAGCCACATTTCCGAACCTTTTACTTTAAACCACAGTTTCAAAGCAACAAGAACAAAAATTTATAATCTATATCTTTGTATTTTCCAAAGGGTAAATATATTAATTTCAGAAATCATTGAAACAATGCAGTTCTTAAAAATCAAACATTCTATCAATATTTTATAATGAAGGTAGAAGTTGGTCCTTTAAAAGTCAACTTTATTAATCTACTAATGCCCAAGAAAGCTACCGAGATTATATACACTCTTGTTTAGTTTGATGTATCAAATGTGTTATGGTGGATTTGAAACTTAATACATGACTCTAGTAAACATTTTTAACATCAAACAGTATAAAGAATTTTAAATTACAGATAAACTACACATTTCCCAAACAAAAATTTTATTTCAGTGAAACATGTTTTTCAATTGTCTACCCTTGACTTCACCTTTTAAAAAATAAATTGTCTCTTTAGACACATTTATCAGGGAATCAAATCTTTTCACCTCTTAAAGCTGTCATGATGCAGAGAGTGAGCAGACTAACAGATATTCAGAATCTAACATTCTTTTTACTTTGCATTCTAGAACAGAAATTTTAAAGACATGCAGGGAAAAACCACAACTGACCTGTGTTGTTTCTTTTGATTATAAAGGCAATGCATGAAATACAGCTGTTTCTTGATTTTCTTTTATTTCTTTAAAATTATAGCTTAAAATATAGGAAGTTTCATATTGATTCATACCAGTCGTCTATCAAGCACTGTACCATGATTTATATACCAATGTTTCAGAGTAAAAGTGCAAAAGAGGGGGGAGGGATAGCTCAGTGGTTTGAGCATTGGCCTGCTTAAACCCAGGGTTGTGAGTTCAATCCTTGCAGAGGCCATTTAGGGATTTGGGCAAAAATTTGTCAGGGTTGGTACTTGGTCCCACTGTGAAGGCAGGGGACTGGACTTGATGACCTTTCAAGGTCCCTTCCAGTTTTAGGAGATAGGCAATCTCCATTAATTTAAATTTCTTTCATAATTGTGTACAGAGAAGTTTCTTCTTTACCACCTAAGTTTTAAATCTTGTTAAATTTATGTTTCAGTGACCTGGTTCCATTGGTTCAGTGATCTGGTTCCATTGGTAAATAAGAGGAAGCTTTATTGCTTTTGTATCAGATCTCCCTACTCAACAAATTGCCCAATGTCTTTTCTCTTTATATCATCTTATCAATGCATTTGAACAGATGCCAATAATCGTAAGAGACAATACTGAAGGTTTATGGACATTCAGCAGTGTATCAAATAACCATGATTAAAGTTAGCATTCTTCAGATATGGTAAAATTTTGTAGTATAGACTAGCACCAAGACACTTGAATTTCTCAAAGCTGCTCCTTGCACATGGAACTAGAAACATTTTGGAGAGTTATCACAGAACTTTGACCCTAAACTTTTTCTATCTAGTAATCTATATTTAGATTCCAGGACCTCCCTAAGTCACTACATATTGCCACTATACAACTTGCTGCTTAGGACTCACTAGAAGATTGCCAGGATGTCCACCATCTTCATATCCATTGACTTGCAACTGACTTTGATTCTTATCTGCTTTGTTTTAACTACCCAGTCTTCAGAAACTTACTGATTACCTCTAGCTTCCTGTCTCCCCTCCCCTCCTTTCTCTCCCATTTATTTTGGGTCTGCACATCCTAAACTCATAACTTCGGTCATCTGAAGAAGTGGGCTGTGCCCAGCTCATGATACCATCTACATGTTTTGTTAGTCTATAAAGTGCTACCAGACCATTTGTTGTATCTTTATATCCAGTAAGCAAGTTATCAGTTAGCACTGTCATCTCCTATCAGCCCACCAATATTTCTAATTATCACATTTCCTATAACCATATTTTGTGCCTCAGATCTGTAGCCCATCTTCTGGAGAGACCACAGTGCATGAAGAATAAGTTACCTCTACCATTATTGCAAGGTAGCTCCCAGATAAGGTAAATGGTCCTCCCTTTCACGTGAGCTCACACATCATAACACCAATTCTCTAACTTTTACCTGAATGCGACATACACAGACAACCCCCCTTAAAGGTATTCAAATTCAAATAAAAAATCCAGGAATTTCAGAATGATCCATGATAAAAGAACATATACTGTGCACCACAAAGACAAGATTACAGATCTCTTAAAGTAATACAAACATTATTCCTAATCAACATATACAGTTCTGGCTACAGAACTTACAGTATCTAGCCAGAAATTAATGGAATCCATCCGTAAATGGTGTGCATATATTTTTATAAAACATACATATAATATTTCGGGCTTATAATTATTATAAAAATCCTTATTTCTACTTTGGGCTTGAACATTTCAGGCATCACTGTGGAAACAAGAGTATCAACTAGTTGCAGAATCTTTGGAGAACATCACTGTGCAGGAGCTGGTTAAAACACACTACCCAGTAACACCTTACATGCTATAAGAATTGCACCCACTGAAGAGGAAATAGATGAGCACAGGGGAAACGTTGAATATTGTGGGTGTGACAAGAGCCAGCTGGAGTAAAGACTCATCTTATAGTATGTCTCATGGCATGTATTTAGAGAACACTAAGCCGGAAGTCTGAAGGCATCCATTAAGCAGAGATTCAATAGATGAGACAAGTGAAAAACTGTATGAAGCAGTCACTCAAAGAGAATTGCATGGAAGTAAAGTGGGTGCATTGACCCAAAAGACCTCTATTCATACAATACTATATATAACATCGAGAGATGCACCAAGAATGTATGTAATGAACTGCATCAAAAGGAAAAAGCAACAGAAACTAATACTGATTTTATTACTGCAACTCAGTTGGAGTTCATAAATTTCCTATCCATTAGTGCCTCTGAAAGGCAAGTGGTAGTACTGATGACTGATGCAGAGCCTAAGTACAAAAAAATATGTGCTTTGAATGGAATTAAAGAAGAACAAATGCTTAGCAGAATGGCTCTTAGAGCACTTACTGAGGATTACTTGAAATATGGACTTGTTTTTAGCAATACTAACCACAAAAAATGAACACTAGTAGTTAGGGATGTTAAAATGTATGATTTATGTAAACATGTAACCGCTGAAAGATTCGCATTTGAAAAGCTGAAAAAGGCATGTTGTTCTTAAAAGTGTAATAAAGCACAGAAAAAAACCACTGTGTCATACCCACACAAAGGACAAGTTAACCACTTACCTTGTGGGGACAAAAAATGCTCAAATATGTGGCGAAATGCTTGAAGAATTTCATCATCACCTGGCTTAATAAAGTTAATACTTCATAATGTTCTGTAGAGTTTCTTTGAATTCCCAGGGTAAGGCTGACACTAGAGGTTGGTCTCCAGTAAAGCTGTAAATCAATCTAAGCTATGTAAATCAAGCAAATGAAGTTGACCTAACTTAGGTCGATTTACAGCAGCGTCAATACCATGTTGTGTCAACAGGAAACATTCTCCCGCCAACTTACTTTCCGTCCCTCGGGGAGGTGGAATACAGACATCAACGGGAGAGCTCTCTTGCATTGACATAGCAGGTCATCACCAGATTCACTAAATGGATACCATTACATCAACTGCATCAATGCCAATTTAACTGTATAGACAAGCCCTAAAATTATCTTGCATGTCACTGAGAACATAGAGATATGCTGCTAAATGCCAGATGTTTGCACAACACAAATGTTCTAATACTCTCTCTGAGACACTACCAAAGACATCTGCAAAATCCTGTTTTTGTGTCTTCTGCTTGGAACAGAATCAGTTTTTCCTTCAGGGATGTTTTGCTGTCACCAGGACCATCAGTCACCACACTGCCAGGTTTCCATGCTGTTAGATATCATATAACTGAATAGTCATGTAACCACATGAAATCTTAGCGGTTACAGAACTATTCAATAGTCCCTGGTGGCAGACCACCATTCAGTGCATTCCCAGTCCCTCTCGCAAGAAGCCCCCTGCCACCCATGCTGTATCAGAGGCAGTATCACGGGGTGGCAGCAGCCCTTTTCCGGAGGATTTCTTATTCCTACTTGAAAGGGCTTATTTTCCGGAGAATCGCGTCTAGACTGGCGCTTTTCTCTGGCTTATCCCCAAGCCGGAAAAAAGCGGAAGCCATGTAAATGCAAATGCCGTGGGGGATATTTAAATCCCCCGCGGATTTGCAATTCCGAAGTGTCTAATCTGCATCCCTTTTCCGGAAAAGGGGTGCAGTGTAGACACAGCCTAAGGGTATATCTACACTTGCCCTCTACTTCGAAGTAGGGAGGCAAATGAAGCATACTGAAGTTGTAAATCAAGCCCAGGATTTAAATATACCGTGCTTGATTTGCATGTTCCTGGCTGGTCGCCGTTTTAGAAATTCACTAGCCCGGAGTAACTGCCCGTGTCTACGCGTGGCAGTGAAACGGGAGTCCAATGTAAAGCCCCTAATTCGAATTAAATGGTAATTAGCGGGCTTGATTTGCAACTTCGGTATGCTTCATTTGCCTTCCTACTTTGAAGTAGAGGACAAGTGTAGACATACACTAACAGATTTATTAGGGCATAAGCTTTTGTGGGCATGAAGTGTCACATTGTTCTGTAAATAACAAATGAAAAATTCCAAATTATAACATTAACATAACGAATAGATTAAATATAAAGGATTAGCACTATCTTTAATGTTTTTAGCTATACTGATGTGACTATAAAAAGACCTTCACTGGTCATCCCTTTTTTGACATTCCCCTTTGTTTATAGCACAGAAACTGAGAAGATAGAAAGGTTTTTCTAAAAAGGTGAACAATGCTGAAAATTGTTCTGTGTCAAATGAAGTAATAATATTACTTACATATCTTGTGCGGTTTTATCTAGACCAGAGAGAAAAACTATTTACTAACTTTGGTTTCTGTGACGGGGTGGATAGACCCCGCAGTGAAGGGCAGGGAGTAGCCCAGGCCCAGCTGGCTGAGAAGGCCCCAGCCCTTCCAGCCCTGCTGGGCATGCTCCCAGCAGAGTCTGGGTATAAAAGCAGAGAGAGACGTGCAGCAAGGGAAGCTGCAGGGGGAAGGAGTAGTCCAGGCTGCGCTGGTGTTTCTGCAGCAGTTGAGACCAGAGTCGCTGCCCATGCCCGACCCTGAAGCAAAGCCAGCAGCCATCAATCCCAGGGAGGCAGGACCACACTCGCAACCCAGACAACGGCCCCAGCAGGTACGGACTCTGAAGCAAATGGACTGCACGGGGACCAGGGCGTGGTAGGAAGCAGCCCAGAGCAAAGGACTAAAAGTGTGGCTCAGCGTGTAGCGGCCAGATTCCCCGCCAAGCAGGCAGGAGCCATGGTCCCTGCCTAAAGGGCCCTGGGCTGGGACCCGGTGGAGAGGGAGGGCCCGGGTCCCCTTACCACCCATTTTCTCTTCCCCGGGCAATCAACCCCTGGTCCGGGAGAGGCTTCGCTGAGCAGCTAGGCCTCAAAAGCCAGATTTACCCTGACAGAGGGGCACTGACTTCTGAACAAGGCTGTTAGAGCCAGATTTACCCGGTAGAGGGGCATTGACTTTGTGGTGTAGCCAAGGGGGGGGATGAGCCCCCCAACAGTTTCCTACATCTTAGTATAAGTATAGAAGTAGTGTTGAGAGGTCTCAATGAAGGATCATTGTCCTACATACCATCAACATAAAAGGAAGGTCCTCTACCCCAAAGAACATACAGTAAGGGGTAACAGGAGTATACAACAAATAAAGACTGCACAAGGTAACAGATTTACAACATAGGAATTTTACCTCTTCACTGTGAATTAAATGCCAACTTACCAATGGGAAACTCATTGTATTCCAACACAAAATATGTGAGGTACTTAATACATTAATAAAGTTAATTAAGAAAACAATAACCAAATAAAAAAATTCTCTAGATTACCCTATCCTTACAATAGGGATATTTTTTCAACTCTGGCGCCTCCGCCTGTTCAGTTATGCCAAAGAAACCAAGACTGCTATAAAACTGAAGAAATTAAAAACTTAGAATTAACTGTAAAGGCAACAATTCATAACATAAGATCTAACTAGCAATCCTCGTAACTGTACATCTTTCCAGACATGCCTCCATCCACCAAACAAGGCAAAAGACTAGTCCAGTGTAGAATTCTGAGAACTAGGTATCTGGAAGCAACTGCAGCTGAAATGATAATTATGGATTAATACACCAGAATGCATAAGAAAGACCAAGGGGGGGCTGTCCTGCATGTCAGCAACTGGAGCCTCTCCTCTCTATACCCAGAGAACGTAACTGCTTTAGTCAAGCAAAAGACACTTCCAGGATGGGCAAGCATATTCAATGGGCAAGCTGGCCAAGCAAGTTTTTTCAATTATCTTCCTGATGAACTGGACAATGGTTTGGAAGGTTCCCTCATCTTTTCTTGGCAAAAGTTCAGAGAAAAGTTCCTGCGTGTCCTAGAACTTTTTTGTCCTATCAAAGTAGAACTTTAGAAATCTGAAGATAATACCAGTCCCTTCTTTTACCCTTTTGGTTTTTTTGTTTGTTTTTAGCACACATAGAAAAGAACTAAGGTCCATATCCTGGCTGACAGGAAAGGATGACATGGCCTTAACTGCATAAACTTGTAATTATGAAACACCAACTAAGAAGTAGCAGGTCAGTAAAACCATGGTCATGGCCAAAGTGAGGACCATCAGGAAAATGGCTGTCAGAGTAAACCAATAATGGGAAAGATGCCTCAAAGTTTCCAAGAAAATGAAGCCAGATGGAAGGTAAACTCCCTTATCAGAAGAGCCAGTAATCTCAGTGATAGGCCCACAGAACTAACCCTAGCTCTTATACTAAAAAGTGGTTGGACAGAAAGGGACCCATTCCAAAACAGGTTTTTAGAAAGGTAGCCAGCAAAGACAGCATTAATTCTGACACTAGTTGAATCTCAAAAACCTTCTATGTTATAAAAAAGATCTCAGGATAGAAGCTGCCAATAACTCTCTCAGATATATTAATTCTAATTATTTTTGCTGGCTTCTTTATAATAGGTCTGCAAAGAGAAGGTGTTCAAAACTTAGAAAATTAATAACATTTTCTGAGATGCTCATCCTCATTCTCCACAGAGCAAGAGTCAAGAAATCTTCCCTTCAAAGAGGCAAAGTGAACTTGCCTTATTTCAAATCTTCATAATCATTGGATTACTGTATGGGACAACTTCTGGCTTACTCATTCAGCAGAAGACAGCTACATAGAAAGTCTCTTGAATGCAAGACGTGTATTATTCTGCATCTTTTCATTACTTCTTTCATGAAAATAAAATATTATCATAACCTTTGATCATTCAGAAGCCTTCTTGTGTGACCACACTTGTGGAGTTTACCTTAACTTCTTAATGGGGCAGCTACCTGCAAGTTTACTCATTTCTAAAAGGTTTGGCTCATTCACTCTACCATCTACCCCAATGAAGAGGAACTCTAAGGTTCCCTTTCCTAGGTTTGGTGCACTGTATCTAATCTTTCAGGGTAGGAAAGATTAATTGAAGCATGTTATTCAAATGTATATCTATGTATACCAGTTTTTCTTTCCATTTACTTACTTTTATAAAGTATAAAAAAAAATCTTCAAGGCTTCTAGTGACATCATAGCTCCTAGTAACACAAGCTAAAAGTTTAGAAAAAGTAGGTGATGTATATAATTGAAAGCACTGAAGATGGGTTTAGATTGTTTAATTTTGAATAGGCTGACATTGCCACCCCATTCTGTACATTACTTATTTGGGGATACAGCTCAGAAGGTGTCCAAAAGGCTTCAGCTTCATCATAATGGCTGGGAACAGATCTTACATCTGCTGCACCTCCAGAATCTGGCATCAGACCATTGAGTCTTTATCATCCTGATCTTGAAAGATGCCGTGATCAAACCAGGGCAAAGAGAAGGAGCCAAATTACATCACTACCTCCATCATGTTTGGCAAAATCCTGATCAAATACCACCAAGTTGTGAAGCTTGTGCTACTGTTGCCACTGCCTCCCTCATATTCCATTTTTCTTTACCACCTTGTTTCTCTTCTTTGCCATCTTCTTTTTGTGTCTTCTGTCTCTGAAGCAATCTGTTTTTGCTGTCCAAGACAAATCCACCTTTTGTGACTCTGCTGTGAACCTATTACCAGAACGGAAAACTAAAAACAATGCCTTAAATAGAATTTGCCAGATCTCTGAGTGTGTCTAATAGGGACACATGCTATGCTTTGCAATTTCCCAGCAGTTATTTTGCAAGCAAGAAAGCAAGAGAAAATACCATTTTCCTTCTTCCTTCATGTTTTAAGTGTCTTGTTTTTACTTAAAGAAATAAGAGTAAGACTTCAATAACCACTGGTCATCTACACTAACTTTCTTCTTACAAAAAAGGACACTTAATATCTCTGTAAGATTGTCAAGAAAAGTCATGATAGTGGGGCAGCCAAGCCAAACTGAATGACACTGTGGCCCCATGCAGAAGGTCACAACTCATGGAGTGGGAAGAGCTTGCTCTCCAAACCTCCTATTCTTCACCCCCGCCTCCAGGATCTACCCTTCCACACTAGGACAATAATAGGTTTGTAGTGAATGGGTAGAGTTTTCATATATGAAAGGCAAAGACAAAATTCAGTTGATGGTTGCCAAAAAAATTAATTTAGTAAAAGATTTGGAAGACCCCAATTTAGCATGAGTAAAGGAAAACACTATTTTCCAGAAAGATAGGCAACCATTTTGCTGTTCTCTCCTCCCCACATCTTCCAGCTATTAAATGATGGTTGTGTGGAAACCTGTAGTTCCAACCACACATGATCTAGAGCACAGCTTAACTGATTAGTTAATGTTGACAGGGTAAAATACATCACTGGGATAGTGTAAATATCATCATTATAAAATGAGAAAATTAAGAGTATAGTGTAAAAGTAATCCAAACACATTAAGGTCTGCAAATACACAGATTGGACACCCAAAGAAACATGAGGAAAATGAAGACAAAATCTAATATATCTTTAAAAGTGAGTTTAATCTAGACCAGGATCACAAAGACTAATGTAAAAAAATACTGTTGTGTATGATGTTGCTAAAGGACAGAATTAAGATTGTGTGGGCTCCCAGAAAACCTCTTAATGGTTATGGACAAAGGGCGATCAAAGTAGAAACTGTCAGACACTGAAATCCCATTTTAGGCATGAACGGTCACATTTAGCTGATTTCATGCAGAGGGTAATAATAGGAAGTTAGGTTTTTGCCTACATGAAGAAGCAGCAAAGGTAAAATGAGATGCTGTGTCTTCCAAGACCTGGTGTACTAAATAAGGATCTTGTCTAGAAATTTGGGACCTTAAAAGGTAATGAGTGGGCTTCAAAAAATGTCACCAAGACACCAAAGTAAAATCCATAGAGTAATGTATGCCAGAATGCAGGATCTTAATAAATGAGAATAAAATCCTGAAACAGGTCATGAAAATTAACTTCTAGCAAGCATTTTGACAGATTCTTGCAGATGGCTTTTTCTGATTGGGTTTCTTATGTCAGTGGAGGTACAGGTGTAATAGGCATGTGTGTCAATTAGCATCACTGACCCTTCACTCTTAAAGTTCCTAAAAAATATGCAATCAGTAGCAAGTGGGTATTTTCATTCCTTTTTCTTAAAAGGAACTAGAGGTGATCCAAAGAATTACAGGCCAATAAGTTTTACCCTACTACCAGATCAAATAGGTTGAAATAATTAATACATTCTACAATATGGCTATGTTTTAATATGGATAAACCACAGCAGAGTCTCTATGGGAAAAATTGTGTCTCTCAAACAGTTAGAATTCTTTGACCTGTCAAGAAAAGGTAAGGTAAAGGAACAAACTGACAATTAACTAAAAGGCTTGTTTCAATGTCTAAATAAAATTCTTCACAAAAGACTATCAAAGAAACACAAGTTATCACTGGTGAAAGGCAAGTATTGTCACGGAGCAAACTGGCTAAGGGAAAAAACAAAGCAGCAATGTAAGGTCATCATGACAGATGAAAAGTGGTATGATCCAAAGTTGGGAACTAGGACCAGTGTAATTATTTAATATATTAATGATATGGGAAAAAATGAAAAAGTAATAATAATAGCAAAATTTGCAGGTGACAAAACGTAAGTTAGTCAATGCAAGAGAAGATGAGAAACTCCAGAGAGGCCTAATAAAAGCTATAGAATTGGCAGTTCAAACTGGCAGTTGAAACTAAATTTTCACATATACAAGCCTGAAAGAAATAATTGGGTCATATTCACTGCAGGGTTCTAAACTAATTAACTATTCAGGAAAACGACCTGAATGTCCCTGTGGATAGCTAAACATGCAGAAGTGGTTAAAAAAGGAAACACTGAGATGCTTAAAGAAAGATAAGGAAAATAATTAGGAATCTAATATAATGCCTATACATGTTATTCCTTCACCTAAATACCATATCCACTTCTACTTCTGCTATATCCTCTTTTAGGAAAAATCTGGAAATACTTATATTCTAGATGAGTATTTTATAAGTCAAAAGATTTCCTTCCATAGACTGAGAGGATCGGTAGTCTTTAAAGGAAAAATTAGTTGGTTTTGAGCAGGATATGAACCCAAGTTCACTTTTGCCCCTGAAAGGTCAAATCAAATATGCTGATTTGGGGTGATACAAGGAAATTTCTCAGGAAGGTCTTAAAGACACCTACTGGCAACATCTGGAGAGCAAGTACAGACTATTTTCAAACATCTTTTCTATAGAAGAATGGACCTGAAGGACTCTCTCCAAATTTGCCCCAGGCAAAAAAACCACAAGTTTGCCTGCTCCTCTCAAATAGTAGTTTTTATTCAATTGGGGAAAATTTTCAAGGTCCTTGTTATATGTGACACTAAATACAGCTATTCTTCCTACTAAATCCTCCTGGAATCACCAGAGAAAGAAACCGAGAGAGGGCTAAGAAGAAGAAGTCAAAGGTAGTCTCCCCCAGAGACTGAATTTGTAACAAAGTACACTATACATTTGCTTGAAAAGCTTGGGGAAAATCCTGAACAGGACTGCAGAGAGGAAAGAAGAAAGGAAGCATTTACTTTTAGTTGATACATGGCAGGATTACAAATGAAGAAATCTGGGTGGAACCCATTTATTTTCAGAGAAATTACAAGGAAAATAAATATTCCATGGGATAGGTGTCTGAAACAAGGTGCAGCTTCCCAATTTGGCCTGGGAAGAGCTAGGGAACTGTGCGTTTACAAAGCCTACAGCAGCTGGATCAAGTGAAAAGTTGTAGCCAAGGAACTTCTTGATACCAAGTTTAAAGCTACTAAAAGTCAGGTTTTTAACCTGAGTGAGCAAAGACCAGAAATCTTTTCTCCTGAGTCTGATGGACAAATATTAGACTGATACAGTGATAAACACAATACATAAATCTAGATAGCAATGCCAGACGGGTTATTTTTTTTTTAAAATACCCTGTTTGTATAAATTTGTCTATAAGAATGTGAAGAATGTCAATGACTTGCATTCACAAAATGTATTTTAAAATTTAATATTAATAAAATTGCATATTACTTCTACAATGTCTTATTTTGCCAAACATGAAAGGATTACCACTTTTTAAAAGGAATGCTTTTGTGACAAAGTCTAAATTCCTCTCCACTGGAGCATTCAGTTCATCATACTCTTCAAACTTAGTTTTCTCACCTGTTTTGTGAAACTTTAATAACTAGTTTTAAGGGGTTTAGACTGCCAATTGGACCAACTTTAAAACTAAATTAGTACAAGGGAGGAAATAACTGGAACAGGTTTGTTTGGTTTTTTGTTGCCATTATCATTTAAGTCATTACAAAAGCCACATTTTAATGAGAGTCAGAAGATTTTTTCCACCTTTTCCCATTCCACTTAAACACATTTACAGAGCTGTACTGATATCTGTGACACTAATCTACATGGATACTTTGGTAACAAGACATTTAAACTCCCTTTCCTATTTGTAAATTTAATGTATTAGTTATTTTAAAGAGTTAAAATTTAAATTATCTGCATATTTACTGAATATTCATTTTATTGTGAATAAAAATAAAAAATAATGCCTATTGCCGATATAGCTGTTTTCATCAGTAGATCTCACAATGCTTCATAATCTTTCAATGTATTATCCTCACAATAGCCCTATGAGATGATTCCCTATCACCCACATTTTACACATTGAAAGCTGAAGCATAGAGGGGCTAAATGGCTTGCCCAAGGTCACAGAGGAAGCCCATGGGAAGGCAGAAAATTGAACCCACATCTCCAACATCTTATGCGCAACTGTCCTAACCATTTGGACTATTCCGTAGATACTGAAAATTTTGTCCCTTTATGCTATGATTAAATGCCAGTATGAATTCATAAGAAAAACAAAAATAATTAGTACTGTAAACTTCAGTCAGAATTGGCCTTTTAAAAAAAACTAATTAGACTTCCTAACAGTTTTTCAAGTAAAAAAATGTTTAAGGTCGTTATTTTCTTATGCTGCTTTAAATTTTATTTAAGTTTGATTCTGTTTGTGCTAAATCAATGGAACCTTTAAAAATATTCAGAGACACAGAAACCTACTTCATATCTTTTCAGTTCTCATCCTATGTGTAAGGTCACTACTTCCAGAACCATCTTTGTAAAAGCTGGAAAAATACTCATCTCTTCCAAGCAAATAATAAGTGCATCCATTGCTGGATACAAGAGGATACCTCACTTCATTCAAAAACCTGTGTCTGGTCTTGATGTATTCATAACTATACTTAAACTATAGAATAAAAAAGTAATACGGAGCACTTAGAGTCTTCTTTACTATTTTTGGAATAACAAGGACGAAGTGATGAAAATATTTTTCTGAACAGTGTAAGAGTGGTTTCTTTTTACATAAGCAGCTTACTGCATTAATTTTTAGAGGCCCAGAAGTTGGAATTAATGGAAGCCTTCATGTATTTGTGATTTATCTGCTTTTAAATACTTACAGTGAAAAATACGGAAATCAATGTATGGATGAGAACCTCTTCTTTCTGTTTCAAATCCTGCCCGACTTCTTACTCGCACATCTCCTAGAAATAGGGTCAAGAGTGAAATAAGAGTGGAAGAGCAGCAGAGGTAAAATGCAATTCAACATAGCTGCAAGGACTAAAAAGTCATGTACTTAGTGAAGTAGGATTATTTATACAAAAAACCTACTCAATGCTTTTCATTTGAGAGGTGATGTTACAAAACAAAGTTTGAAGATTTGTTAAACATGCAACTGCATGCTTGTTGTCATCTTCTTTCCTGCCTAAGCATATGTGGCAAGCAGTCAGATAAAATTAAAAACATTTGACTACACCATTATGATGAAAATGCATCTTAATGTGACAGGAAACAAGAATATTAAAAGTTGATTTGTCCCTCAATTAACACACAAAGCAGGAATATTTATATAGTTCAAAAGATTCAGCTGCAAGAAATTGTAGCTTTTAGCAAAATACCAGTTACCATCTGTTCTCATATTAAACAGAACATTTCCCAAGTAGCAATTACTTACTTGTGCTCAGCTATTTGAACATTACACAAGGTCCTATTAAAAAGACCAAATCTCAGTATTAAAATTTTAAAGCTTAAGTATACTTCTTGATATTTGCTACTGCAACTAAATGAATGCTATACTGGATTTCTTAACTTTTGTTGATTTCTGCATTTGTGTTTATCAATTGAAAGCTGATCAGGTGTAAGTTACTTTACTAATTCGTTCATTCAGACAAGAGAAATCTCATTAGCTCTTACATATACATCAATGTAATATTATGTTTGTCTCAAATCTAATTCAATGTTAATACATTGGAACAGGGGTGGGGAACCTCCGGGCCATGGGCCGCATCCGGCCTGCCAAACAATTTAATCCAGCCTGGGGCAGGGAAGGGGTCCAGCGTCTGTGAAATGCTGCAGGGAGTCCCAGGGGCTGCTTTAAAAACTTTCCCCTGTCTTCCCTGCAGCATGCGGGTGGACACTTCCTGTTCCTCTCCTGGTCAGAAGGGAAAGTTCCACATGTTAGAGCTCCAGGTTTCTGTGCTTGCTGCCCTCCCCGCTCCCGCAGCTGCCAAGAGGAGGCAACTGTTAAGGAGGCATGCAGGGACCAGGAAGGAAAGGGGAGGGGGAAATCCATCCCTGGAATGGGAGGGGAAGGAAGCCCCCGAACCGCCTTCCCTGCACAGGGGAGGCCACAGCGAGGCCACCTTCTCTCCCCCCTCACCACCTGATCTCTTTCCCGCATTAAGATGGCTTCATGCTGCCAGCAGTGACCCCTTAACAGTTCAGGAGGTGTTGGGGGCAGGTGGAAATCCCTTGCAGGAGTGAAAGGGAAAAAACCCTCCCCTCCCTAGCCCCTTCCCCCCATGGGGTGCCTTTAGGGAGGAAGGGATGGCCACAGCTGGGCAAGGAAAAGCAAACTCAGCCACCACACTAAAATTTGAAGGAACGAAGGAAGGCAGATATCAAGAGGGGGTTGGTTTGTGCATTTTTTTGATTTTGCTTCTCACTTTTGTGCCCCCCCCCCCCCCCCGCTTATATCTCTGCAGGGGTATGGCTACACTAGCTACCCTAGTTCGAACTAGGGAGGCTAATGTAGTCATTCGAACTTGCAAATGAAGCCCAGGATTTAAATATCCCGCGCTTCATTTGCATGTTCCTGGGCGCCGCCATTTTTCAATGCCCGGTAGCTCGAACTACCTGCCCGCGGCTACACGCGGCACGGGCTACGTAGTTCGAATTAACACTCTTAATTCAAACTACCGTTACTCCTCATTGCAGGCAGGTAGTTCGAGCTACTGGGCATTGAAAAACGGCGGCGCCAGGGAACATGCAAATGAAGCCCAGGATATTTAAATCCCGGGCTTCATTTGCAAGTTTGAATGACTACATTAGCCACCCTAGTTCGAACTAGAGTGGCTAGTGTAGCCATACCCTGGGTTAGTGGCCCCTGACCCCAAAAAAGGTTCCCTACCCCTGCATGAGAACATTGTCAAAATTGCTCTATTTCTATTAGTGAAATACTGAATATATACAGTATTACTGTCCTCTCCGCAAAGAAATCAGTTTTAGTGTAAATCATAATTAGGGATTTAATGGGTATGACAAACACTACATTTAAAAATTAGGAGAACTAAAGAAAAATCTGCAGCTATTTAAATTCATTGTGTTGAAATCGTTCCATCTCTCCGTCTGCTTCTCCAACTAATTTATTCATAGTACTAATTTAGGCACCTTATTAAATGAAGTAACAAATCACTTAACTAAGGTCAGAACTGTAGCTGAAGATACTAAAACTTTGTGAAGACATTTAAAAGTGTCCATCCTACAAACTACTGTAGGATGGATAACTCTGCAGAAATGTTATACAGTTAAACACCATTATTTGGCAATACCTAAAATAACACACTTTATGTAAGTAGTATCTTGAGAGATGCAACGTGGCACTACGACAAAAATGAAAAGACCCAAGTACTACTCACCATATATTATGAGAGAGAGAGAGGGTATGTCTACACTACAGCACTAATTCGAACTAACTTAATTCGAATTAGTTAATTCGAACTAAACTAATTCGAACTAGTGCATCTAGACCTAAAAACTAGTTTGAGTTAGCGTTTTGCTAATTCGAACTAGCATGTCCACATTGAGTGGACCCTGAACCGAGGTTAAGGATGGCCGGAAGCAGTGCCGGCAGGGCATCAGATTAGGACTTAGAACGTGGAGCTGCTGTCTCAGGCTAGCCGAGGGCTGTGCTTAAAGGGACCCAACCCCCACCCCGGACAGACAGTTCTCAGGGGTTCCCCGCTCGCTTGTCTAACTCGATGAGGGACAGCAAAGCAGTCCTGGCTTGGAATGCCCTGAATGCCCACACTCGGCACATCACAGCACTCAGCCATCAGCCCGGCTGCACTTGTCACAGGCTGCCAACCGGGGGGGGGAGGGAGTCAGTCGGGGGGCTGCAGGAGAGCTTCCACCCCGAGGAGCCCGCAGAGCCACCCCAGTCCTCCCCATTGGGGGCTCGTACCCCATTCCTCCCTCACCTCCTTCCACTTATCCCTCTCTAGCCCCCCTTCCTGATGTACAAAATAAAGGACACGTGTGTTCAAAAACAGAAACTCTCTTTATTGAACAAAACTGGGGGAGACTGGGAAAAGGAGGTGGGAGAGGGGAAGAGAGAGGGTGGGAGAGGGGAGGGCAACTAAAATGACCAGGGGTTTGGAACAGGTCCCATATGAAGAGAGGCTAAAGAGACAGGGACTTTTCAGCTTAGAAAAGAGGAGACTGAGGGGGGATATGATAGAGGTCTATAAAAGCATGAGTGGTGTGGAGAGGGTGCATAAAGAAAAGTTCTTCGTTAGTTCCCATAATAGAAGGACTAGAGAACACCAAATGAAATGAATGGGTAGCAGGCTTCAAACTAATAACAGAAAGTTCTTCTTCACAAAGCAAATAGTCAACCTGTGGAACTCCTTGCTGCAGGAGGCTGTGAAGGCTAGAACTAGAACAGAGTTTAAAGAGAAGTTAGATAAATTCATGGAAGTTGGGTCCATGGAGTGCTATTAGCCAGGGGGTAGAAATGGTGTCCCTGGCCTCTGTTTGTGGAAGGCTGGAGATGGATGGCACGAGACAAATGGCTTGGTCATTGTCTTCGGTCCATCCCCTCCAGGGTGCCTAGTGTTGGCTGCAGTCGGCAGACAGGCTACTGGGCTAGATGGACCTTTGGTCTGAACCAGTACGGCCATTCTTATGTTCTAAGCTCAGGGCTCAGGGTCGGGGTCTCACTGGACCACCTTGATTTTCATGCAAACCTGCTCCTGGGTGGCTATGCGGGCAGCTATTCTGCCCTAGACGGACACTTTCCTGTGCCTAGTGCGGAGGTCGTGGACGTTGGAGGCTTCCCCCCAAACCTGGATGAGGTCCACGATCTCCGCACTAGACCAGGTGGGCGCCCACCTCTTGCGGCCCCGGGCAGGCTCCTGGGAGCCGCCAGCCTGGTCCCGAGAAGAGGCGGAGGGCTGGGTGGCAGCGGGTGGCTGGCTCGTGCTGTGCCAGGTGCAGGGTCTGCTGGCTGGGTGCTGGCAGGCTTGCACCTGGCACGGGCACCGTAGCCAGACCATGCCCCTTTAAGGGCTCCAGGGCCGGGAGAGGGGCAGACAAGTTTCCCTGGTGGTGCCCAGAGTGGCCACCAGGGCAAGCTGGGGAGGGCTAGCCTCCCACTAGTTCGAATTAAGTGGCTACACAGCCCTTAATTCGAACTACTTAATTCGAACTAGGCGTTAGTCCTCATAGAATGAGGTTTACCTAGTTCGAATTAAGCACTCCGCTAGTTCGAATTAAGTTCGAACTAGCGGTTTGTATGTGTAGCACTTATCAAAGTTAATTCGAACTAACGTCTGTTAGTTCAAATTAACTTTGTAGTGTAGACATACCCAGAGAGAGTGTATTCACACAGCCTTGGGGGGCATGAAATGTCTTCAATTATTCTTTCCTTGTATATGTTTTTTAAAGTCCCGAAAAGCCTTTATGAAACTGCTAGTACAAGGTTTCGGCAAAAGGAAAGTTAATCTCAACATGACCCATGCAATAATCCACACCTTTCAGACTAACAAAGACAATGCCAAATTATACGACTCTCCAAGATATTCAGCTAACCAGAGTGGCTCATTCCACTTCCAGGAAGATACAGGAGGCAACACTGCAGAATTCTTTGGCTAAGCACAAGAACTGGTGATTCTTTGGATTCATGTGATCTTAGGAAATACTTCTAAATAAAAGGTTAGTAAAAGAAAAACTTTCCCCCTCTAATATCAAAACATGGAGGAGGGAGGGAACTTGGATTGCACATTAATATTTTCAAATGAAATTGGCAAATAAGACAGTACTATCCCCCATTCTCAGGCAGAGTGCTGCTGTCAGATGTAAGTCACATCAAGGAACAATAAACAGTTCTAGAACAAAAGGGAAAGCAAAGGAGATCTGGAGGAGGAGCTGGCAGAGACCCACTATTTGAAGACTTTCTTGGGAGTTTCATGTTAGCAAAATTTACCTCTGTTAGTTAATTTACCTCTGAATATTTCAGTAACCTTCAGGTTCCCATTGTTGCATTCTACCAAAACGTGCTAGATATATAGGGAGGGATAGTTTAATTATTCAGTTGATGATTAAGGTTAATGGATTATAGCAAAGGAGACTTACTTGTCTGATGACCATTTCCCTTGACTGAGTCCATGCAACGTATTTCATCAGCCAGAAAGGTCAACAGTGACAAAGGTGTTGATAGCAAAGGGCTCTTCAAGTGGTTTGTTTGAGAGAAATCTTGTTTTGCAAGTTCACCAAGTGAAATACAGCAATAGGTTTATAAAGAAGGGGCCTGTTTCTGAGTGAAAAAATTAAATCACTTGTTGGGGAGGGTAGCATTAAAAACCAGCAACATATTGGAGCTGCTTAGGGCTAACAATGAAATAGAGTTATCTGTTTTGAGATAGAACGGTGTAGAAAGACATGCTTTTGTATCTATAGTAAAGAGCAGAAATTTCCCAAATAAGCAGAGAGAAATCTGTAGAAAAGAGGTATTTTCACTGAGCAGTTGAGAAAGCCAAGTACCCATCAAAACCTCCTGTCTTTTTTTATACATTAAAATACCTAAAGCATGTGTCCCAGAAATTCTCAAGAAAGCAGCGTGCTGAAGTAGCCCCTAAAAGTTCTGAACTATAGCTCAAAACAAAAAGACCATTGCCTAGCTCATGAGTGGGCAAAGGGGTCTCTATGGGCTGAATCTGGCCTGCCAAGCCAATGGATCCAGATAGCTGCCGCCCTACTGTTCCCCTGCCTCCAAGCCAATTGAGACCTTGGGACAGGGGAGCACACAAAGGGTACGTCTAGAATACAGGCTTTTGGCGACAGAGGCTTTGTCAACAGATACTGTCAACAAAGCTTCTGTCGACAAAGAGCGTCTAGACTACATCCAGTTCTGTCGAAAAAGCAAGCTGCTTTGTCGACATGAGAGCGTAGACGCAAAGGACAGTGTAGATGCAATAACGCCTTCTGTCGACAGAACTCTGTCCACAAAAGGCGTTATTCCTCGTAGAATGAGGTTTACCGCTTTCGACAAAACACCTTATGTCGACAGAACTCGGCGGTAGTGTAGACACAGGTATAGTTTTGTTGACAAAAGTTCACTTTTGTCAACAAAACCCTGTAGTCTAGACACATCCTATGTTTCCTCCCCCTGCCAAGGGCATGTGTGCAGCTAGAGAGAAACACCAGCTGTTTTAAAACAGCTGGCAATTCTCTCTGGGGAAGAGAGAAACTTCACATGAACCCCCACCCCCAGGCCAATCAAGGTCTATGGGTGAGGGAGCAGAGAAGTCTCCTGACCCCACCCCTTCAGACTGTCACTTCTTGAACCACATTTTAGGGGAAGGAGACTCTGCTCATAATACACAGAAAACCAGAAGTTGACCTGGTGAGACAAATGGGCGGTCTCCAATACCACTACTAGAAGACACCCAGATATTTACAAATGGAATGTATTTAGCATCCTGTGCAATTTACATGTTCTTTATATCTGAAGCATCTTTACTGTTATTTTCAGAGCTACTTTAATAAGAACAAATAGTGCCACTATGAATCTGTAAGACTCTGACTATTGTCCAGTATCAGAGTCAAATAATTCTTCTGAGAACTAAAACAGAGTCACACCTCCAATAAAATAAACAAATGATATTACAAAGAGTACCACAAATGAAATGTTCATCCCTTTATTTCATTCTCTTCATTTGCTCAGGACTGGCATTAGTCTTTTAAGAAGTTTCATCAAAGAAATGGCTGAATTATGGTAACAATCACTATAGAATCCTTTAAGTCTGTTACAAGTGCTTCATAATCTTCTTTCAAGTAACATTATATTTGCTTATTGGCTAGATTTTTGGAAGCAGCTGCCCAGACTACAAAAGCAATAGCCTTTATTAGCTGAGAAATGCAATCATCCTCTTCAGGAGGATTAGCTTAAAAATCTTCTGTCTTCCCACGCTTTTTCCCCCCTGAAATTTAGGACAAACCCTGCTGAAATACTCTTTGCAGAAAAAGTCAACACACACCTCTAATAACTGCTGAATAGAAGCCCCTAATCACCACCACACTCATTTTAAAGTGATTTTTTTAAAATCCACCAAATCAAAGAGGACCAAAAAGAAAAAAGAAACCGGAGCCTCTTCAAAGAAAAAGTGAGAAATCTTCTTGGTTGAATTCTCCAATTTAGTGTGCATATATGACATACACATTCTCAGCTATTTTTGTTAGCTCAGTGTGCTAAATTCTGTTTTTCTCCTAGCACAGTTGGAAAGCTTTGCAGACTGCAACAAGTCAAGGAACCAGCAAATGGAGACACTAGGGCTGTGTCCAGACTCCATGCCTCCGTCGACGGAGCATGTAGATTAGCCAGATCGGAAGAGGGAAATGAAGCCGCGATTAAAATAATCGCGGCTTCATTTAAATTTAAATAGCTGCCCCGATCTGCCGATCAGCTGTTTGTCGGCAGATCGGGAGAGTCTGGACGCGATGCCCCGACAAAGAAGCCTTTCTTCATCGACACAGGTAAACCTGGTTTCACGAGGCTTACCTGTGTCGATGAAGAAAGGCTTCTTTGTCGGGGCATCGCGTCCAGACTCTCCCGATCTGCCGACAAACAGCTGATCGGCAGATCGGGGCAGCCATTTAAATTTAAATGAAGCCGCGATTATTTTAATCGCGGCTTCATTTCCCTCTTCCGATCTGGCTAATCTACATGCCTCCGTCGACGGAGGCATGGAGTCTGGACACAGCCTTTCTTGAAAAGGTTGAAGGTGAAAAAGGAAGTGAAGGAAGAGAGTGCTCCTTTGACTAACTAGTTGAATTTGCAGAGAATAGAATTACCAAAGAAATATCCCACTTTAGGAAAAGAGGATAAGACTGAGAAATTAAATGGAACAGGGAGAAAAGCCTGAAATATTAGAAGCAAAGGGGGAAAAAAGGAACCAAGGTAGTAAAGGGAAGGGGGTGATGGTAGTGAAATATAGATAGGAACCTGTCATCTCAAAGAACCTCCATCTACAGATACATACAATCCATTTCATCAAGTGATGATCCCTATGTGAATTCCACATACAGGAGATTAACAAGCCGTCAAAACAGGTGGTGGATGCAAAGGTGCACAAGTGATATTGATTGTAGTACTGCTGTTCACATAATCATAACCACAGCTTATGACTGTACAAAGGATAATGACTCATAAAGGAATACAAAGAGCTCCAAAGAGTTGCCCTATGTATCTCTAATATGGGTACATTTGTCAGGAATGCAGATAAAGAAGCTTGCCCCATGGGGAAATGAGACTTCTGGGGGTAGAGAAAGAGGAATGCGCCAGTGTAGGTTTATCTCTTTATCATTCTGCTATGGAAACAAATAATTTAGGTGTCTTTCTACCATCCTTTTTTCTTTACAGATAAAAAGACTGAAACCCTCCAGACATCCAGAAAATGTGGTCTTCTCTACTCTTCTGACACGTGATATAGGAAAAGATACAGGTAAGCAGATGACCAGATTTGTACAAAACTTGGAAACTTCTTTGGGTACGAACTGGAAGCAGAAGCATAGCAAGAACTCTTCTTTATAGGAAAGTAGAATATGGCGAGTCCACCCATAAGCACTCCCTGCTTTGTGACTCATCTGGCTGACGTTCCAGCTTGTCAAGGTGATTCTCCACTCTGGCACTTTCAGTGCAGAAGGTGGGGACCTGCAAGAAACCTCATAATACAGTGCCACTAAAGTTTTATTTAAAAAAACTCCCCAAAGTCACAAAGTCCCTGTCTTTGGGTAGTACTCTGCCACCAACCAAAAGCAAAAACCACTTAAAGCTAGGAAGAAACACTTGATAACTTCTCCCTGTGAGGTAACCCCAAGCCCTTAACTCTCCTTTAGAAGACAGCTTGAAAACAAACTATACTCTGAATAGCTGACCTTCAGTTCAGGTACATGGACACAGAACCTTCTGTCTTCTAAGACACAGGAATTAGATTATAGTCATTAAAAAGTGATTTTATTAACAAAACAAAGATGATATATTTTGTAAAGTTTACTTGATTGCTACGTGTTACAGAACAACTAAAAACATTAAAGCACAGAGAATTGCTTCCCTGCATTTCAGTTACAGTGTAGAGGGATTTTTCACAAAGTAGTTTAACCAACTAGAATACAAAATAACCGGATCATGTCCAACTAAAAGCATTCCCTGTTCTACTTACACCTCTGTTGTTCCAAAATTTAGGTCATTTCAAAAATCTTTCTCTCTCTTTCGATTGGCTGTACTGGCTCCCTGCCAACACTTCCTGGTTACACACTGTTCTGGGTTTAACCCTTTAGTTATTTAATGCTGGGATGTTTAGAAAAGGATCATACCCCTTCCATCTATCATACAGCTACTCTTTATGGACAAATGGATCATGGAGCATATGGCTAGCTGCTCAATGGGAGACTTGGCGAAAGACAATAAAACAAAACTAAGGTCATGCTGAGGTGTGGACTTCACTGGTGGAAAGGATCTGAGAATCCCCTTCAAAAAATCTACCTGTGACAGGGTCCATAAAAGATACGGTTATCCACTGGGCAATGAAAAGCATTGATAGCTGCTAGATGCACCTGAGGGGAACTGAATTCAAGACCCAAAGACTTAAAAGATAAGTAATATATAACAAAATATCAGGGATTTCTCTGGAATCTGGTGACAAATCACGCTGATGAGCCCAGGTGGAAAAGAGCTCAATTCCATTTAGTTAAGTAAAATATTCGTTTAGAGTCTTTTCTACTTCAGTCAAGGATGTCTCTTGGAACATGAGCTTTCTGCCTTTGATACCATCCAAGTACCAACTTCTGAGTTGCCGTCACCCCAGATTGGGGGTACATTATCTTGCTTCTGTGTTTTGTTAGAAGGGTAGGATGTTCATGGGAGGTTACACTGAAAGCTTGAACAGATCCATGAACCAGAATGGCCTTGGTAAGCAGAACTGTGAGGACCAGTTAGGTGTGATGAGGATGACTTGAGTTCTGTCTTGATGGATTTTCTGCAAAACTTGTGGTATCAAAAGAATTGGGAGGAAAGTATTCCCCTGGCACCCTTCTATGAAATTAGGAGGGCATCTATCAATGAATCTTTGCTGAGGGTTGCTCTAGAGAAGTACCGAGGAAGCTTCCTATTCACCTGTGAGAAGAAGCAACAGGCCACTATTCCCCACTGGGCAAAAAGTTTGTTGAGATCATCATCATGAATCTGCCATTTATGATTTGTGGAAAAGTATCAGCTCAAATTGCTAGGGACTTTTGCACTCTGATAAACATGCTGTTGATCAAGTTATGCAATGTTTGATGCACAAGTTCCAGAGGATGGCTGCCTCCCCACACAAAGAGCTCTCGTTCCACCTTGTTTATATAAAAGACTGTTGTTATATTGTCCAACATTAGCTAAATGTGTTTGGATTGGATGAATGGGAGGAAATCATTACAGGCCTGATGCACCACCCCCAGTTCATGTGCATTCTGGACTCCCGGGAGTCCTGACATCTTGTGCCATATAATTGCTCATGTGCGCACCCCTATTCAAGAGTGCTGGTAACAATGGTTGCCTCGAGTGCTAGTGAGAGGAGCTCTTTCAGGTTTTGTCCACAAGAAAAGAGAGCTTAATACCCTGGGCAGAACTGTGCCCTTGTTATGGAGGCTACGTCTAGAATACAGGCTTCTTTCGGAAGAAGCTTTTTTCTGAAGGAAAGAGAGTGTCTACACAGCAAAAGTTTCATTTTCATATTCATACTTTTGCATGCCTCCTTCTCTGAATGAGATTTATTCGGCCAAAGAGCTTAGCACCTTTGGCCAACATATTGTGAAGGGACTATTTAAGTTGAATGACAATGGGCCTTGGATAATGCCAATCCATATCTTCTTCACCTTCCTGAGGAATGTTTACACTAGCATGTGGGCAATAGCTTCCACCTGCAAAGAACTGAGTCATGCACAGACAGGTGATTTACCTATTTTATGACTCATGATCACACAATCATCATGCTGTACTTTTCCACAGCAAAAACAATGGGAATCCCTGCACATGGGAGAAGATGGGGGAATGCCTCCATTTTACCTCTTTCCTGCTGCAGCTTATCTTTCCTGTTCAAGCTTCTGAACTATGGATTTATACCAATGAGAACATTCTAAAAAAAGGAACAAAGTCCTTTAATTGCGTTGGAAGTAACCAGAGACTTGGTTTGAGCTAGCAGTTTAGTTCATCACTGCTACCAGCCTGAACCAAGAACTTGCAATTATTGTAGGTATTTGATTATTTGAACAATTTTAACTCTCACCTCTGTTTCTTTCTTTTATGAATAAACCTTTAGATTTTAGAAACGAAAGGATTGTCAATAGTGTGATTTTCGGGGTAAGATTCTAAGTTATATACTGACCTGGGAAGTGACTGATCCTTTGAGATCATAAGAGCCTTTTATTTGATGAGATTGGTTTTCATAACCACTCATACATATAAGGAGTGGGGATACTGGAACTGGAATGAATGAGGGAACTGCTTGTATGACTTATTGTTAGCCAGTATGGCAAAACAGAGTTCTTTTGTGACTGGTTTGGTGAACCTCGTACATGGAGGAATCCCAATCTATGGGCTGACTGCCCTTTTTCTCGGCAATTTGTACTCTCAGTAGTGTCACACCAGAGCATTCCTTGCTACACCATGTATGATGGCACTCTCAACTTTGAAGGGTCAGAGAACGATCCTTTGTTTTCAGAATAATTTTAGAAAAAGATGGCTTGCTTTGCCAACTTATGGAGTGCCCCTTACTCTCCTGTGAAGCCTTCTCTTTAATCTTAACAGATCTAGCCTTTGTGCCAGTGTTCCCTCTAAGATTTTCCATCTGTGAGTAGAGTGAGTTTTGTCTTGTGCACCAATATTGATGTCATGTGTGCTTGTTCGGATGTGTGCCGCCATGGCACCCACCAGTTACTAACAAAAAAATTGTTTATACTTATAAAAACTGTTATGGAAGAAAGCCCCACTTACTGTGCAGATGCATTAGCTCCTGCCCCATATTCTGCCCTGTAACACAGCTATTCCGCGTTTCCTCCTCCCTGCCCCACTGCTCCCTCCTTCCTTCAGCTGCCCCCAGCCCCTGCAAACATTGAACAGCCTCCTCGAGGCTCTCATGCAAGTAGTGAGTGGAGCCCAGCAACAGCTCCAGCTCCCTTAGATTCCATTACAGCCACTTCCCCACCCTGCAGCTGGGCTCAGGAGTTCAGACAGACTTTAGGCTGGACCCTGGGAACAAGCATCTCAGCAACACTGCGCCTGTATCTCTTCTTAGGCGGCTGGGGCTAGAGCCCAGGGAGAATCCCCACTCAGTCTAATGCAATGGACTGTGCTTCCTGGGGAACATGTGTAAGAGCGCGGGTCTTACACTAGAATATTGACTGCACTGATATGGACCAGTGGGTTTGAACAACCTGCCTCACCTGCAGCCGCCTCCAGATGTAACTGCCACCAGGCGGATTTGAACCTAGAACCTCTGAAGTTTAGTATAGGAACTTCTACCCTCTGAGCTAAAAGCCAGCGAGTTAGCTCCCAGCCCATGCTGTAGAGGTCTCTTGGTCTTATCTGTTGCTGTGGTCTAGGTGCCACTACATGGGACAGTGACGCATACTAGGGGTATGTCTAGACTACATTGTTTTTTTGAAAGAGCTCTTTCGAAAAACGGTGTGTGTGGACACAGAACAGGGATATTTTTTGAAAGAAGAGGCAATCGAAAAAAAAGCACAGGTGCCCTGGTGGCCATTCTGTGAATAGCAATCAGGACTTTCTTTCAAGAGAGTGCTCATGCAGTCTGGATGCTCTTTCAAAAAAGCAGATCGCTTTTTAGATCCTATTTTGAGGTGTGGATGCTCTCTATTGAAAGAAGTTTGCAGTCTACACATACTGTAGGTGTTTGGATTACACAGACACTACAGAATTGCTGCATTCCCCCTCCCTCCATCCCTCAGCTGCTTGGGTCTTTCTGGACTGAAGTCGGGCAAATACACCACCCTGAGCCAGGCCAAAAAAAAAAAAGAAAGAAAGAAAATCCCCGGAGGCAGCAGCCGCCCACCAGCCATGTGGTCCCAATCCCTGGTGGCAGCCACCCCCCTGCCACACAACCACAGCAGCAGCCATCCCCCATCATGGCCTCAGCTCCAGCGGCAGCCAGAGCAGCCACCCCCCAATGCAGTCTCAGCAACAGCCAGAACATCTACCCCCCCAACACGATCTTGACCCCAGCAACAACCACCCCCCAACACAGCCCCCTCCCTGGAGTACTGGGACTGAGGCTGCGTGGCTGCTGGGGCTGGGACCACGGTACTAAAAATAGCACTGAGGTCCCAGTTTGAGCCGCAGGATATCCCATGTGTTGGGACTCGAGCCTGTGCCACAGTGCTATTTTTAGTACTGCGATCCCAGCCCCAGCAGCTGCCATGCAGCCGCAGCCCCAGTTGCTCCCGAGGCTGGGCTGCGTGGCAGGTGGCTGCCCCATGTGCTAGGACTAGAGCCAGGGCTGTGGTGCAATTTTTAGTACTGCGGCCCAGGCACCAGCTCTGGCAGCCACGACACGAGCTGTGTGGTGGCTACCCAGTTGCTCCTGGGGTGGGGCAGCCATCCGCCATGCAGCCCCACCCCTGGGAGCAGCTGGGGCTGTGGCTCCGCTGATGGGATAGGCAGGACTGAAATTCTTGGTGCATGTCCGCACAGGCGCACCCCTACAGGGAATCCTGCTTTGTTCCCGAGGTTAAGTTCAGAGAGGTACTGCTTGCTTGCTGAGATTGATGTACAGCAGCATTTCCCAAACTAGGGTCCGCGGCCCGATACCAGGCCGTGGAAAAAAAATGCCGGGCCTCAGCGTGCCTGGTGGCTGCTGGCCCTTAGGCCGATTAACCCATCTGGTCGAATCGGGCCCCGCGCCCCTGCACCCAGAAGTGCCGGCGAGTTAAGAGCCGGGCCCTGCTCCAGCGCTATGTGGAGCTGGGTGTCTCCCCGGCTCTGCCTGGAGCGGGCCCCGCCCCCACGCGTCCTCTCCGGCCCCGCCCCCAGAGCGTCCCCTCGGCCCCGGATGTCTCTGCCGCGCGTGGCTCCTCCTCGCCGCCTGCCGCCCATGCGCGGCGTTGCACGTGGGCGGGGAGGACGTGACGTCACAGCCCGGGGTTTTGAAACCCGCGCGAGGCACGTGGCGGGGCCTGGCTGGCTTCGGGTTCGGCCAACAGGGCCTGAGCGCAGACCCCGGCCCCGCAACGGGGAAAGAGAAGGTGAGAACCAGCTCGTGCAGCGGCAAGGAAAGGAGGGGGTGGGGAAAGGGGTGGAAGGAGAAGGGGCTTGGGAGGGAAAGGCACCAAGGGACTGGGGTGCGGGAGAGAGAGACAAATGCCAGGGGGCCAAGTGCAGACCATGAGGGAAAGGGCAGGAGGGGAGGTGTCAGTGGGAGGGGGGACAGGGTGATGCTGGGAGAGGAGAGGAGAGGAGAGGAGAGGAGAGGAGAGGAGAGGAGAGGAGAGGAGAGGGGAAGGGCACTGGGGGCTGGAGAGGGAGGTACTGGGAGAAGGCTTGAAAGAAGGGGTGGGCATGAGGAAAGTCAGGATGGAACAAATTGTGTGTGAGGGCAATGGGGCAGGTTGGGGCGAGGTTGGGGGCAGGGAGCTGGCGGGGGAAAATGTGGGCGGGATGGGAGAAGTGGCCGCTGGAAAGAGGGCTGGACGCAGGCAGCGGGGCTAGCCAAGGGAGATTGGGAGGAAAAGCGGGGTAGAACTGGCTGCCAAGGAAGGGGTTGGGGGAAGTGGGGCTGACCAGAGGCGCAGCAAGGGGAGCAGGGGCGAGGAATGAATCAGCCTGCAGGGAATGGGACTGACCCGACCCCATTCCCCTCTCCCCCCCCCCCACCCACAAAGCACGAGTTAGTCTGGCACAGGGATTCTACTGTCGTACCCCCCCCCCCACACACACACACACACAAACCCCTCTAGTAGTTGCGAACTATCTGGCTGGTAGACACACTCATGCAGCCTGAGCACATTTACCAGCCAGGCAGTTTGAAACTACAAACTGATACATCTAGTAATAATACAACTTACCTACTGAGAAAATACCAGACATGTTATATGTCTGGTATTTTCTTCATTTGTTTTTCATGTGTTTATATTTTTGGGCTGCAAAAAGCAGAACTGAAAAAAAAGGGTTCCAATTAAAGTAAAAAGTTTGGGAAACCCTGGTCTAACCAGCTTTCTGTCTGTCGTACAGCCCATTTATCCATTCCATATTCCTTAACTTGCTGGCAAGAATATTGTGGGTGACCATATCAAAAGCTTTGCTAAAGCTGGCACTGGGAGATTTGGGAGGACCAGAAACAACTTATTTGAATATTCATAATTTGATTAATGAATATGCAAATATGAAAATGAACATTACTGGTCCTCCAAAAGTTTGTGAATGGATTTACTGGTCCCCGTGTCAAAAAGTTTGGGAACCCCTGATGTACAGAATAGGTCCCCACCCTACATCTGATTGGAGCTTCATTGCCTTCTCTAGGAAGTGTTTTCTGAGTCTTGACCCTCATGAATTCTGATGGGGAAAAGAGTGGCAGATGTTTGACCTGGCAGAAATGTGAACCTCATCCAGGCAGTTTAGGCAATGTTGATGTTCAGTGTTCACAGACAGAGAGATATAGAAGGAAACAGGTTTTGACCTCTGGGTATAATCCCAGAATTCTCAAGGGGAAAAATGTTAATGCTATGCTATTCTATACTATTAAAACACCTAACAGTATTTGATCCTTACGGGAATGAGGCAATAAAAAGGAACTAAACAAAATTCTGATTTAAACTATGGGGTGTAGTAGGAAAGAACTGGAAAGATTCGACCCTTTATGATCTTGGGGACCACAAGGAGAGCTATTGCACATGTGCAAGCCAATGAACACTGCCTCCAAGAAACTCTGGACACAGATGCATGATGCACATGCATATTCCACATATGAGATATATATACGAATCATCACTCACGGCAGAATCTTGATATCCAAAAACAAATTATTCTTTTTTGGTCTGGTACCTTACTTTTGAATTCTTAGGGGGAATTTCCCCTTTGTATATGAGCACATCAGAAAAAAAGTCATCCTGAATGCACGATCAGATAATCCTCTTCCTTTTAATCCTAGTTGATAGATAGGAGGCTTCAATATCATCCCTTTCCCCAGGCATTGATCTTAGTTCTCTCTTCATTGTCCTACACTGTCTAACAGGCACTAAACCCCAATCGTATTGTACATTCTCTAGGCACTGCCGCATTCAGCTCCCAACCTTCTGATAGGCTGCTGACTCTGTCTTTTTCCTTATTCTTAAATGCCATTCCTGTCCAGTTCTAGGAAAGTGAAGTCAAGCTGGGGCTGACACCTAAAAGGCTGCATAAGAGAGAAGATACTTCTGGGATACTTTCGCTGCACCACCCCTTGACCTCATTGTAGGTCTAAATAAAGAAACAGGATGGGAAAGAGCTACCCCCAAGCTAGCACCCTCAGTACTTCCCCAAATCTGTGGGCAGCTCTTTCCACCCTAAGTCCGAACAGGCTTCAGTTATTCCATTTTAATTCACATCATTATTTCAAGATTGAGACTTAAGACAGATTCCATAATGAACTTTACACATACAAGTCAAAACTATACTTATATGCAAATATTTACTCATTTATAAACCATTCAATTTTAATTACAGCAAAAAAATGACATGCTCTTCTTACACGTGCTATAATGTTCTCCTATATGCATAATGAATCAGGGACAACAAAGGTACTGCAATACAAATACAGACTTTACATAATATGGTTTAAAAATGAACATACAAATGTTATTTCCATCCATTAATATTTTTTGGTAGAGATTTAACTGAAGTACACAAAACATAATCCAAAGCAAACCTATTCAACTTATCTACTATTAAATATTTTTCTTTGTACAATGGAGCCTCAATTCCAAATACAATATTTGGTTGCAACAACTTTTTTGCAGCTATTAGTAAAATGGAAAAGTAACTTGACTAAAATAGTGGCAGCAAAAAAAGGACAAACTGAAAAGTTTTAAAAAATTTATAAACTATGTTACAGTTCACCACAAACATTTAAAAACAAATAGTCACAAAAATATATTAGTGCTGCAATACAGAAGTTGCCATGCTTACCTAGCATACGGATATACAATGCAGTTTGATCAGTGCTGTCATAGGAAATTGCTCCACGTCTCTGTAACAAATAAAGACAAACATCAATTTATTTTATGAATGTTAGTCAGTCTGACTCTTAACTTGCAGCTGTTTTGAAAAGTCATGGCCAACTTCATTCTTTAAATTGACTAATTAAAAACATCAGTTGTTGACTGTGCATCTGTCAACAGAGCATCCTAATTTTGTGCTTGCAGGAGCAGAGAAGTGCCAAGAGAAGGAGGGAACTAGCAATAAAAAGCCAGGAAGGAGAACTGGTAGCACATGGATATTGACAGTGGTCCCCAAACTTTTCACATCACCCCCTCCTCTCCCTTCCACCCCCATCTGCAACTCTGTCCCCACATCTGCTCAGGAGCCATGGTTGGAAACCAAAAGTGGCAGCCAAGGCTGTGGCTGGGTGCAGAGCCAAAGCAGATCTAGAGATGGGAGAGAACAACACAGGGCTCCCTCCCCATCTCCTGTGGGGGCTGGCTTGTGCCCCACTGCACCCCCTGAACCTTTTTCCGGTTAGGAGGTGCACTCATAGTTTGGGAACTGCTGGTCTATGAAGATTGCTCAACTCTCTTCCATTACCCTTCCCTTTCTTCTTCAGACACATGTTCTCCTTCCCCTCTAGTACAACAAAAATAAGGAAAAATTGACAAATGCAAAACTTTGATTAAGTGGAGTTATAGGCTGCAGACACATTGGTAGTAGGGTCCCAACTGCCAAACCCTTTCTCAGTACCCAAGCAGAGTTCAAAAATTAAGAGAAACTGATAAGCATCACTTTTATTGGTTAACCAGTTAAACTCTTACATCCCTATTTTGCAATGGCACAACCAAAGCAGCATGAAACAGTGTCACGCTAAGTCAGGGCTATTCAACTTTGGAAGCTCCGGGGGCCACAATGATACTCACAGCACATGCCGAGGGCCTCAACTTAAGTGTGGTTGCATATATATGTAAATAGCTTCTTTCACACAATGCTCCGGCTCTCCTGGCACCTCCTCCTGGGGGCTAGAAATGCCAACACGCTGTACCCGTCTGTTCCAGCCAGCCTGTCTGCTTGCATCTTTCAATGTTCACCCTGCCTGGGAGACGCCTCGCTGTTGTGGAGCATGTTCCCAGTGGAGACCATGTTCAAAGGATCACACCCATGGGCCACATGTTGAGCCCCACATAAACCCGAACTGCACTGTGGGCTGTAAACAAATGGGCTGCGGGCTGCATGCGGCCCATGGGCCGCACGTTGAGTAGTCCTGCACTAAGTACTGGAGACCAAACCATATGCAATACCTGTCTGCCAGATGCAGACTGATAAAAACAATATGCTGAATTTTTTTCCAAAACTAGGCCACAAACGTTTAAGAAAATTTAGGGCATACTATATGGGGAAAATCGATCTAGTATTATAAGGGACAAGATTACTTCACTTTTTTCTTACACTCAAATGTTAGTTACAAACTAGGGATGTAAGTGACTAGTCAACTATCTGATAAGCAAAAGCTTATTGGATAGTAAAGTAGTTCCTCCACTAGTTGCTCCCCCTCCCCCTTGTGGCCTCTAACCGAGGCAACAA
This sequence comes from Pelodiscus sinensis, assembly GCF_052426305.1. Taxonomy (NCBI): domain Eukaryota; kingdom Metazoa; phylum Chordata; order Testudines; family Trionychidae; genus Pelodiscus; species Pelodiscus sinensis. The sequence continues at coordinate 60,529,692 of NC_143053.1, read as the reverse complement.
GGAGAGAGCAGGAGCCAGTGCTGGGTGGAGCCGCTTAAAAGCTGGTTCCTCCCAGCACCGTCTCTGCAGGGGGCAGGGACTTAGTGGGGATCAGGTGCGAGGTGGGAATCAACTGATTCAGAGCATCTGGGACTGGGCACAAGTCAGGACTCTACTTTTTAAACGTAGTAAGAGCCTGCCAGCTCTTAATACATTTAAAAATAAGAAGCACAGTGGGGGGTGACCCAGCATGAGCCAAGCCAGCTGATTCCTGGCTCGTGCCAGGTTCCCCCTGTTGTGCTTTAGCACTTTAAATGTACTAAGAGCCTACAGGCTCTTAAAATATTTAAAAATCAGAAGCTCAGCAAGGGGGACCCAGCATGAGCTGGCAACCAGTTGTCCTGGCTCACTCCGGGTCCCCCCCTGCTGTGCTTCAGCCTTTTAAATGTATTAGCAGCCTGCCAGCTCTTAATATATTTAAAAGGCAAAGCTGCAATGGGGTTAGCTGCCGGGACCAGGTGCTAACCCTGCTGCTGCTCCCCTGCTTGTCGACTAATCAACTAGTCGATGGAAAATCCACCAACTAGTTGATTAGTCGATTAAACTATATTTAACATCCCTATTACAAACCAAACTCATTCATAACAATAGAGACTAACCATTTTAGGCAGCAGGCATCTCAAAAGCTAAATGATACTTAGAAATATTTGGTATTATGCAGCTAGAAACAATAAGGAATAGGAAATAAAATGAAGTAATCAACACTTTGCTGTCTCAAAACTTCTAAGGCACAAGTCTCCAACCTTTGTAAGCACTTTTTGAATATAAGTCAATCCAGGATCTATCTCAAACCCAAATATCCTTGCCCTGCCTTCTTCTCTGCCCCTTTCACAAGGCCCACCCTTGCTCACTCTGACATCAGTGTGAGCTTCTTTTGTCTCTTCCACCCTACAGAGCAAACAGGACGCTCCAGAGGAGCAGTTCCAAGGCAAAGGGCAGGAGCAGCACGGTGTGGGAGAAGAGGGAAGAAGAGGGAGGGGCAGCTGAATTGCCAGCACCTGATAGCCTCCCAGCCAAACCAGTCAAGATCACTTTTCAGAGGCTCCAGGATCTACCATTAGATCCCGATCTACTCACTGGTAACCACTTTTTTTTTTAAGGGAAAAGGAGGGCCATCCTAAATATCTTTCCAATTCAAATCCCTTCATCCTTCCCCTTACCTTCAACATCAAATTTACATTTTATAGCTTGCAATGTACAGCACAACTCCTAGCTCCTGCCTACTTCTCTACTCTTTTTACTACTCTCTCTGTCCCTTTCGTATATTTTGCAAATTCTCCTCTCTGGCCCTTTCTTACATTGTGGTCCTATCCTCCTAGTACTGTCATCTCTCACCATTTCTGGTATTTAAGAGTTCTCATGAATTTCTAATTTCTTTGTTCAATAATATGACTTTTTCCTCATCCACAATGCTTATAAAATCCCTTTTCTTTCAGTGGAACTAAAGCTTCAGGCTGCCCCTCTCCCTTTAAGTTTTGCAGATAAGAGTGAGGCTGACTCAAAAATGGATGTCATCATTCACTGGAGTCCCCTGTCCTCAGGAAAATGGTGTCTCCTGATCATATGGGGGCCAGCATAAATCATAAGATTGGAATGAGATGGCAAGCAGCACACCCAAGGCAGCATAGTGCTAGGCAATGGGTTAGAAAACTCGGACACACAGAAAAAGGCATGGGGCTCAGGATATAGACCTGACCTTCACTTATGGCGCTTTATCAGAGGGGGAGGGGGATGCTGGGATAGCAGGAGGCAAGGAAGAGGGAAAACTTGGAACTAGTCCTGCTGGGATCCAGGTAGAAAAGACATTTGCCTCCCACTGCTCCAAAAGCATTGCTGCTGAGTCAAAACAGTAAAAGAAAATATATAGGAGGTTCCCCCCCCCCCCCCCATCTCTGTAGAGAGAGTAAGGTAAGTGGGTCTCCATCTGAACAGCTATGGAGAGTTGTGCATTTAGGGTTGACTTTTTAGCCTGAATTTATCACATATACATTACAGAAGAATGAAGGGGAGTTACAAAGTCAAAAGATATAAAAATAAATCAAATCATGTTTTTTGCCCTTTTATTAACTTATGATTTTGGGGGCCAATCTAAAATTTTCATAGCTTGACTAAAGATTTTTTTCTTCTTTTGAAGGGTCTGACTCACAATTTTTGATCTCTTGCAGTTTCCAGTACTGCTAATCTGTCTTCTTTGGGAAGTGTAAAAAAGGAACAGGATGGCAGCTCCTAATACCCTAGAGAACTGGAGGCAGTAAGACAAGCTTCCTCCAAACTTAGAACTGTGAGGTCTACACCTACACACCCCCACACATGCACAATTAAGGTTCAATTTTGACAGATTACACAAAGTGGAGGTAGGTAGCTCTTCCCCTGTAAGTATAAAAATACCAGAAAGCATGCAACACATTTTAAAACAAATTGTGGTTTTAAGCCACTTGAGATTATTTGGAACATGAACCACAAGTTTTTAATGTTTGGGATCGGCAACACCCTCTCCTCCAAGTCATTCCTTTACACGTACTTCTGCCAGAAAGTTGATGAAATACTAGCCCTCTCCTCAAAAATACTAATTACGTAGACTGAAGACTCTCCAGGAGCAAGATTCCATGCATTAGTTGTGCTATTCTATCAACGCTTTCTCTACATCCCATCCAACATTTGTACATTGCAATCCAATGAGACAACGTCTTCAGGCAGAGTCCTTGTCTTCTTACCTGCCTCAATGTCAACATTGTTGAAACTATGCAAACATAATAAAAGCAATATTTATGGAGACAATATCAGCAGTTCTTACAATGTGCGGTGTATGTGTAAATCTGTACTCAACTACTATAAATAGGAATCTTAAAAAACAAAAATCAAAGGAATAATCTGTAAAGGGGGAAAAATGACCTTGCTTCTAACAAATACAGAAAGACCAAAGGTCTAAGGATACAGTGATGTTTTTCAATTGGATCAAGTATGTTTACTTTTCCCACTTGCATGACTGAACTGTTAGGCTCCAAGGCCACAATTTACATATATATTTACTTAATTTAACTTGCCTTTTTTTCCCAAGTCAAAAACAAAACGTACTCATTGAATTTTCAAGTCATAAAGGTATTTTGCCACAGGTACATTTTATTTTTATTATAGTAATGCCGAGAGACCACCAAATCACAATCACGTGCTGAATGTACTAAATATTGTAAATAATGTCTAAAAGGAAAACATGTCATGCTGCCCTTACATGTAGGATATCTAGCTTAACTTGAATTTTGTTTTTCCTTAGAGGGTGGTACAGACATATTCCCCAATATGTGTTTATACAACATCTAGCACAATGTCGCTCTGATCCTGATTAGACCTTGTTTAGACAATACAAACCCCAATAAGAGAAGGATACTATGCACAACTGAAAGTAATTTCTAAGAAAATAAGTTGTAAACAAGTTAATGTTAAATTTCCTTATATTTGAAATATACAGATTCCAATATTTCATTTCAAGAATTATAGTTAAAAGTTTAAATTTAAATTCAATATAAGGTAACTCTAATTAGAACTTATTTTAGCTATAATTGTAACAGAATTGTACTTTTAGGATTAAGTGACTAGTACTCAGTCATTCATTAACTAAATGAAGACCAACCTGTTTTTTTTCTTGACTAGTTTAATGAAAACTAATATTTTCCTCAATTTTTGCAATTTTTATCATTGGCTTTAAGACTATTTTTCAAAGCAAGTTCAGAGAATTTATTTTTTCTAATTCATCCTGGAGCTCAAAGATTTGAATTTTCATTCTGAAATATTGCCACTTGCTGGATAACATATTCCTAGCCAGCATTAAATTTATTTATGAATCAGCTATATTTGCATTGGAGTATGCTTAGTGCAGGAAAGAGCAATCAGATGAAAGAACAGCCTTGATGCTCATTCATTCACAAATACTATTTGTGCCAGATTAGTTCCTCCACATAATTTACAACAGCCTGCAAGCTACAACAGGTAGCTGCCCCAAGTTTAGGGCCATGATCCACTGATAATGTACTTTAGGACTGCAGTATCATACCAGAGGATCTGGGTCCAAATGTTTAAGACATGGCGTACACTGTTGAAAATATATTGATTTACTTTAGTGTAAAAGAGTACAATACATAATGCAAATTAATTGAGGGGAAGTATTTTTAAAACATTACTCATGCATATCTAATGCACCAGTCACTATAGCATGTATCACCACAAAGTTTACATAACCACATCCACCAAGCCTCATAATGGAATACTCATAACAATGAAACTCAAGGTGGGACAAAACTCTCAAACTCTGTAAATGGTAGAAGGGAAATTTGTAAGAGAAAAGGAGTTACTGAAGTAATAATAGCAAGTTTCTGCTTTTAGATCCAGATTCCAAGGAAAGATGTGCCATAGATTGTTTGATAGCCTTAGGATCTGCTGAACAAGTATCACAATTGGAATTATTTAGGATTTCTGAAACTCTCACAAGTTGGCAATTCAATGAAGACTCTTGGCTAAGATATAAAATGATGCAGAGCAAGAATAACTGCTTTAGATTTGTTTTGCTCCCAGGTTTTGAAGTTTGCTTTTAAAACTGCAAGTATGGGAAAATTAATGTTATGAACCAATTGGAGGATAAAATTTACTACTATCGTGTAAATACAGTAGACAGCAAAACAGAAGAGCAAAAGTGGTTTAGTTCACAGCTTCAGACAAGCCAGTGGGGCAGGAAAAATGTGCAGCTTGCTGCACAATTTCAAAAGGAAATGATCTTGTCTTATCTGCCACTTTTCATCTAAAGAGCATGTCTAGTCTTAAAACCACAGCGTTTAAGTTAAAGCTACTGCTCTGCTGACAGGAGACCTTCTCCTGTCAGTGTAATTAATCCACCTGCCCATGAAGCAGTAGCTATTTCAACAGAAGCTCAATGGGGCGGGCGGGAGGGGGGGAGGGGAAGAGGAGAGGTATAGCTATTTACTCAGGGTGTGGATTTACACACCAATATATTGTTTGAAGTTTAAACCTGGTCTAAAACTTTCCATGTCAGACAGCCTTCACAGTGGGTCATTCCCTGAAAACTGGGGTCAAATCAGATCTTTGCTCTGAAATGGAGTTAGGACCACTACTATTGAAGAACTCCCCAAAACAGTATCTTATATAGTTAATATTTCTTTGTTGTAAAAGTTCAAGAGTGCTATTCAATTCAAACCATTTGCAGCAAATTTAGGGATCTTCTGATGATCTCTGAGTTCTTTTTCAAGCTGCTTAAAAACAAGTGAACACTAGCCAGAAAAAAACCCTGGACATATTACATTCCTATGAGTAAGGAGACATACCATCTGACATGAAGGGTTGTAGGAATGAAAATTCACAGGTAAGACAGAATCCATCCCTCCATATCAGGCAACCTTCAGAGTAGGAGGGAGGGATGGAGAATTCAGTTTGTCCATGTAAGATGCAAACAGAATTTAAAGAGTTACTGCTCCATAACACCCTTTTGTAATTATTCATGAAGAAGTGTATGACCTCCAAGTAGATGCCCAGCAAACACAAAAGGGGTTTTGTCACTCTTCAAGCAAAAAACAACCTCATCCTTGGCAAAGTGTACAATGATGCCTCATCAGAAGGCATTACACTTATACCTTCGGAATCTTGATTAAATGTCCTATAATATTAGGTAGATTTGACAAATTTCCGTATTTTGCCCTATAGACAGATTTACCATAAACGCATCTGACTTCATCAAAAGATTAGAAGAGATGAAGATCATCCTAAAATAAGTTCTGTGCATGAATGAGGATGCACAAAACCAGCACCCGTGGAACTTTTTAATCACAGCAAAGAATCTGGAGTAAAAAAAAGAACGGTTACTTACCTATAACTGTTGTTCTTCGAGATGTGTTACTCATGTCCATTCGAATCAGGTGTGTGCACCGCGTGCACCGCGTCTTCCGGAGCGTTTTCCCTAGCGGTACCCATAGCACCGGCAGGGCGCCCCCTGGAATGGCGCCACTATGGCGGAGCGTAAGTACCCCTGCCAGCGCTCCCTCTCCTCAGGTCCTTCTTGCCGGATGCTCCAACAAAAGGGAGGTAGGGGGGGAATCGAATGGACATGAGCAACACATCTCGAAGAACAACAGTTACAGGTAAGTAACCGTTCTTTTCTTCTTCGAGTGGTTGCTCATGTCCATTCGAATCAGGTGACTTCCAAGCCAACCCCACTTACGAAGGAGGGGTCAGAGCACCCAGAAAGAGAAGTCCATGAAAGTTGAACAACCCAAAATATATTTATTCAAGTAACATAACACAGAGAACTGCTGAATAAAGTGCAATGTGGTACAGAGAAAAAAACCAACACGTTTACAACACAGAGCTGAGAACCGCAGAGCCCAACCCTACATCCTCCCTGGCCTGCTGTGTCAGCACATAGTGCGCCGTAAACGTATGTACTGATGACCACGTGGCCGCCCTGCAGATTTCTGTAATTGGAACCTGAGCCCCAAAAGCTACAGAGGACGCCTGCGCCCTGGTGGAATGTGCTGTAACCCGGGGCGGGACCTTCCCGGCCAGGACATAAGACCCTCTGATACACCCTGCGACCCAATTGGACAACCTCTGGGTCGAGATAGGGAGCCCTTTCATTCTGTCCGCGAAAGCCACGAACAGTTGCGTGGACTTACGAAAGGATTTTGTTCTATCAACATAAAAGGCTAATGCCCGCCTAGCATCTAGGGAGTGGAGTACTGGCTCTCTAGGAGAGGCATGGGGCTTTGGAAAGAAAACTGGGAGGTAAATATCTTGGGACAGATGGAACGGTGACACCACCTTGGGGAGAAAGGCTGGGTGAGGGCGGACCCTCACATTATTGTCCGAGAACACTAGGTAGGGCGGGTTTACAGTTAGCGCCCTCAGCTCGGAAACCCTGCAAGACAATGTAATGGCCACAATGAACACAATCTTCATAGAGAGGTGCTTCAAAGAGCGGCTCAAAGGGGGGGCGACATAAGTCTAGACAACATGAGGTTAAGGTCCCAAGCGGAGAGTGATGCCACATGAACTTTGATAGAAGAGGTAGAGAGCCCACCAGACCTGAGCTCGAAAAAATAGTCCAGAATGGACAGGACAGGTGCACAGGATGGGTGCACTCCCCTTCTGAATGCCCAAGACGAGAACCGCCACCACTTGGCTGCGTAGGACCGCCTGGTGGATGGCTTCCTGCTACCTAAGAGCACCATCTGCACCTCCTGGGAACATTCCCTTTCCGGTTGGGTCAGCCACAGATAAACCAGGTCATCCGGTGGAGAGAGCTGAGATTCAGGTGAACCATGAGCCCCCCGTCCCAGGGTTGGGTGAGGAGATCCCGAACCAGTGGGAGCGTTATAGGCTCGGTGAGCATATCCACCAGGATCGGAAACCAGAACTGCCTGGGCCACCAAGGGGCTATCAGGATGACCGTGGACCTGAAGGTCCTGACCCTGGTCAGAACCCTGGGAATTAGGTGGAACAGAGGGAATGCATAGAGGATGCCCGCCGGCCACGGTACGGCCATGGCATCTCCCCTGGAGAGGTCCCCCAGGCCCAACAGGGAGCAGTAATTCTGGCACTTGATGTTGTGTGCCGAGGCAAACAGATCTAGTAGGGGACAACCCCACCTGTGGAAGACCAGATGAAGGGCAGAATCCTTGAGGGACCATTCGTGGGCTCCGAAGGACCTGCTCAGAGCATTGGCCAGCAAGTTTTTGCACCCTAGCAGGTACTCTGCCTGCAAAACTATATCGTGCACTATGCACAAGTCCCACAGCCACAAAGCCTCGCAGCAGAGGGGAGGCAACTGGGCTCCCCCCTGCCTGCTGAGGTAAAAAACAGCTGCCGTGTTGTCCAGGTGCACCAGGACAGAGCAGTGGGACAACTTTGACATGAAGGCCTCGCAGTCTCTCCTAACCACCCTGAGCTCCCGGACATTTATTTTCAGGGCTCGCTCTGCAGGAGACCACAAGCCCTGGGTCCTGTGATGCTCCAGGTGTGCTCCGCAACCCAGGTCCGAGGCGTCTGTCACCCGTGTGATCGAGGGAGGAGGCACAGTAAACGGAACCCCACTGCACACCACAGCCTCCTGAGTCCATCACTGTAAGGTGGCGATTACCTCTGGAGGCACGGTGAGAACCATGTCCCAGAAACTCCTGGACTGGTAGAATGACTTTGCTAACCAGGCTTGCAGGGGTCTGAGCCTCATTCGAGCATGGCGTACCACATATGTGCATGCCGCCATGTGGCCCAGCAGTCTCGAGCAGACTTGGGCAGTCGTAATGGGGAACCGGGTTAACTCGGAGACCAGCTCCACTATGGCCAGAAATCTGTTTCTGGGGAGGAATGCTCTTGCCACCCTGGCGTCCAAGAAAGCCCCCATGAATTCGAGGCACTGAGAGGGAGTCAACAGTGACTTTTCCTCGTTGAGCATGAGGCCCATTCTTACGAAGAGAGCCCTTGTAAGGGAAACATGAGCCTCCACTTGTTGGTAGGATCGACCACGAATCAGCCAGTTGTCTAGGTACGGAAAGACATGTACCCCTTTTTTGAGAAGGAAAGCCGCTACGACCGACATGCATTTCGTGAAGACCCTGGGTGCTGTCGAGAGACCAAATGGGAGCACCGTAAACTGGAAGTGACAGCGGGATACAATAAAGCGGAGAAACCTCCTGTGACTGGGTCTTACTGCCACATGGAAGTATGCGTCCTTGAGATCGAGAGTTGCGTACCAGTCTCCTAACTGTAATACCGGGATAACAGAAGCCAGGGTTTCCATTCTGAATTTGGATTTTACCACCATCTTGTTGAGATCCCTGAGGTCTAGGATGGGACGAACCCCACCCTTTGGTTTTGGGACAATAAAATACCGGGAATAAAATCCCTTGCCCCTTAAATGTGGAGGAACCCTCTCTACCGCTCCCTTTTGGAGGAGCGTCGACACCTCTTGATGGAGAATGCCTTCGTGAGAGGTGTCCCTGAAAAGGGACGGGGCAGGCGGGTTGGAAGGGGGCGAACCCAGGGAAGGGATAGTATAGCTATCTCTGACTACTCTCAGAACCCAGGCGTCAGAGGTGATTCCTGCCCAGGCGTGGGCAAAACAGGATAACCTGGCCCCAAACAGGGAGCCGGGGGGGGAAACTGGTGCGCAACGCTCTAGAGGACTGTCAAAACGGGTGCTTGGACTGTTGAGAGAGGCCCTGTCCAACCCCACGGGGGTTGTCCCCTCTCAGGCAGTGACAACAACCTCTGGCTGATGACGGGGCCGCAGCCGCCCCCGCACCCCCACTGGGAGCACGAGGACGGCCTCTCCAGTAATCCCCACAGGGAGCCTAGGACTGCGTTTTCCTCTGCTATCTGTCGTGAAGCTGATGTCGCTGAGGAACCGGCGCGTGGATCCCCAAGGACCAGAAAGTAGACCTCGTGTCCTTGAGCGTATGGAGCCTCGAGTCCGTATGCTCTGGGAATAACGCCTTGCCGTCAAAAGGCAGATCCTGAATAGTAGTCTGGACATCAGGAGGTATTCCAGACACCTGCAGCCGGGCACCACGGCACATAACTACACCTGACACTATGGTGAGGGCTGCAGAGTCAACAGCATCCAAGGAAGCCTGAAGAGCTGTACGGGTGATAGTCCTGCCCTCTGTGGTCATAGCTGCAAACTCCTGATGTGCCTCGGCGGGAAGCCTATCCTTAAACTTATCCATCGCCTGCCATGTGTTATAGGCGTATTGGCTCAGCATTGCCTGCTGGTTAGCAATGTGGAGCTGCACTCCACCAGTGGCATACACCTTATGCCCCATCAGATCAAGGTGTTTGGGCTCTCTAGCCTTCGGAGACGCCCCAGCTGCGGAAGTCTCTCCTTCTGAGCTTGGACTACCAGGGACCCTGGGACAGGCTGGGAATATAGGTGCTCGTGCCCCGACTGCGGGACATAATAGCGCCTCTCGACTCCCTTTAAGGTAGGAGTTAAAGAAGCCGGGGTCTGCCACAGGGCGTTAGTGATCTTAGTGACAGTCTTGTTGAGTGGCAAAGCCAAATGGGTCAGCACATCGTTGGACAGGATGTCTATCATGGGATCTGTGTTCTCTACTACTGGTTCCACTGGGACACCCAGGTTGGAAGCCAGAGGCTGGAGCAGATCCTAATGCAACCAAGCATCAATCGTTGGCATCGCCGGTGCAGGATCCGCTAACGCTTTGTCTGGAGACGAGGATGAGGACGACGATGACTCCTGGAGCAGCACCGGATCCAGCATAGGGCCCGATGGAGGGGGCGGCTGGGCAGGCAGCACCGCATACAGAAGCAGGTCCGGCACCGAAGCCTGCGGATCCCTAGTGGCATCAATAGTAGCAGCCCTCTGTGGCGAGGGAGAGGGTCGTGACAGCAGCGCCGATGGAGGTGCCCGGTGCCCGGAGACACTCAACACTGGGGAGGGGAGACAGGCCCTTGCCACTGGTGGTATGCCCACGGCATCCAAAAAGGCCAATGCGGCTGAGGCGGCCAAGACTTCTGCACACGCGAACGGTCACGCTGGTGCCAGGAACGGGATCTATGATGTGACAAAGCTCCCGAGGACTCTGACCTGAAAGAGCCCACATCAGAATCTGAAGAGTAGTCAGACTCAGGCCAGGGTGGTGCCGATGACGAGTGCCCTGCCACCATCGGAGGGGCGAACCTGGCCATAGATTCTAGCTTGCCCACGTGCGTGTGGTGAGGGCGTACTGGTACCAGTGCCGGTGCCGGGAAAACAGGCCCCTGTGCCGCATGCAGCATCGACACAGTGCCTGTGGACTGCGGTGCTGAAATTGGTGCCGGTTGTGGGAGTGGAACTCCCAAGTCACGTTGCCCCAAAAGCAGCGCCCCTATTGTTGCCCCCGTGGACATCATGGCAGGCAGGGCAGAAGGCGCAGGAGCCGTAGTAGTCGCTGTCGAAAAGATCGGCGTTATCGGTGTTGGTGGTACTGGCATGGCACACGGGGCCGATGCCAGGACCTGCAGCGGTGCCGAAGAGCCCAGTGCCTGCGCTTGAATCAGTGTCGAAGAGCCCGGTACCAAAGAGCCTGGTGCCGAAGACTGATGCGGCACCCCGGTCAAGAGGGTCGGTGCCGGTGTCATTGACGGTGCCACAAGGCCTGAGTAATACGGCACCGGGTCAGCCAAGACCGGTTCCGGGAGAGGTCCTAGCACCAACTGGGGTCAAGGCCAGTCGGGCACCACGTGAGGCCTGGCGGCCTGCGTCGAAGCAGGCACCGAGGTAGGAGCAAGTGGTACTGGTCCTACAGGGGACAGTTCCGCTGCATATGTGACCGGTGCCAACTGATCCAACCGGTGCGGAGGAGAAGCTGGTGCCAACATGGCTCCCGGCGTCAAAGACCTCAACCTCACCGCCTCAACCAACGACGGAGGGGAGGTAGTGAGGCTAATCAGGTCCTAAGCCACCTCAAAAGTGTCCGGCGTCGAAAGACGATGCGAGGGTAGCTGACCTGGACTTGATGGTCGTCCAGCTCTTTTACGCCGCACCCGGAGATGCCTGCACCAGGGATTCGTGGCAACGGTGTAGGCCGGAGCTGGGCTTCCGGCTTGGAGACCTACCCCGCGAAGATCTTGACTTCTTCGGCGCCAGGGAGTGAGAGCGGTGCCGAGGCCTCGGTACCGAAGTCCACGCACGGGACGGAGCGTCGCACGTTGACGCCGGCGCACTGTGCACCATGGAATGTCCAGTCAGTGCCGGCTGTAAAGCCGCCTCCATGAGGAGAAGCTTCAAATGAGAGTCCCGCTCCCTCTTCATGCGCGGTTTGAATGACCTGCAGATCTTACAGGCATCTGCTAGGTGACCCTCACCCAAACACTTTAAACAGCTATCCTGAGGGATTCCCTTGGGCATAAATTTAGCGCATACAGCGCAAGCCTTAAAGCCTTGAGGCTCCCCGAAGGGGGAGAAGGAAAAAACAAAGAACTACCAACTATCTAACTAATTTAAACTATTTACAACTATCTACATCACTAAGAGAAACGGGAACCATTAACTACTCTAACAGAGAGACACGCTCCAACGACTGTCATGGGCAGTAAGAAGGAACTGAGGAGGGGGAGCGCCGGCAGGGGTACTTATGCTCCGCCACCACTCCAGGAGGCGCCCTGCTGGCGCTACGGGTACCGCTAGGGAAAACACTCTGGAAGACGCAGTGCACGAGGTGCGCACACCTGATTCAAATGAACATGAGCAACCACTTGAAGAAGAAATGATCTTCTGATGAGATCAAAATGATTGCACCACAAGACAGATGTGTTTTACAGTCCAGAAATTCACCTGATGCAGAAATGAGCGAGGAATGTAAAAAAAAATTATAAGGCTCTTGAAACCAGAGTAGATTGATTTAAAATTACCTTGATTTAAATCACAATATAAATCACCAAGAAAAATCAATGATTTCGA